>NW_026067938.1:10476690-10616426 GCF_014885135.2 Alexandromys fortis
CCCTCCCTCCCTCCCTCCCTCCCTCCCTCCCTCTCCAGTCTGTTCAAAGTTTGAGCCTAGAGCCTAATACTTGGTAGGCTAGTATTTTGTGACTAAGCTTTCTTCCACCCAATTAATCTCAGTTTTAAATTCTTTGTAAGGCATAAGTGATAGTGTTCCATTTATCCCAGGTCTCATGAGTTGTGTAAGAATCATTTGCCTTCCAGAAAAACCTAGTGTTCACCCTTATTCATCACACTGACATCTAGTTTTGGGGGATATTTGAAGGACCACAGGGATCTTCATTGTCTTGTTGTAAACTTAGCAACAGACTAAAGGTTAAGATTATAATTTATAATTGTAATTTGTCCTGTATCTGTATATTTGCGCCCATAAGGGGATTTCAGAATGTTTATTTTGTCACGCTGGCAGTAATGCTTCTCTTGGACCCAAGGCATTTGTTATTTTATAAAGCATTTTCTCAAGTATAAGAGCACACATAGAGTGATAAAGCATGGCATATGCCTCATTAGTGCAGCATACACATACTTTAGGCATCTGGTACTTTAATCGGCGAGTCTAGGTTAACAGAGATTATATGACTTATAAAGTTATCCCACTGGTTTAGGGAAACCTGGAAACGGCTTGATTTCAGGCAAGGAATGAAAACCAGAGCAGCACCGTGTCAGGAACCCCAGCCAATGCCCTTTCCCATGAACCTGCTTTGCAGGAAAAATAGAAAAACTGGACAGCTGTGAACAAAGCCGCTATAATTTTCAAAACGCCTTCATTTGGGCGAGTATTCTGCTTCCGAATCTTTGCTGGGAGTCATCTCTCTCATCAGAAGAAACCAAGCATCCAGTCTGTCCCCTACTGTATTTTAAATGATGCCATTTCTGGAAAATTACAGTGCTGCCAGGCTTGATTGGATTAGAGTGCTGACAAACGGATAATCCGCCCCTTTCCCTCAGCCCACTAGGCTCCTGTGGCTTGCTGTAAACACTGAAGTATCACCTGCTTCCTTCTGCATGCCCATTAAAAAATGCAAATAAACCTTGCTCTACTTTGCCTTCAGTGGTATGGGGTGGGGATTTTCTCCTGTCTTAGCACCTCTCCTATTCCATTTAGAGCGAGGAGCCTCAGAAAACCATCTCCTGCATATATAGTTAGCAATGATTTTCAGTGAGAGATAAATTATCCCTTCTAAGACACTCTTAAAACACTCTTAAAAATCTTTCGAGTTTGAGGTTTCTTTATTAATGTTATAGTTTCAAGAAAATTTGCAGAACCTGAAAAAAGTTGTAACTGTCATTTTTCATTGCTTTTTAAAATTGTGTGTGTGTGTGTGTGTGTGTGTGACAGTACACACAGAGAGGTCAGAGCACAACCTGTGGGAAACAGCTCAGTCCTTCCACCAAGCAGTATCTGCCGAGAGAACTCAGGTCCTCAGGCTTTAAGGCAGACTCCTTTACCTGCTGAGACACCATGCTGTACTTTCAAAGAATAAAAAAATATAGAAAAAATAATATGTACCACTAAAATATAAAGATTTATTCCCAATGTTTGGGAATATTTTAAAATATATACTACATAGACAGTTAAAAGTTGTTTTGTGAACTAAGATATACATCAATTTACATGACTTTGCCCAGGAGGCCAGCACTGTTGCATGTTGTGAGTACATATGTGCATATGACAAGAGCGTTCTTGCACCCTCATTTATGTCGCAAGGAAGGCCATGTTAGCCTTTCTTTGAGCAGAGGAGTCTCTTCACCATATTGTTTATGCTTCTATTCAAGGTCAAGTACAGACACCTTTAACATATTTTTTTTCTTCTGAAGACAAAAACAATGCATTTAAATGATTACGGTTATCATTTATCTGCCATAGAAATGTATATGGGTTGAAATTGATTTCAGAATCAATGTTCCAAAATGTCAAGTAGTGTACACCACAGCACATATAATAGTTTGAAACAGTTTCTTAATTGTAGCTTAAGGATTCACATTCAATGATGGATCCATGTGTGTTTTTTTTATTTTAAATTTATTTATATGTTTTTAATGCAATCTTTTCTCATTTTACATAACAAAACCCAGTTCCAACTCCCTCCTCTCCTCTCAGTCCCCCACTTTCCCCCACCCCACTCCAATCCACTCCTCAGAAAAAATAAGGCTTCCCATGGGGAGGCAACAAAGTCTAGCACATCACTTTGAGGCAGGAGCAAGGCCCTCTCCACTATATCCAGGCTGAGCAAGATATCCCTCCAAAGAGAATGGGTTCCAAAAAGCCAGTTCAAGCACTAGAGACAAATCTTGATCCCTCTGCCAGCAGCCCCAAAGACTGTTTCAGTTACACAACTTTGATCCATATTTGAAGTACCTAGTTTGGTCGAATCCCAGTTCTTCTGCTGTCAGTCCAGAGTAAGTGAGCTCCCACTAACTCAGGTCAGCTGTTTCTGTGGGTATCCCAATCATGGTCTTGACCCCTTTGCTCACATTATTGCTCCTACCTCTCTTTGATTGTGCTTTGGGAGCTCAGTCTAGTACTCGAAAACACCAATAATAGTTTATGCTGGAGAGGATGTGGAGTAAGGGGAACACTACTCTGTTGCTGGCAGGTGTACAAACTTGTACAGTCACTTTGGAAATCAATGTGGTGTTTTTTCAGAAAATTGGGAATCAATCCATCTCAAGACCCAGCAATACCACTTTTGGGCATATAGTGCCCACATGCCTTTTTGGATGCACACTTATACCACAAGGAAATTTGCTCAATTATGTTCATAGTAGCATTATTTGTAATAGCCAGGACCTGGAAACAACCTAGATGCCCCTCAACCAAAGAATGGATGAAGAAAATGTGGCACATTTACACAATGACAATAAAAACAATGACATCTTGGAATTTGAGTCAAATAGATGAGCGAATAAAAATGTCCCAGAAAGACAAACATATGAATGGTATATACTCATGCAAGTGGATATTAGATGTAAAGCAAAGGATAACCAGCCTATAGGCCATGACTCCCAAGAAGCAAAGTAACAAGGAGAACCCAAAGAGAGACATACGTGGACCCCCTAGGGAAGGAGAAACAGATTAGATCTCCTGAAAAAATTGAGAGCATTGAGAAGGGGGAAAGGGAGGGTGGGAGGAGAGGAGAAAGGAAAATGGAAGAGAATATGAGAAACGGGGTGGTGGAGATAGGGAAAGGACAGAGATGGAAAGCATAGAAGGAGATATCTTGATAGAGAGAGTCATTATGGGTCTAGCGAGAAGTCTGGCACTAGGGAAATTCCCAGGAATTCGTAACGATGACCCCAGCTAAGACCCTAAGCAGTAGTGGAGTGGGTGCCTGAACTGGCCTTCCCTTGTAACCAGATTGACAACTACCTCAATTGTCATCATAGAACCTTCATCCAGTCACTGATGGAAGCAGATGCAGAGGTCCATGTGTTTTATTTCCATACGTTGGGATTAATTATTGATTATGTATGATCAAACAAGCCATTATATAGAGCTATTTATGGCACAATGTTCTGATATTCTGCAATGAAAACTGAAATTCAGAGATACAAATTAACCTGAAAAATGGGCATAAAGCTAATAAATATCACAGGAACTCAGAATATCCTCAGGAACCAATTGGATTCAATCAACAAAAGAATATCATTGATCTTGTACTTCAAGACACCATAAAATCATATAGACATGGATGTTGTCCAGTTGTATATCTGGAAGGTTAATAAGCTAAGTGCCAAGAAAGTTAAAAAGAATTAGGATGAGAACTAAATCTAAGAATAATGATGAAAAAAATCATCAAAATCTCTACTTTACATTATGAAATTTCATACACTTTAGATGCTATTAAAGTAAATATATATTATACTGACAATTCAAAATTCATAAAAATCATTATCAAATTTAAAATATTACTTTGTGATTCACTTTATTTTTAATTTTTTATTGTCACTTTTCACAGGATGACAGTAAGCTTATTTTATTTGTAGATCAATTTTTTATCAGTTCTACTTACATTGAATAAAATTAGTCATTTGTAGAGATGATATTGAAAGCTCATTCATCTCTAAGAATGTTTAAAATCAAGAAAACGCAAACTAAATACCCCTTTCTCTTCAAACTGCTCAAATTTAGAGATATAATTGATTGATAAACACGTTTTAAAATTCAACTCTAGTCTTTTACCCCCTTTCCCATTTTTTTAAATTGAATTTTATTTCTGATCTGTTTGTATAGTCTAAACATGGGAGAATTTAATATTGATACTTCAAAATATAGATTTATCTATAAATGACTTAAGATACCCTAATTACTGTTTGATTATCTGATTTAATCTTAAATTCTTCCATCTGTTCTTCATATTTATGACTCTCATTGAAATTAGTGAAAATGATTATTGTAATACAGTAGATCTGGATTCTATGAGGAAAGTAAGTCCTGTCTTGTGTAATGTTGAAATATTTGCTGTGATGGCTTTAACATATTTTAAAGGCCTCATTTGTAGAGAAAAGAAAATGATTGTATGTGTGTGTGTGTGTTTGACTGTAGAAACCTTTTATAAATATGTAATGGTTTCCAGATCATTCAAAGTTTTCTATCTCGATAAGTCTTATTAGACAAACACTTCAAGTCAGTGCTTCTTGCTCCTGGGGCCACTGCAACTGGAAATTTCACGTGGAATCATCATGGAGTGATCTGAAGAGCACTAAACACAAGAATGTCAATCCACCTCTTCTTATACATATCAGATAAAGTTAAATATTTGAAATCTGTAAATTAGCCCTAAAATCTAAAGTCAATGTGCTATCTTTGTGCCATTTCTTTTATAAAATATATTTACTATATTTTATATATGTTATGCAAAATATATAAATATTATTGTATTTATTGATAATATTTAACTAATATTAAATAAAAATGATAATTTCTGAAAAATGCACTTCCAATTACATTGACAGCCCATTCCTAAAAAAATTGCTCACTAAGCTAACATTAACAAATAATGTGGACTGGCCATATATGGTAGCAAATAGTTCTTTTTTTTAATGTTACTTTGAAATTTATTTGTTCATGTTAGTTCCTACAGTGTTTTACAGTTTGAATTTTTCAGATTATAACCCAATAACATTATGTAATTTGTTGATTATATTCTTTCAGTAAGCATTTAATCTAGGTATGGTCAGATTCAGAATAGGGTTCTATTAATTCTGTGAAGGAGCATGTCAGCTCTCAGAGAAGCTAAATAAGAAGGAGAACCCAAAGTAAATCATATAGGCATCCTCCTGAATATTAACCTTCATCAAGCGATGAAAGGAGACAGAGACAGAGACCCACATTAGAGCACCGGACTGAAATCTCAAGGTCCAAATCAGGAGCAGAAGGAGAGAGATCACAAGCAAGGAACTCAGGTGCACCCACACACTGAGACAATGGGGATGTTCTATCGGGAACTCACCAAGGCCAGCTGGCCTGGGTCTGAAAAAGCCTGGGTTAAAACCGGTCTCGCTGAACATAGTGGACAATGAGGACTACTGAGACCACAAGAACAATGGCAATGGGTTTTTGATCCTACTGTACCTATTGGTTTGGTGGAAGCCTAGGCAGTTTGGATGCTCACCTTACTAGTAAATAGTTTTAATTCTAGCACTTGGCAAGTAGAATCAGGGAGATCACTTTGAGTTTGGGGTCAGCTTGATCTGTATAGTAACTTCCAGGCCAGCAGTTGAGCTATAGAATGATATATGGTCTCAAGAAGGAAAAATAAAAGAATGTCCAAAATGGAATTGATATATTATCAGTCAAATGCTCTTAGAAAACAAAACTTACGTCTGAATAGGGTAGCATGTGCCTGCAATCCCAGAATTCATGAGACAGAAGCAAGATGATCAGGAGTCAAGACCCTTGTTCATAAGACAAGCTCTAGTCCACTGTCTTGGCTCGTTTTGAAAAAAATCTTAACAATAGAACAAAAGAAAACATATACAGACAAAAAGTTCTGCTATAAAATTGTGACCCAGTGCATTTTTCTTTCACTCAGGGGTTTTGTCTTGATCTGCATGGCAATGATAAAACAATGGAGCTTTAACTTCTCATTTGGATCTTCAAATGTTTGACTTCTTTTTTTTATTATTCATTTATTAAAGATTTCTGTCTCTTCCCTTCCACCGCCTCCCATTTCCCTCCCCCTCCCCCGATCAAGTCCCCCTCCCTCGTCAGCCCAAAGAGCAATCAGGGTTCTTACTCATAAACTGACAGTCACAGGTTGACAATCACAAGAGTATGGCTTTCATGCCGTGAAAAAGTGTTTGCTAGCACACACCTGGCCTTGGGGATCCAAATCCAGTGTTTCAAAACAACCAACAATTTCACTAAAACAAAATCTGCCAGACCTTATTGATTTATTGCAAATATCCAAAATTACAATGAGTTATCCTCATTCCACAGTACACAGTTACCGAGAATTTAAAATTTGACTCTGCTTTCCATTAGTGCTTACGGTTTATCTTCTCCAACATTCAAAGAACACGTGCTGTTATACTGAAGGTTATACCACTCAAATAAACCCATCAGTTGCTCGTCAAACTCCGGAGAGGAAGACTAAAGTAATCTTTCAAAATGCAGATTTTACTAAGCAATGTCCTAAGAATATTCAGATATCAATCAATCCTACTTATGTATGCCTCCAATGATGGGATTTTTCTTAATCCCTGATGCCTGTGAATTAAAAAAAAAAGTAATGTACAAGTATTTCATGTGAAATGACTATCCTTGTAAGGAAACCAAATGAAATTTCTGTGGATAAACTATAGCTTACACTATTAACATTATTAAATATGATTTTTTTTCGAGACAGGGTTTCTCTGTAGTTCTAAACAACATTGAGTACGGATTTTAGAAATCTGTTTCTCTTAGAGAAGAACCACATACATATGCATTGGTAGAAGTTCTTTGAAATTCCAAGAGGTGGAACAGAATGTTCTTGTGGATACCGAACGCTGTTTTGTTTGAAGCCACTCCAAATAGCTGTTGTGTAAAGAAGGAAATATAAATACACACTGTTTTTTGACTATCTGCCATTCACCTCAAAAATAAAAGTTTTAAAGCAAGTTCATGAATTAATGATTAGTGTATATTTGTGTTCTTTAACGTTTCCATCTATGAAAGCAAAATATTTACAGAACAAAAGGATTTTTAAAATAAATGATATTTATGGCCCTATTACAGCTACGGTCTGTGTTGATGTCTGTAGCTCCTGTTACCAGCATAGGCCATGCTAATTCCAGGGGTTTGGACCCCCACTTGGGGCCATGTTGGTTGGTGTCCAGGGTCATACTGCCACGGAGGCATACAGATCTGAGTGACCTTTGCGCCAGCTGGGCCATGATGACATCCAGACCCGGGCTGCTGCTGAGCACCATGTATGGGTCTGTAGTCCTACCACAGACCCATACATGTTTTTGTTCAAGTCCATGGCCCACGTTGCCACCAAAGGCCACATGGAAGTCTGGGGTCTGGGCCTCAACCTGTGGCCTTCTTTGCAGCCAGAAGCCATGCTGCTGCCAGAGCCATCCTAATCTGAGCGGCCAGTGTTTCCACAGGAATCAGGATATCATCCGGGCCCAAGCTGCTGCGATAGACCTTGCCCGGGTCCATGGTTCAGTTGCAACTGGGGTTTATGTTGATATCTGTGACCCGTGTAAACTCAGGGGACCATGGGACCCACGTGTGATGAAGTCAGAGGTCCATCCAGTAAAGGGACTGGTTCTGTGGAACAATACCAGCAGGATCTCCATGACTCGGGCAGTCACAGGGTACCCCAGAGTAGTTCTGGTGAGGATCCAGTAAGGATGGTGTACCAGAAACCAGAGGCCTTGAACCAGCCGAGTGACTCCTTGCAATGAACATTCGCTAGTAAAGCTGAATGGACAAGGGGTATACTATGTGACACACCGCTCCTATTGCCACCAGGACAAATGAAAAGGTGCTGGGGAGGTAGGTAGAAGTAGAAACGAAGAGGTGTTTGGGTGGGGGGTTGTTTGTTTGTTTGTTTTGCTTTTTGGTTTGGTTTGGTCTTATTGTTTGTTTGCTTGTTTCTGTTTTCTGTTTTTTTTTTAATTTTCTACAGGAAAGGTACTGCAGTGGTGAGGGGAAGTTATGGGGGGACCAGGAGGTGAGCCAAATTAGGGTGCATGATGTGGAATTCCCAAGAATAAAAAAAATTATGTCAAAAAATAAAATATTTTTTTAAAAAGGAATTGATTTTTGTATAAGTAAATAGCTTTACATTAATGACTACATAGAATTAAAACCAATGTATAGAAAGGCATGAACAGGAGAAATGGGAAATATTCAAAATAAAGAATAAAATTTTATATGTATATATTATAAATGATTTTAAAATAATTCAGTTCCTATAACTTTTTTGAATCCCAAGTTGTAAATTGGTTCTGCTGAAAATAACAGGACTATTTTTGGAAAGTTACTAAATTTCATTCTCAGATACAACCATGTTTGGCATAACTGTGTGCTATTCTTTATCATGACATTCTCCGTCTTTTATGTTCCTTTCTGCCTGAGGCAATTCTCTATTTAGATCTTCATTTATTTTCTGGGAATGCGAAGACAGATCAAAACTTTAGATTACAAACAATAGGCACCAACACTCAACAATCTCAACCATTAACTCTCATCACGTATAGCTTAACACATTCAATTTCCCCAGCAGCCTTTTCCCATCCATGAATTATAAACATTTATCATGAGACTGTGTTCACTATCCTCTGCACCTTCTCACCCACAGGACTGGATTATAAGGTTGTTGCGATCCATAATGTCCCTTGTTTTCACTATTGCCATTCATTTTCTTTTATGACTTGGCCATTTTTAATTTCCATGTTCATGTGTCCCTTTGCCTTTCAAAGCCATGCTTTTCAAATCTGTCTCCTCAACAACTGTGAAATCAAAAATAGTTTGATTTGAGAAACACCCTAAATTATAGTTGAGGCACAGGGGAAATATGCAGCCATGTAAACTTTACCTGCTAAATGTAGTCCCTCGCTGTGTAGAAGGGCACCTAGGACTGCCAGGCGGTGGTGGTAGCACATGCTTTTAATCCCAGCACTTGGAAGGCAGAGGCAGGCGGATCTCTATGACTTCAAGGCCATTCTGGTCTACAAGAGAGTTCCAGAACAGCTAGGACTGTAACACAGAGAACCTATCTCCATCCCCGTCTTCCAGAGAAAAAGAAGGGCACCAAGAGATGACAGAATGTCAATGCCCCATGGGCTGTGTTGACTGGGCTCAACTAGGGCCTATCAGACAAAATATTTTTCAAAGCCTTAAAATAAATCTCTTCAATTACATTCATTGCCTGGTCTGAAAATACTATGGGTATAATAAAATTCCCTAAAATATTAGAGAAAATAAAAAGGGAAGAATATCTCTGTGTGACCCGACTCTGTGGCATACTCCGTCTCTCAGAGATCACGAATTAAATCAGGATGGAGCAATCAAGCCGGCAAACACTGGCAAGAGCTTTAATTTTCTAGTTAGAATTCTTGGTGGGTGGGCAGGTCAATCATTGCCATTTAAATCCCCACACCTGTGCATCTTCACAGCTTGGCTCGCTGACAAATTTAAAAACAAAAGAAAACAAGCTTTTCCTCCAGAAAAATACAGCCCTTGAAATGATGAGTGACAAGCGCAACAAAAGCAAGGGCTGTTTGTAGTGTTCTCATTTTTTTCCATCTTTTGAAGAGGGATTCGTGTTTACTGTGGGCAGGTGCGCTGTGCCTTCGCATACTGATGAGTTCTCAGGTGCCTTGTCATTGAACTTGAGAGAGCAAGGCTTGCAGAGTGGAGGAAAGCAGTTAGGGAAAAATGGCTGCAGATTGCAACCACCTGCTCACAGTCTGGCCCCGGAGTCCTAGGAGAGTGCTGTCCGCTTCTCTGCTGACTGACACCATCCCCGCTCTAGCAGAATACCAATGGTCCAAAGTGTTCTTTAGGGTCTGTAAATCTCACTGTCAGTATCTCCCGAGGGAAATGGAATGGGATGACAGTTTATTCATAGAGACTGAGATGGGGGCACATCAGTGGGAACACAAACAATAATGGAAGCTTTCCGTTATAGTCCGGACTCAGAGTAACAAATACACTAGGAAAAAGCAGAATCCAGGATGGCAGCCCGGCGGTGGTGGCGCGCACCTTTAATCCCAACACTTAGGAGGCAGAGGCAGGGGGATCTCTATGAGTTCAAGGCCAGCCTGGTCCAAGAGCTAGTTCCAGGAAAGGGCCCCAAAGCTACAGAGAAACACTGTCTTGAAGAAAAAAAGAAAGAAAGAAAGAAAGAAAGAAAGGAAGGAAGGAAGGAAGGAAGGAAGGAAGGAAGGAAGGAAGAAAGAAAGAAAGAAAGAAAGAAAGAAAGAAAGAAAGAAAGAAAGAAAGAAAGAAAGAAAGAAAGGCACACACCACATCTAGTTCTACCTACTGTGGAGTGCAAAGCCAGAGAAAACTTCAACCAATGACCTTGAGATAAGCCTGGTCAGCCAAGACTCCATTTGCAAAGTAATTAAAATAAAAATATTTGAAAGATTAACCTAGAATTTACAGTGACAATTTTCTTGCATGCACATTGTAGATTATTTGAGTTATTATTACTGGACGGACAGGTCCATGGAGATAGGAATGTGTTTCTGTTGTTCACTCTATTTGTGGTATTTAAAAACTGGTCTGCTTATGGGAAATAGTTTGTAAAATAAATGAGGGCACACACTCTGAGCTTATGTGATTATTTAGAATTTTTTTCCCTCTGTTCACATCAGGGGTAACATAACTGCTTTGTGCTCAGTAAGCTGGGAGGATCAAAACAAACTCTTATGACATGTGCCTGAGAGTTTCCCAAACAGTACACTTACTAGATACCCAGGCATTTAGATCTTCTCATTTTATAAACAAATGAACTATGCTGCAAAGATTTATCAAAGGTCATTTAGCTGTAAGCACAGATTTAAGCTTTAAACCACTGTGGGCTTCGATATTTTCAGCTAGCATAAACAATTTTATCTGTCTACTTTTCATCTCTTTTGCCAGAGAGTTCTTTGGTTTGACTTTTTGTTCTTGCCTAGTTTATGCCGGTTGTTGGTTCACATATGTTAACTTACTTTAATAAAACAGGAGCATGTGTCCCTCCCTTGAGATCAGAGGTTCTCAACCTTCCTAGAGCTGTGACCCTTCAACACAGTTCTTCATGTTTTGGTGACCTCCCAGTCATAAAATTATTATCAATGCCACTTCGTAACTGTAATTTTGCTGCTGTTATGAATTATAATGTAAATATCTGTGTTTTGCGATGGTCTCAGACGACCCCAAAGCTTGAGAACCATGGCTCTAGAGTCTCCACCTGAAAGACTTGAGGAATTGGCAGTCACCTGAAGTGAGTCAAGCAGGGGCAGAAGAGACAAAGGATCAAAGAGGTTTATCTTCCCTGTGTAGAGAGAGAGAGAGAGCGAAGTAAAAGCTTCAAACTTCTTTCTGCAAATGTCACCAACAGAAGGGAGTAGAGCAGTCCAGCTGTCACTTTAGTAAGTGTAACCCCTTACAGGAGCCTATCAGAGGTGAATGTTTTATTTCTTAAAGTAATGTTTACTTATTTCAAGACAACTTCACTGAGGGCCTGTATTGTCTCACTTACATAGTATTTTACACGTACAAATGTTGTCACATTAAATAGTCACAAAATGATCTGCATTTTTGAAATTTAATAAAGAATTTATTCTTGCTGGTTGAAAATGGTAGTTCACTCTCTAGCCGCCACAAAACCAGTATGTAAGTGACAATTAGAGGAATTATGGAGTCATGCTTATCTGCTTGAGAGGGTGGGAAGGTAGGTGTCAGAGACAGACCCTGTTCCCACCCTTAGGAGTCCCACAAGAGCACCAAACTATACAACTATCACAAAAATACAGAGGGCCTAGGTCAGTCCCATGCAGGCTCCCTGGTTGTCATTTCAGTCTCTGTGAGCCCCTAGGAGTCTAAGTTGAATCTGTGAGTTTTCTTGTGGTGTCCTTGTTGCTCTGTTTCCCATAATCTTCTCTCGTCATCTTCTGCAGGATTCCTTGAGCTCTACCTAATGTTTAGCTGTAAGTCTGCTTCTGTTTCCATCAGTTGATGGATGTCAGGAGCCATTTCCCCCCTAACAATCATTACAGAGACCATCACTCTAGGGAGTCTGCAGAGAACCTCACACCCATAGTTATGTTCTATTGACAAAACCTGCCCCTCACCCAATTAACTGCTAATCTTAGCGGAACCCGCCTCACATTCCAGCTATCCAGGGAACCAGGTGTGGCCACTTGTGACTTCTGGCCTGTCTGTCTGAATGTAACCGAGCTACGTGACCGGAACCACGCGGCCTGCGAGATCCCGTACCCTGCCCCTCATCCCTTACCATATATAAACTGTAACCCGTCCCTAATAAACTGAGGCCTTGACAAAGTTGCTTGGCCTCGTTCTTCTGTCTTAGCTCACTCCCTTCCAGGTAGCGCCCCTCCGAGACCCTGGAATAACTTGATTGCGGGTGGGTTACTAACCCCTAGACTGAGTACCCCACCCAACGCAATCCACAGTGGCGCCCGAACCAGTGACTCGGAGTACGGTCAGCTATCGGACGACACGCGCAGTCCCGGGACAACAACAAGAAGAAAAATGAAGGTTCTGCGGCTGTAGTACTCGGACAGATGGCAGAACGGGAGGTAGGCGCAGGTTCACGTCGTCCCACAAGGGGTGAGACAATCACTTTCAAAGGAAGAGAAATTCATGCAGGAATTTAAGCATTCACTCAGGGACAGAGGAGTAAGAGTCAAAAACAGAGATTTATGTGTTTGCTTTATGTATATGTCTTTAACTCCCTGCCACATGGAGCGAAAGCTGACAGGCAGGTTTGCTATAAAGGAGTCTAGACTCAAAAAGCTGCAGCTGCATTTAGGACAGTAAATATGCTTCTTTTCCATTTCAAAAATCTTGCTTCTTGGTCAAAAATCTTTAGTTTGTAGGTGTAAAAGTTTATATCTAAGGTAGATTAAGTTCAGTACTGTGTTTCTGTAGAAAAAGTTTTAAGGTCAAAGATTGTGATGCATTCAGAGGATTTTTAGAATTGTTTAGGCTATCTGAGTTTTTATTTCTTTATTATAAGGTTGGGGATTGTTCTTTTGAGTTCTGTATTGTTCTTTTGAGTTCTGTGAAAAGTTTTGCTATAATTTTAATGAACATTACATAAAGTCTGTATGTGAGTTCTGTGAGAAATGTTGCTATAATTTTTAATGGACATTTACACTGAATCCGTAGACTGCTTTCAGTGAAATTGTCATTTTTGCTGTGTTTCTTCTGCTTTCGCAAGAAAGTAGGGGATCTTTCAAGATTTAAAATTCTTATCCGACAATTTTCGTTTGTACGGCCCGCTCTTGGGTGGGAATCGTAATGTTTCAGCTTGAGGTTCTTTCCTGCTGCCAGGTGTTGCTTCAGGCCTCTCACTAAATTTATCAAGGGCCAGAGTTATACTCTTAGCAAGTGATAATGGTTAAAAGTAAAAAACATTTCGGCCTTCACAGGCAGAGATGACAGGACCCAAAAACTTTTGTCCTGCTTGCTTAAAGTCACTCCTAGATATTTTGTGGTATTCATGGATATTTAAAAGGATGATGTCTCATTTATCCTAGGTGTAAAAGAGATACCTTTGGGTTATTTTTAGATTCTGGCTATGATAAAGTTCTGCTCTGGGCATGGCAGAGCACGTGTCCTTGTGGTATGGTTAAACAACCTTATATTTAGGCCCAAAAGGGCTACTGCTAAGTTTTGAGGTAGATATCTGCCTAATTTTACATAATGGAGGTCCCTCACTGCTGGGGAGACTCTCACTCAGGTCTTGGGAGGGCGCGCCCCCCCCCCATGGCTTGCCAAAGACCGTCCTTGCTGAGGTCGCTTACACGTGGCCTTGGTTGGTGGGGGAGGAGTTCGACCCCCAGTGACCGGAAAAAAGAATTTTTAAGAAGACCACAGCCCGGTGGTCCAGAAAGGTCATAAAAATTTCAAAAACCTACGGAGGCTCCCTGCCTCTTGGGACCACTCCCAGTGTCATAATCAGCTAGTTCCTAAAACAGTACTGTGATCATTGCAGCGGGAAAACTAGTTTTTCAGGATTGCAGTTTCTCGGGATTACTATCAGGATTGCAGTTTCCCGGGGATTGCTATCAGGATTGCAGTCTGGTTTTGTATTGAGTTAGTTCCTGGTGCAGGGTTGCTGAACAGGCTAACCCTGGATTTTTGATTCTCCTCTTCCTGCTGGGGGGGCTGGAGAGATGGCTCAGTGGTTAAGAGCATTGCCTGCTCTTCCAAAGGTCCTGAGTTCAATTCCTGGCGGCCACGTGGTGGCTCACAACCATCTGGAGTGAGGTCTGGTGCCCTCACAAGGCTAGTCCTGGATTTTTGATTTTTCTCTTCCTGCTGGGAGAGTTTGGATTTGTCCAGGTTTTTCAATGCTGTGTGTGATTCAGGGATGGCTGTGCCAGTATGTACTTCCAACACTGCTCCCAGCGCCGCAGCTGCCGCCACGGGCTGCAGCTCACTTCCAGCGAGTTTTTTCCCTACCCACGTTTTCTTAAGCATAGATTGTTAACAATAATTTTTAATCTTGGTCATTTTTACAAGGATAAGGTAAATCTCAGAGTTTTGATTTGCCTTTCTCTGACGGCTAAAGGATGTTATATTCAAACATTTTTTAGGTGTCTCTCAGTCATTTTTAAGTACGTTTGTTAAGAGTTTTTCAGTTTAGGTCTATAACAAATATTTTTATTGGATTAAATTTTTAATAACTAATTTCCTGAGTTCTTCACATATTTTTGGAATGGATTTATGATAAATAAAGATCTTTTCCCACTCCATAGCCTTGTTATACAAAAGGTTCTCAATTCAGGAGATCTAATTTATGGTTTCTCACAATGTTTGTGCCACTGAGGCTGTGTTTACGATGTGGCAAGGTGTGCTTCAAAAAATTTTTCTCTATAAGTTTCAACAAAATTTTTATATGCTGAAGCCTTTGGCTCATTTGGGCTTAAATTTTGTTCATGAAGATGGATATAGATCTATTTTCATTCTTCTACATGTTGGTGTCTAATGAGACCAGCATTACTAGTTAAAAAATGCTTCATTTTTCCATTTTCCTATCTGCAAGGCAGACTTGGAACTTAAGAGGAGGATAGCTTACAAACTTTTGGATGTCCAATGGTTAAAGCCCTACTTATAATGTTCTTATGAGAGATATTGAGCTGCTAGGTAAAATTCTTACAAAAAACAGTTTCCAATAGAGAGCTTAAAACAAGCTGCCTAGCAGGTACTCAAACAGGTAAAGTATACAATAATCAACAAATACAGTATATTAATTATAATTCAGCTATGGCAAATATGTATATTAAATGTAAAACTTATTCTACAACAGTTTTATAAAAAATGCTGTTTATGGCTAAACCTTCTCAATTTTGCCAATTAAGATATTAAACTCTTAATTTAGAACAGTAGCCTGTCTGATACAAAAGGACAGGATAACGTCTAGAAAAAAATGGTTAGATAGAATATTGACTATAATCAATGTTTCCTAAACAATAGATTCATTGATAATTTTAAGATGGATTCCTGGACAATTGCCTTTGCTCAATTCAAGGCCAAAAACGATGATCTTTTCCCAGATCATTGCTACAATTCACACACCTGTATTTTACTAATGTTATGGCAAAAAAATCTCTTAAAGGATTTTATGCTAGAATTTTACAAATGGCTCTTCCAATGGAGGAACTGCATATATGGTTGATGGTAATAATAAAAAAAAAAAAATTGTGGAGCATAACAAGGCTCCTTGAAAGCAACTCATAGAAGTTGCAAGCAGATCCAGATGCAAATGGATCTGGCCTGATAACACCAAGCTGACCTTTGCTAAGGCAAGGTGGAAAAGCCCTTGCAATGCATTATGAAAAAACCCGACCTATATATATTTGGGGTCGAGGATGTGTTTATGTTTTTTCACAGAAAGAAAAAATCTGGACCTGAGTCGTGGCTGCAGACATCCCACAGAGGAGTTCCAGAGATGATTGCGGAGAGGTCCTTGGTCCGGCCTTCCCTGCCCCCAAGGAGAAGAGTGCCTGATAACAGAACCTGCTACGCCACTCTGCGGGGTGTCATCCTGTCTCCAGAGTCCAGCCTGAGATAAGTGCCAGGATGTGCTTCAGATAGCTGAATCCAGCTCACCTCACCCAGGAATTCCACCTGCCCTGAAGTACAAATGCTAAACTGCTTCTACAGTTTGAACTCTGGTTTGCTTTGAAGCTAAGATACAGACCAAACATCAGACTGTTTTAATCTTTGGGACACAAAACTCATTTTAATTAAAATATTAATGCCTCTTCACTTAAGAAGGGGGAAGATTGGGGTTCCTGTCACTGTTGCTCAGAGACTGGAACTGGTGGTATTTGTTAACAACAATGTATGTCATTGTACTCTTACTGAAATTGATCTAATGATATTTGTAACTGCTTATAGAGGCTGGAAAAGGTTTGACACATGCTGTGAAATGTTTGGGTTTAGTGCATATGTTAAAAATTTTAGATATAGATCCCTTTACACTGCACTAATTTTTGGCAAACAGCACTCATAATTTTAATGTGGAGTAGGCATTTAGGAAGGAGGATACCTTAGGCCAGACTAAAAGGTGAATACTGGGTTTGGAAGGTGCCCTTCCTTCTTGTCTAAAAATGGAGTTATTGGTGCCCAAAATTATATCATTATATCTTTTGTTTGAGGAGCTCCTCACAGTTTTTCATTAATGATAGACTCAGGCACCCAATGACGGGAGTTAGTGTGGATCCTCACCTGAATAGCACACCATACAGAGGCTGTAAAGGCCGGCTCAACATGGCATGGTGCCAGGTACGAGGAAAGCTCTCCACACAGCCTAAGACAGGATGCCCTGTGGTCTGCTTACTTTAACTCTTGCTAGATACCTTTTATTTGAGAAGCTCCAAGGAACTAATGCTAATCATAAGGCACCCCTCTGTTCCCATGAGAGGTAAAATTGCTTCACCATTCGAGAGGAGGGTTTCTACTTGTCCCAGTCCCTTCTCTTTTAAATCTGACACCAGGGTTGACTCTGACTTAGTGCCCTCCACTTAATAACTGTTTGCCTTTATATAAGAGAGGGGGAATATGTCAGGAGCCATTTCCCCCCTAACAATCATTACAGAAACCATCACTCTAGGGAGTCTGCAGAGAACCTCACACCCATAGTTATGTTCTATTGACAAAACCTGCCCCTCACCCAATTAACTGCTAATCTTAGCGGAACCCGCCTCACATTCCAGCTATCCAGGGAACCAGGTGTGGCCACTTGTGACTTCTGGCCTGTCTGTCTGAATGTAACCGAGCTACGTGACCGGAACCACGCGGCCTGCGAGATCCCGTACCCTGCCCCTCATCCCTTACCATATATAAACTGTAACCCGTCCCTAATAAACGGAGGCCTTGACAAAGTTGCTTGGCCTCGTTCTTCTGTCTTAGCTCACTCCCTTCCAGGTAGCGCCCCTCCGAGACCCTGGAATAACTTGATTGCGGGTGGGTTACTAACCCCTAGACTGAGTAGCCCACCCAACGCAATCCACAGATGGAGGAAACCTATGCTAATAATTGAGCTAGGCACCAATCTATGAGTATAGCAGAATATCATTAGGCATCACTACAATGACACTTTTTTCTCCAGTCATGTTTTGTCTATCCTAGGTCTCTGGGTCATCCATCCTATTGATCCTGGTGCTTCAGATGGTTTCAGTGGTGGGCTCACTCCCCTGGGATGAGATTTAGGCTACATCAATCATTGTTTGAACATTCCCTCAAACTCTATGCCACCCTTACTCCAGTACATCCCACAGACAGGATAGACCGTAGGTTATGTGTCTGGGTTGGTGGGCCAAACCCGCCACTACAAGTCTTCCCTGGTCACGGAAGATTGTAAATTCAGGCTATGTATCTGTCTTTGCTAGGAGTCTTATCTAGTGTCAACCTTGTAGATTTCTGGGAGATTCCCTTGCACCAAGTTTCTACCTGAGCAAGATGTGCTGCCCCCTTTCTAGTAGTATCTTTCTGTACCCTCCCTTTCCACCCCTCACAACTGATCGCTCATGTTCCCATATCCAGTCACCTGAAGTCCGCTCATGAAATCTCATCTATTTCCCCTTCTTAGAGAAATCCAAGGTCCCCCTTTAACTCTCCTTGTTACCTAGTCTTTCTGGTTCTGTGGTTTATGGCATAGTGATTCTTTGTTTTATAATTACTTTCCACTTATGAGTGAGTACAAACTATGCTTGTTTTGGGGGGTTTGGGGTTACTTCACTCAGGATAATTTTTTCTAGTTCCATCCATTTACCTGCAAATTTCAAGATGTCATTGTTTTTGACAGCTGAGTTGATACCAAATTGTGTAAATTTACCACATTTTCCTTATCCATTCATTGAGTGAGGGACAACTAGGTTGTTTTCAGGTTCTATCTATTGCAAATAAAGATGCAATGAACATAGTTGAGCAAGCATCTTTGTGGTTTGATTGAACATCCAGAATAGTATAGCTGGATATTTTAGTAGATTGATTCCCATTTCTCTGAGGAACCACCATATTGATTTCCAATGCAGTTATACAGGTTTGCACTCTCACCAGTTGTTGGGAAATGCCCCCTTTGTTCACCATCTTCTCCAGAATAAGCTATCACTTGTGCTAATTGATCTTAGCTACACTGAGAGGTGTATGTTAGAATCTCACAGTTGTTTTCATTTGCATTTTCCTGAAACTGCAACCCCTGAAACTCCTCCCATAACTCTTTCTATCCTCTTATAGTGGCCCTGCATGTTCTCCACGAACTTTATGTGTAATCTGGTCATCAAATGGCTGACTCTGTCCTTAGATTTAATGTTGATGTATTGGCATAGTAGATTGGCTGTATTGGCAATTGTCCTGCAACATGTGGGGTTGTTGAAGATCTTTTCACATTCTGTAGGTTGCTATTTTTGTGTCTGGTTAAGGAAGCTGTCTACTGAGCCAATGAATTCAAGGTTTCTCTTTTTTACCCTCCCTCAATGTACCTGAAATTGTGTTGAATTAGCATTATTATTCACTTGGAAATAAATTTTGTACAGGTGACAGATATGGAGCTATTTATATTCTTTTATATGCAGACATCCAATTATACCAGCACCAATTTTTGAAGATGCTTTCTGTTTTCCCATGTATAACCAGAACTGGTTTCTTTGTTGAAAATTAGATGCCCCCAGTGTGTGGATTTATGTCTATGTCTTCAACTCAATTCCATTGACCTACCTCTTTCTTGTTATGCCAAAAACTATGTGGGTTTTTTAAAATTATTATTACTATAGCTCTGTATAAAAACTTGAAATCAGGGATAGTAATACCTCAGAAATTTTTCATTTCAAATGAATAACTGAGACATAGAAAATTATTTCATTCTTTCATCAAGACTTTTATCATGAAGTTGGATTTTTGTCAAAAGCTTTTTTAGCATGATCATGTGTTTTTTCCTTCAGTTTCTTGACTACTGTATTATACTATACAAAACTATTCATCGCCATAGATGGAAAAATGCAATATTTCACAACAAAGTCAACTTTAATCAGTATCTCTCATAAATCCAGCCACTGAAAGAAAATTCCAATCCAGCAAAGTTAATTGCACCCATAAAGACTCAGGTTATAGATATCACAACAGCGAAACTCAATGTAGGGAAACCCACATACGTGCACATCACCACCACCACAAACAACAACAACAAAATAACAGGAATTAACATTCAGTAGTCACCAATATTGCTCAACACCAATGGTCTCAATTTGCCAATAAAAGGACACCAGTTAATAGAATGAATATGATAACAGGACCCATATATCTGCTGCATACAGGAAACACACCTCAACATCAAATATCAATATTATTTCCGAGTCAAGAATTGAAAAATATTTTCCAATAAGTCGACCTACAAAGCAAGCTGGTGTAGCTATCCTAATATCTAACAAAATAGATTTCACCTACAATTAATCAAAAGAGATAGAGAAGGGTATTTCATACTCACCAAAAGAAAAATCTACCAAGAGGAGGTCTCAGTTCTAGACATCTATGCTCCAAATGTAAGGACATTCACAATTTTAAAGAAACATTACTAAAGCTGAACTAACACATTGAACCCCATGCATTAATAACGGAAGTCTTCAATAACCCATTCTCATTAATGGAGAGGTCATGCATACAGAAACTAAGCAGAGAAATAGTGGACCTAACAGACATAATGACTAAAGTGGACCTAGTAGATATCTACAGAACATTTACCCTAAATACAAAAGAATAACCTTCTCCAAAATTGAGCATATACTTGGCCACAAAGCATGTCCCAACAGATATAAAAATATTAAAATAACCCCTGTATTTTATAAGAGCACCATGAATTAAAGCTGAATTTCAACAACAAAACAATAGAAAGCCTACAAACTCAAGGGAACTAAACAAGTCTCTACTGAGTTACCACTGGTTTTAGGAAGAAATAAAGAAAGAAATTAAACCAGAAACCAATTATAAGACTTTATCTGTAAAGTATGTATATGATTCACACAATAAGTATTAAAAGCAGAACTTTTATCATCTTTGCTATTAGAGAGATTTAAGAGATACACGTAGACAGACTTATGAACTAATACATAGAATTCAAATTCATGTATTAGAATGATGCAGAATTGCAGGAGTCAGATAAGATACATAAACTGTATACTTTCCTGACATATCCTTTTGTCATAAATCTGTAACATGCTCCCGTTCCCCAACCACAAAACTGGAAATGATCTGACTGGTTGTCACAAAGAAGTCATGACAGATTTAATTAGGAAAGATTCCCAACAGGAAGGAAGTTTTGGATACATAAAATGTATTAAACCTTATGTACTCAGGTATATTTGCAAGTTGACTAATGCATGAAATTCAGTCTGTTCAATCAGAATTTCAATATTTTCATTTTTTCTATTTATTTATTTTTCTCCTTCTTACTTTTGTAGTGTTAGAAATGTGACTACCGGGCTCTTTGTGTACTGGGAAAGTACTTGATCATTGAGACACTCCTTCAGTCCTTATTGTTTCCATAACTTAAGCATCTAGTTTTATTTTTAAAGGGGCTCTGGTTATTATAGCAACTATTTTCATAGCATGCACTGTCCTTTATGGATACAAATCAAGATCACAGTAATTTGACAATTGACTGGCAAGTTTAAATTAAGCAAAGGTCTTTAACTCGTAACTCCCCAATTTGTTTGATTTTGTTTAAAATTTCCCTTTTCTTTTTCCTTATCTGGCACTTTTGTATAAATGAGTGCTAACTTTTCTTTCACCTTCTTGAACATATAGTCAACAATTTCAAATTCTTTATTGCAAATATTAAATGGGATTGAATCTCAGCCAGAGCAGCTTTTAGCCAAGAGGTCTTAGAGTCATCAGGGAAGAAGATGAATGTTGTCGTCTCCTTTCTGCCAAAGTAACTTAGTAAAGCATTCATCTTGTCTGAAACTGGAGCTGTACAGTATAGTTCTTAAAGGGCTGGTTTCCCTTTCTCAAAAAGTTTCATCAAGAGGTGATAAATTCGATATAACTCAACATCAGAAATTAGACACAAGAAAGAAGAAAGAAAGGGTGTTGGTTGAGGAAGAAGTAGTCTCATTGCTGCAGACACATTGGTCTACTTTCTCAGAGATGACAGTCCATCAGCTGGCACACTTCAGCTTTAAAATCAATGATGTGGCCGGGGAATTTGTCTTGGCTCAAGGTAGATCTATTTAGCTGTACATATGGATAGCAATAAATCATCCTAGATCAAAGGTCTACAAGATAATAGCTGAAAGCGATTGGAGTATTTTCTTTAGTTCTAGACCAAAGTCTCCAGTGCATACTCCGTGTAATTCAAGTAGTTAACATTGCCCATATACAAATTGCCTTGCATTCTACAGCCAGACATTGAAACCCCTGCTCAGCATTTCCATTCACTTCTAATTCATGAACTTGGCATTTACAAATTTAAGAACCAAACTGCATATTATTTTAAGATTGTGGAAGTATGTGGAAGGCAAACTGTAAATCCTCAGGGCATGGGGCTTAGACCGAGATCCTCATATATAGTTTTTAATTCGGAATAAAAGACTAAGTTTTAGCATTTGGTCCAATAGGAAACAAAATATTTTAGAATTGATTTGAAGATGAACATGGGTGTTAGAGAGCATTCGTGTTTCCTCTCATTGATAGAAATTTAAATTCGTTATGTGATAATATCCACAAGATCTTTAAAATGTCTCCTCTACAAAATACCTACAAAGAATTTGATGCCCCACGTATTTAATAAAACTGATATAATTTCAGTTCACCATATCCCCCTAATTGTTGGATACAGACATTTTCTAAAAGAGTTAAAAAAAATACTATCATTTATCTGGCCAAAGAGGGAAACAGTATATATTGCTAAAATTTTGACAAATGAACTATATTCTTTTTACACAAGCTGATTATGTGTATACCAAAAATCACAAACAAATATTGACAGTTTTAAATTATTTTTTATTTTTTGAGATTATAGAATAATTATATCATTTTATCTTCCATTTCATTCATTCAAGTCTTCCCATATATCACCTCTACTTACTGTATTGCATATTTATGGCCTCTTTTTTATTTGCTTTTATATATAGTTGACTTGTATAAGGATTATGATTAAAAATAGAAATTCTAATTTGGATGGAGTCAAACTCAAGGAGGTCTCAACCTTACACAAAGAAATATATGCAATGAAAGAATGGCGAAAGTGGGAGAAATATTCTTTGCCAGGGAAGAACAACAATTGGGAATCTATTAACAAATAGTCATCCCTGAACACATAATACAAATGACATTATACTAGTGAGCAGGATATGTATTTTAAAATCAATAAGCTTATTGTACTTTATTTTTCTGAAATAGGTCATCTTAAGTTTCCCAGAGTGACTTTAAACTTATAATTTTTCTTTTGGGGTCCCATTCCTATGCCACTAGGTCTGGTTTTTAACCTCATAATCTTGAATTCAAAATATCAACAAAAACACTTCATAACAAATAGTGGTTTTATAATTGGACACGCTTAGCAGGACCAGTATTCTTAAAGGATCTATGCTTATCTACCCTAGAGTCACTGGATGATAAAGAATGAATTGTAAAAGAATTTGAGTGACTTATGATAATTAATTTTTGCACACTTAAAATTTTAATATAACTTTATTATTTTGAATTTGTAAGAGGGATAGAATTTAGATAATGGATGGAAAGAGAGAGTCCATTCAAATAAATAGAATGGGGTAGCTCATTTAAGAAAATAATATGTGAAAATACAGGTCAGAAATTTTCAGGCATATTGAGCTAGGATAGTCTCTTTGTTGAAACAGAGGTTTGAATTATAATAAATATGAAATACATGTTAAAACAAACCATAGTGCCACCTATAAGCTGTAGAACTAAGCCTTAAAGAAAAAAAAAACTGTTAGAGTTACTTAAGCAAAATGAAATGGTAACAGTGGTCTTTGCAAAAGGTCAGCTGGGAAGGAATATGCAAAATTTATCAGAATAGAAGGAACCTGTGATTGAACAAATCTACTTTTGCCAAATTACAGTGGAAGAAATATATGTTATCAGTAACCATGATTTAAAAAATGAGTAATTATGAGAAATACGATTATGGAAAATTTGGATATATTTACTAATTAAGTACAAATACGTAGTTGATAACTTTAAAAATATTAATTCATTTTATGAAAAGCACACTGTTGAAATAAAACCTAATAAATATAAGAAATAAAACTAAAGCAACTAAATATGTGGGCTCTGAAGGAAACATTACTTGGGCAAAACTTTTTATTAGTATCTTGGGCAATGATTAGTAAGTGTTTTTTGGGGATGTAGACTTAATTTATAATAATTAAAGTTAGTTAGAGAGAGAGGTCAGGCATTAAAGTGTCAATAAAAAATAACACGAGAATCTGAATTCAAATTTTAATACCAACCTAAAAGCTGCAAACCAAGTCATAAGTCTCTATCTGAAAAAGTCCAAATAATGTATGTATTCGTGTTACAGATTTTCTTCCTTAAACTGGCGAAGATATAACTACTTCTTACATTTATAAACAGTTCTTTAGAGAGCACTAGTGCTATCAGCTATTCATCTTGGAGAGTTTCCATAATTAGATCTGCTTCTAAAGTATATCCAAATACAGACAACACCTGCAGAAAGAATCTTTCTTAGAATGTGACCAGCTGCCTTATCACTAACAAGAAAGACTATATCTTCTCAAATCATGAGTTAAATTGAACTCCCCCTTCTCTCTGTTCCTTTATTCCCAACAAAAATGTAACTAAGAAGATTTGCAGGACATTTTGGAATCATTTCCAACCCCAGAAGTCCTCTGTGGGCACAGACAATCAGCTTTTTACTCTATTTTATTTATTTATTTGTTTATTTATTTATTTATTTATTTCAGATTTTAAGAAAATCAAATGTTCCAGAAATCCCACAGCATCACTTAACTAAGAATCTTACCTTTGTCACTCATCCAAAAAATCTTTATTGATCCCAATCTTTTTTGTTTTATAGGCACTTGATGTGGGAGTCCCCTCTATGTGCTGTGATTACCATTAATGAATAAAGAAACTGCTTTGGACCTAGAGCAGGGCATAACTTGTCTAGGCAAAAAAAAAANAAAACTAAGCTAAATGCTGGGAGAAAGAAGGATGGAGCCAGAGAAAAGCCATGGAGCTGCCGCTAGAGTAAGACATGCTGAAACTTTGCTGGTAAGCCACTTCCACATGATGATACACAGATTAATGGAGATGGGTTAAATTAATATGTAAGATTTAGCCATTAAGAAGCTAGAGCTAATGGGCCAAGCAGTGATGTAAATAATACAGTTTCTGTGTGATACTTCAGGGCTGAGCATCCGCGAAACAATAAGCAGCTCTTCATACTACAGGCACTTGTGACTACAGGTCTGTTTGCACTATGCTCCACTAAGTTAGGATTAAGTATGTTACCAAGAGTTATTTTGTGACAGTTTGGATGTTTGACAGTGTTGACACAAGCTGTTAAGGTATAAATACAACTGTATTTCAGCAGGTTACAGTTTTGACAGAAAGACAATGAGAGAGGCACAAGCACCCACTCAACCATCTGCATGTCACTGTCTCTCATAATTTTTTGTGGTACCAGGGTCTGTGTGTACCAGTGATTGCCACTCTAGAAAATGGTGGAAGCACCTTTCTAAAAGTTTTGCCTGACAGCATCAAGGGATAACTGGAAGGTAGTGCCACCCAGTTTTCCTGGATGCTATGAAAAGTGGATTTTTCTTATATATTATTATAAGAACAATAATATTTGGAGAACATTTCAGGAGGAAAGTGTTGGAAAACCCACTCTTTTCAAATTCAGCTAATATACGGAGAAAATATAGATGTGATAGATTATAAAGGAAATAGAAATACAAAGACTTAATGGTGCTTCCAATAAATAACAACCTGCAAGGTTTCTAGTTTATCTATCTACTCCAGAATTATAAAAATTCTTTACTAGACATATTGTTTCATAAAATATAATAAAAGTTTAGAGTGACATAAATATTTCTATTACTTCTTCAGCCAAAAATGGTCTAGTTGCCTCTCTGATAGATTCTGCAACTACCAATGACAGGGCATGACAGTGATCAGCAAATCTAGATTCTACCTCCTTGTGAGTTATCAATTCATTGGCCCATGTTATCTTAGGGGTGTGCCAACAGGTTGGGTCCATGTCCCATAAAAAGCAACGACTAGGAATATCTATTACTGTTAAATGTAAGTATCTTAGAGTTATATTAGGATATCACCCTAAATAAGACAAGATTTGCCTTCATCCAAAGAACAAATCAAATCAAATCCATTCATTTGCTTATGGGCTAGCACAAAGACACCAACTCTAATCGTCTAAGGAAACTTAGCAGGAACAAAGCACGGCATACTTTCATCAGAAGTTTAGTTTAATTTAAAAGAACAATGGCATTTATATGTGATAGTTCTTATAATATCAACTTTAAGTTCTGAAATTTACCTTTTGAAGTAAGAGCAATCAGAGGTAGTTACAGAATAGGGTGATGAGGTGAGAAAAATTTGAATACTTGATTAGTCAGAAATTATATAGACTGCTTAAACAGAAAATAATAGAATCTGGGAGGTTTCTGTCTGCTAAAATATAGTGAAAGAAGCAGGGAGTATTAATTATGAGGATTAGAAGAACAGAATAAGAGAAATAGAATTAAGGAAATTTTGATAACATTTAATAATTGGATAAAATTTAAATATATTTTATAACATTTAAATGTAAGGTATGTAGATAGTTTATGTAAGTTTTTTTTTTAAATTTCAGTCTATATTTTCAATATGTGTCATTCTTGCTGTTTAGTTTGGAAGGAGGAAATGAAAGGGAGAAATGTTATAATTGTATTGTATCTAAGAAATAAAAATAATAATAAAAACTAGAAATATTTCTATAAGACTGAAATTTACTCAAAGTCCAGAACAAACCTGGTGGTATGTCAAAAAAAGTTTTGTCAGATATAAAATATTGCCTGGAAATGAGAAAAATCACGCAGAAATGTGCTCATTAACACGTGAATAGTTCTCATGTGGGATAGTGCTGTCATTACTATTTTTTTTATTAAAAATTTCCACCTCCACCCCTCTTCCCATGTCTCTCCCCCTCCCCCACTTCCCCTCTCCCTCCCTTCCCAGTACAAAGAGCAGTCAGGGTTCCCTGCCCTGTGGGAAGTCCAAGGTCCTTGCCCCTCCATCCAGGTCCAGGAAGGTGAGCATCCAAACAGACTAGGCTCCCACAAAGCCAGTACATTCAGTAGAATCAAAACCCAGTGCCATTGTCCTTGGCTTCTCAGTCAGCCCTCATTGTCCGCCAGGTTCAGAGAGTCCAGTTTGATCACATGCTCCATCAATTCCAGTCCAGCTGGCCTTGGTAAGCTCCCATTAGATCAGCCCCACCATCTCGTGGCAATATTTTTTAACAAAATAACAATTCTTCATTCATTTGCAATCTTTTACCTTGGTCGTTTTCTCTAGTGTGAAGTTTACCTTCACACTAGAAGTGGAACAATTCACATCAGAGTGATATGTCCTGTCCCAATGAATGAATAAATGAATGAGTAAATGAATGAATTTGAAACATACACTTTTAATGATCTGTGTAGATCTAAGGACTCTGGATATTTCAGAAATGGAAAGCTTGAAGTAGATACTTTTCTTTGTCTGAAATATGACCATCCCTAAAAAAATTTGTTTTTTTAAACTTACAGAGGTATATTTGGTATACTTGTAATAAACTTGAGGACAAAGTAGGAACTTTAAACTTAAAAGGAATTAAAAAGTTGCCCAACTCGTGAACTCTCAACGATATGAATCATTGGCACTCTCTTATTAGTTTATTGTGACAAAAATGTTTTTTTTCTCTTTTACCCAAGGCGAAAAAGAATATAAAACAGACAAAGCACTTACTGTATATCTGAAAATTTTCTACTTTGAAGTTAATGAAAGTAATCTGGGAGTGAAAAAAAAAGCAAAACTCAGACTCTCTTAACAGACTAGAAACAAATACTGCCTACAGGAAGGATAGTTTGCCTGTACAGTGAGCCGGAACTAGGAGAACAAACCCCCAAAAGCACAAAAGTCTGCACAATTTTCAATTAGCATGAGGGATTTTAGGAAATGAGATTTGGAGGAAAAACAATTGAAATATATTTCTTGTTGGGAACAAACCATATTCTCTACCAAGAACTGCATTTTTGTCAAACAGGAAAAATTGCTCAGATAACCACAATGTCCTTGTTCTCACTCTCAAGCACAAAATAAACATCTGTCTGGTAGAACATTGCACCTGGGTGAAGGAATCCAGCCACACTTAGCAGGCAATCCTATTTCCCTACCATTTATCGTGCCCAGGACTGTTTGGAGCACACAGTCTATGACAGGCAGCCAGTTAAATAGAGATTAGTGTGGCGGTTGAACAATAATTCAAATCCAAGTGAACATGAAACCTTAAAAGCCAAAATCACTCCATCTTTCCTGTTCTGGTCCACCAGTCTATTTCAAGGCAGAGTAAGAAAGTCCAACTTCTAGAAATCATAGAGTAACTGCAGCTTTCAAATAGGGTGTTATAACTTCTCTGTGTTATAAATAAGACCTTGTATATTAGTATCCCAATATCACTCAAGTTGGTCTTCTTATATTTGCAAAATGTTTTGCATATTCACTATAATTGTACTAAGATAAATGGAGAAGGCTTGGTGTGGACAGGGAAACTAAGATAGTCCCTCATACAGTTGGTAAGGAACCACTCTGAGATGAAAAAAAATATATCATAGGTTTTATTAAATATATAACAGGAATTTATACCACATAGATTTTCTCAAGTCTCATTCTCACAGTAGAATAATGCCTTCTGTGTATTCTAGATCTCTGGTCTCTTCACATTCATATGTCCCAGGAAACTGTTCAATATCATGTGCTATATTGAGTATTTTAGAGCCCGCATTATATTGACTTATTTATATGTTTTTTTTTAAAAGAGCCTACAAATCACAGTCCAAGAGAACCTAGACAACAATGAGGAGCCTAAGGGAGCGATACATGATCTAATCTGCATGGGAAGTAGAAAAAGACACAATCTCCTGAGTAAATTGGGAGCATGGGGGCCTTGGGAGGGGGGTGAAATGGAAGGGGGAGGCAGGGAGGGGAGTGGAGAAAAATGTAGAGCTCAATAAAAATTAATAAAACAATAAGACTTGTCATTCATGCACAGAGGTCTAATTGTTGACAATATATATAAAGTTGGATGTATAATGGAACAAGAATGGTACAAAATAATCAAGGGGGCGTGAAATAGAGAAATAAGTAGGTATTTATTAGATTAATGTCAAAACAAGACTAGATGGATTCATTTATGCAAACATCAAGGAAACATCATAAGTGTTCCAAAACTGCCCCTGCAAGACACATCTGAGCCTAAATCTTTAGATAATCCTGCTGTTCGAAGAACGAGTAATCGTTACATTCCACTTTTAACACATGCCAACACAGAGCAGCCTCGTCAGGGCACATCCTGCTTGCTGCACTGCCCAAATTATTGTTTTTTTTTTTTATCTTAGAACATTTTAGAGTAGTAATAGTTCCCATTTTCAAACTTGTGGAATACATACACTGAGATGAATAGTCTCAGGCTAGTCAGATGAGTGAAATGGGTATGTGTGAAGTCTAATGTAACTCTAACTAACAAAAGAAAATGAAATCTTTGTACCTCCTGAAGCATTACAATGTATAGTGATATTTCATTTGTATTTAAATAAATAATGCTTGCCTGAAAATCAGAGAGTAAAACAGCCCCACTGGTCAGCCTTAAAGACCAGGCGGTGGTGATACACACCTTTAATCCCAAGAGTCACAGTAGTTTGCCACAGAAGTCTGGCAGTTATGGTGCACACCTTTAATCCCAGCCCTAGAGAGGAATATAAATCAGGAGGAGACAGATCTCACTAGCAGTCTCATTCTGAGATTCCTAGAGGCAGGATTGCCACTTTAGGACTAAGGTAGAAGTAAGAGCCAGTGGCTGGCTGCTTTGTTTCTCTGACCTTCAGGCTGAACCCCAATGTCTGTTTCTGGGTTTTTATTAATTGTGCTACAGTAATGGGGTTATGGCAGTGGGTCACAAAGGATGTAGTTTGTATTTATTTCTACAATATTTATAAGTTCACCCTAGGAACTAAGAAGAACTCAACACTGTCGTATAAATATTTATTGGTCATTCTTTATTTAGACTTTATCAAATTTTAGAATACAAAAAAGCTGGAGTGTGATTTGGCATCAACAACTTTAATTTCTATTATTAGTAACATATTTTCTGCCCAAAGAACAGACATCTGAAAACCACACTGATGTGTAGTAAAGAATATTAAAGACTAACACTAATCAGACTTAGCACAGAAAAATTATGTGAGCAACCACAATAAATAATTATATAACCTGCCAACAATTTGGAAAATTACTCAGTAATGACATTAATACTTTCAGATACAATAGGTGTTACAAACCTTGGGCTCAACGTGGAAATGTATTTATTTATTACTATTCATGGGAGACTAGTTCCAGTGTGCCTGTGAATCAAAAGTAGATGTTTTTATAAGTCCCTTCTATAAAATTTATATTTACATATAAGATTTACATTTAAATATAATCTATGGATAGCCTCTCATAGTTATTAAACAATATCTAGATAACATGAATTACAGAGTATGAAAGCACTATATACAAGGTTAATGTGGTCTGCTGTTTAAAAAGCAGTAACAAGAAAAAAGTTCCGTACATGTTCAGTACTAATCAAGCTATTTGACAATATTATTTATCTACATTTGGTTGATTATGCAGGTACAGAACAAAAGCGGTACTCATTTCAGTAAATAGTATTTATTGATGCCTACTGAGTGTGGCATTGTTTTCTACTATTTTATGAATTATACATTAGTGTATAAATTACAACAAAACCTTCACTTCTTATAAGCTACCTTTTTACAAGTAGAAGATTTTTTTATTGATTTTATTGAGCTCTACATTTTTCTCTGCTCCCCTCCCTGCCTTTCTCTTCCCTTTCAACCCTCTCCCATGGTCCCTATGTTTCCCTTTACTCAGGAGATTGTGTCTTTTTCTACTTCCCATGCAGATTAGATCATGTATCTCTCTCTTAAGCAATGTATCTCATTGTTGTCTAGGTTCTCTTGGTTAGCGATTTGTAGGCTCGTTTAAAAAAACATATAAATAAGTCAATATAATGGGGGTTCTAAAATAGTCAATATGGCACATGATATTGAACAGTTTCCTGGGACATATGAATGTGAAGAGCCCAGAGATCTAGAATACACAGAAGGCATTATTCTATTGTGAGGGGGAGACTTGAGAAAATCTGAAAGAATGCAGTAGTTAGTAGGATGGATTTAGAGATGGAGGGCTCTCCGTCTGCAAAGGCCATGAAGCTGAAGCGCACAGAGTGAGTTCAAGGAGAGAAAGTCACCCAGATGCAGAAGCATCGCTTATAGATAACAAAGACAAGAGGAGGAGATAAGAATGTTCAAACTTTGGGGAGAGTCTACTAAGACCCTGGAAAGCCACCATGAGCAATGGCTTCTACATCCATAGATGTGTATGTGTGTGTGTGTGTGTGTGTGTGTGTGTGTATATATACTGCAGTTTACTGATATGTTTCTACACAGAATCGGTTGTAGTTCCCACTGGCCTCAAACTGTCTATATATCTGTCCTATATGGGTCTCCTAATATAACTTCAAACTCCTCATCCCTTGGCCTCTCTCTACCTTCCATATGCTGAATATTTGGAACATAGCAATCCAACAACAGTCATATTCTAAAAAGGATTAATAATATGAACAAAATATTCTTTTACTTATGTCAAATAAAGTTAGAAACTATTTATTGCAAGGATTAATTTAGTACTAAAACAATCATGTCGGAAGAAAGCCAACCGTGATAATTTAAAAGTGAGACAGGAAGAGTTTCCCATAAAAATGGAAAACAAATGAAACAAGACTATTCATGGAATCAGCAAAGAGTTTTATCAAATGCCTGCCAAAATAGAATTCTAGATCATTCTGACAATTTAGTAGATGAAATTAAGGATTGTGATAAATTAAATGAGACCTAACACCTTGATAGATTGTTATCATCAAACCTCCTTTATAAAATAAATAAATAAACCGGTGAGGCATTTGAAATACATGAAAAATTCAAGCAAATTAGAAAAATTTCATCTATAAGTAAGTGAATTTAGGTCCTTCAAACATAAATTATCTTAAATGATTTCTGACAGGAAAATATGGGATAAGGGGTTTGCTAATCAGTTCATGTTGCACAAGTAATCTACTTGAAATTTTAAGAGGCAGAATAAATGTGGTATAGGTTTTATCTTTATTTTCCTCAAAAAAATTAGTCAAATAAAAATGTCTTCTTAATATTCACTGTGAAGAGAACCAAAAAAAAATAAAACAAGAAGATGATTGATTACCTGAGTGTGTGGCAAGATGGGGTTCCTTTCCTTCATCTACATTTGTGCAAATTAGATGCACAAAGTATACCAACAACTCTATATTTCTCTACATCTCTGATTATAATTACATGAGTATCTCATGTTCTTAAATGCTTTTTGAAGAAGTAATTCATAATAAACAGTAGCAAAGCTAAGGTTTCTTTCAACCTTGAAATTTTAGTTAACGTCTGCCAGACACTTCTTAATAGCCCCAATTTTTGCTATGTTCTTTTCTTTAAATACAGTTACTCCTTGGGTGGCTTAAGTACATATCATGTTTGAAATGGGATGTTCCATTATTTTAGTTACTGGCACATCAATTCCATCATAATTCAAAATAACCAACAGGAGGACCTTATTACCTGGAAATGTGGAAAAGATTAATTCTTATGTAAAAAAAGGTATGAATCTCAAAAGAACCAAACATGAGATTGTTAAGCTCGAATCAACATTTTTATCATGTTTACTACAATGTAAACTACTTTTAGTGTCCATTTTTTATATCCAGGTCTTACTGTGACGTGTAGGTCTACACTTTTTGAACACATATTCAGAAGCTATCTATATATTTTCTGACAAATTTTTGCAAAAACTAAGTGAAAATATGAACAATATAAGAGAGTACAAAACACGATTTATTAAGTTGATTCTACTTACAAAATAATTTGCTCACAACCATATGTAAACATAAATTTCATAAGCAAAGCGATAACTGCTTTAGCACGCTATTTTCATATAACTTGATACTCTTTTTGATAGCCAGTAGCTACATAGCAAAGATAAACTGACAAGTTTTAACTGTGTTACTTTGAATTAGGGATTTGTTTCCTAGCCAAACCAATCATAATGTAATAATGAGAGAGATGGATCCATTCCTCTGTCTCCATGTTTCCTGTAGGCATATTTCACCCTTTAAACTTTTCAACATGTAACTTTATAATATCTTACAAGTGTCTGCGGTTGTGGCTTTTGGACAGTGATATGTATGGTTTGGGTGAATTTAAATTCTCTCCCTTAAATCCTCCCCAACAATTTTGCATTTTCCAAGGAAGATTGATGTTATAGTAAGATGTGTATTCCTGTAACGGGTGGCCTGCCAAGTTATCTGAATTTCCTCTCTTCCCACCATGATATAATTTGAAAGGATATTGTGCAATGGACCATGGCATAGTAAAGGCTCAGATGACCTTATGAATGGGCAATGGGAAAAGAATTAAAAAGGAAGAAACATGAACATCCTGTACTTAAATGTCACCCAGTGAACTTATCGTCCGGTTTGAAACATCATGTTCAATTAAGATTTCTAAAACTTCGATCACACAGGCACTTGCAAAATTGCATACCTTTGACAGAGCTTTTGACATGAATTTAACTCAAATGATTACTAAAAAGACTGGACTACAACCAGGTTACATCTTGATAGGGTTGAGAATACCTGTGGAACTTTTTCAGCCACACTGGAGTAACTGAAGTTGCAAAGAACTTTGTAAAATCAAAGAGGACTCCATTTGTTGAAAAAAAAAAAGAAAGTAAAAGAATTATCCTTAATGAATGCTGAGAGCCTCAATTATCTGTGGGTTTTAGGCATAATTATTAAAAATTCAATCATTCATAAACTGTAGTGGTTTAGGAAAGCGGCATCAATAGGTTCTCCTCTGGGATCCATGTTCTCACTAGCCATGAATAGTTTGCTAGATTTTTAGTACCTGGTATGAATTCCCTCTTATTGAGTGAGCCTTAATTACAATTAGACCATTAGACAGCTTTTGGTGATCCTTAAGATGAAAACACCACCAGAAAACAATATGGAATACTGTGTCTGGACAGTCATTTTTATGATTTATAAGCTCCATAGATGGGAAAGATTATGAATGTTTGTCTCACTTGGAAGCTTGCATAGCTATTTCCTACTCTCTAAGAGCTAGTTCTTGGGGAAGAGTTTTCCAGATAGTTATCAGCTTGGTTCCTCTAAGTCCTGTGTCTAAAGTCTACGGCTTTAGCAACCAGATTTTACTTTAAGTTCTCAGAAGTAGACAAAGAGAAAAGCTTCTTTGTGCAACAGATGGAGACTACTACAGAAATCCACTGCTGATTAAATACGGAGAACAAGAGATAATGGTGTGCCCAATATGCTACACCTGTAACGCAACCACTGCACCTGAGACTCTGAGAGAACAGCAGAAGAGGGAGAAGCAATATAGCCAGAGCAAGAGTGCTAAAATTTCTGCTGAAAGATCGATTCTTTTTCTTCTCTACGTGACAAGGAAGTCGCACCGGTGAAATCTCAAAAATACATTTTGTAAACAATTCCTATGTAGTAAAAATACCCATTGCTAGTGTGAATAGAGGAAATTTCAAAAGGTCCCAATCTTAGATAAGACACTATAGGCAATCAATGCGATCAATCACTGCTGAGAGAGAGAGAATCTGTTTTCTTCAAAGTGGTGCTTCCTGGAAGGCTGTCCAATCCCAGGGGTCAGTTCTAAACACATCAACATATAAGCAGCACTAAATTGAGTAGGAACACATGCACGCACGCACACACACACACACACACACACACACACACACACACACTTTAATAAGAACTAAAGAAGCCATGAATTTGAAAGGGAAAGGAGAACATGGGAAAAGTTGAACAGAAAGAGAAAGAAGTGGAAATGGTTCAAATAGAGTACACATGTTTGAAATAAATTCTCTACAAAATTAAATTAAAGAGAAAACAAATACTGTCAAAATAACGATGAGGGCAATCTTCATTCACTTCATTTAGTCCATTAAAGGCAAGGCTGACCTAAAGTTAGCTCATATTTCAAGACCATTAACATGATTTTGTTGTGGGAGACAAATTATCTACTACAAAGAAAGACTAAAAATGCCATTTCCTGAGCCAAAACATTACCAAAAATTATTAATTTATTCATTCATCCATGTATTGAAATGTAAATAAGTAGGCCACAGTCGATCTTGGGTAGAAGAATATAATAATGAACTAACTACTCATGGCCAATTTGCTGAAGTAAATTAAACTCCAGTGGGAGAGCTAAGGAAAATGATTTAAAAAGGAATAGGAGGTGGCTGAAGGAGATATAAGATGTTATGATAGTTTGTGAGCATGGGAAAGGAATTGTTTGACTAAGAGAATTTTAAAAAAACATTCTTCATAGGCAAAAGCATATTTGTAGTGAACTGCGAAAGCAGACACCTTTCAACAAACGATCCTAGTGAGTGAAGAAATGGTATCTAGGAGAGAGCTATAGGATTACACTTGTTGGCATGAAGATTAACCCAGATGGAATAAATCCTCCTGGGAAATTAAGATTTTTTTTTTTTTTTTTTTTTTTTTTGCAGAAGAGAGATTGTGTCAACAATGGGAAATGGACAGATAGATTTAGCCAAGTTCCCAAGTCCATCTTCATTTGAGCCTTATATTTTTTTATCTTCAGAACATGAAGAGGAAAATGGATTGTTTATAACTTATTCCTATGTCTATGATGTCTATGATGGCATAGAATCTGTGTTCAGTCTCATGTTTCCTAGGGGAAAACTTACTAACTTGAATAATATTTACTGCCTGAATGGTAACTAGAGCTACCTTACCAATAACTACATGGCTATCTCTTTCTCCATAGCTTTGCAATGACTAGAAAATATTCTTCATGGACCCATTTGTTAGAGCAAATGCTCCTCATTTGGTGATGCTTCTTTTGAAGAATGTGGAACTTTCAAGAAGTGATCACCAGCTAGAGGAATTTGGTCACTACAGGATGAAAAGAAAAAAAAATGAGACTTTTAAGCATTTTGGTATAATTTTACTCCAATACATATTTTGCTTTCATTTTTGTTTCTTTTTCCTTACAGCCTAAACTATTTTTCTTCCTTCAGTGAATGAAATATTTTAATGAGGTAAAAAAAGGAAGTAGGAAAATAAATTTTGTAGCTGTAATTTTTTCCCATGCCATTCTCTTTTGCCTGGATATGAATGCCCACAGTTCAAATGACCAACAGCCATTACAGATGTGTTATTTTCTCTGATTATCTCCTGAACGTCAAATTACTTATCCTTATTTTACATATTAAAAAGAATCATCGAGAATTAAAGAACCAAACTACCCCACACCATTTCTACTCAAATACAAATACAAGTGAAGTTGGTCTGCTTGGGCCCAGGTTTCTTTAATGGGGCTTATAACACCCATCTTTTCAGCTAGTCCTACTCAATGAATAATTGTGACGCTGAAATCTCTTAATTTTTAAAATAATACCTTTACTATTTGTAATGATTTGAACATTGTAGAAGTCCTCAGCACTGAAGTTTTGAGAAGCCATTTACATATTTCATAGACATAGCTGTGGTCACTTGAGAAGAAAAGTACTTTCAATAGTTAATACTTTTCTTTCAAACTACAGTTACTAATAAGGAGTTGTCAATTACTGAATGTATTGAGAGCCTTATCATATATAAGATGTAATTTAAACCCATTTTGCTTATTCCGTTTCACTATAAAATACGAGGGGGAAATGTTAAATGGACGTCCTCTTTCCCTGACAGACTTACTTTACAAAGAGAATTAATCTGTCGGTATAGATGTTCAGATGTGAGAAATCCCGGTCCTTCTGTTGATCACGGAGTCTCTTATTATGCACATCTTTCCCCACGGTGTTCTGTGTTTGCTTTCTCTAGGACCCACAGATGCTAAGCTACTTTCACAGTTTCAACAGCATTCATCATTAAAATATTCATTGCCTATTTCGCCTGCTCTTGTAATAGCGTAGGACTAACAGTGACGGATTACATGGGGCTAAAATACTTACGCTCTGGTGATTTATACAGTGTCATTGTGAGCATGAGACAGTTACTCCCCCCAGTGAAGAAACTTCCAAATACAAGCCTAATTAAAAGCAAATTTCATGGCAACTAGGATGAGAACTTTTTAAACATTCAGTGGGGGAATATAATATTATAAAGTTAAATTGCAAGGATAAGTAAACATATACACTGGGAGCGCTAGTGGCTTTGGTCCTATATTCATTTCCATTTTAAGTAACATTTAAAAATTTTAGTATCATTGTAAGTAATTACCTGTCATTTGAAGAACTACTGAGTTTCAATTAGTATTGCATCTGATAAGGCTTTGGAGAGAAGTTGTTTTCTGCTTCTCGAAATGTCAGGATGTGCTTCAAACCAGCCACAAGAATAGCAAGTTAATTGGTTTTAGTTTTCCTATTTTTGTTCTCATTGTTAATCAGTTTCCTAGTGTCCTTTTATGTGCTTCTGCTTTCAATCTTTTTTTTCCCCATCTTGTATAAACATACTATCACCATTGGTTACAAAACAAAAGATATCCTGGACTAAACAAAGGAGAATTTAAAAGTACCATGAGAAAATTTGAGTATAGCAACTGTTAGTCTACGTTCAAGCCTCAATGAGACTAAATGAAATATGTAACAAGAAAAATCACTTAGTCCAAAAATCTTTATTAATAAATCAAGAGAAATCAAGTGTGCATGAAAAGCTGCAGGTCATATTTCTGTGTTCCACGATACAAGATTTACTGCCTGTGTAATTGCTCTACCGTGGAGGATATGCATTTGTGCAAATGTTATAAATTATTATAAAGCATACACTGTGAAATCTCTTCACATTTTTACCCTTAATGATTTCCCACTTGGAGAGAAAGTCCCTGACTCACATATCCCCTCATATAAAGTAATCCACTTAGATCACGGCAATAAGCTACATATTAACCCACTTCAATAATTCTTTAACCATGTATTAGCAAGAATGAAAGGTTCATGGGTAATAAAGATATAATACAAACAAGAAACTCTCAAAGTTTTAAACTAAGTAGAAAAGGAAAGATAGGACACACTGCTGCTGTGGCCTACTAATTACAAAATTACCGAATGGGAGTACGTCTCATTTTAAAAACATGGCTGGCTAACACTTCTTTTTCTCCCCGGTAACAGAATCTTTTTTTTTTTTTCCAACACCCAACTTAATCAAGTTATTCTTTAAATGGACGTTTGTTCTTCCATGTAAAAACCATGGATAATGGCTATCTTATAGGAGTTCTTTGATACTATGCCTGCAATAGTGGGGGAACTCAGTAAATGAGAGCTATCAGTTGATACCATGATTTATTCTCTATTTATTCCTTTTATAATAATCCTCATATTACAGGAATAATGGCATATTGAAAATAAACTTGGCACTCAAATAGATTCAGTAGTAGGCTCTGAAAATTATTTAGTGATGTTTAAAAATACTCATACCAAGTAATGTACATGATAATTGAAAATGAGTAAGAGGCAATTCATCAATACATGCTAAGTATGTGATTTTGATGCACTCATCTCAAACAACAAAATATAGCTAGCACACAATTCTTGCTTATAAAAACGTCAAAGGGAAAGTAAAAGAAGATGTGTTCTATCCTACTTCAGATTCTATAGTAGAGATTACACCCATTTCTCCTAAAATCTATGTATCCTCTCTCTTTCTATGTGCACACACATATATATGCATTTATATATACACATATATTATGTATTTAATTTGTTTATCAATTAACTATACATTTTTATATAAATGCATATATGTTTTTATATTATAAACTATATGCCCTTCTCTAATTCATGTTTTCAAAAGCCACAATCAATTTAAAGTTAACATTGACGCAGGAATACCTGTGTACCAAAGTACATGAATACAATATCAAATATTCCTTCATGTTTAAATATATTTTGCCTACAGCTTTTTACCCATTTTTAGACATATCATAGGCTCCTTTTTCATATTGAGTTTTCTTTGGAATTTAATTTGATTTGTTCTGATAATCTTAACCACCTCTCACAAATCCTCCCATATCTACCCCATCAACTTCCCTGCTTACACAATTTTGTGCTCAGTTTGTTTCACATAGGCTCGAAGTAGGACTTAATATCTTCCCCATCTCTCTATACTGAGATTTGGTCTGTCTGGAGCTTGAACAATTCCTTGTGTGCTATTACCATAACTGTGAGCTCATATGTGCTGCTGTCCTCCTGTGTAGAGAAAATACTGTTGCTTTGTAAGTATCTATAACCTCCAGCTCTTGCATTCTTTCTGTCCTCGATCCATAACAATCTCTCAGTTGTTAGATGAGGAGGTGTGGTAGATATAGTAGAATTAGATCTGAGCATTCCACGTTTATATTCTCCACTTTGACAAGTTGAGAGACTATTTATTAATCACTATCAGTTGCAAGTAGAGGCCTTTCTGATGTAGATTTAGAAATGCATTAATCTATGATTATAGCATAAGTCTTAAGAAATTGAATTACCCCTATATTCTGTTAGCAAAATAGGTAGTGTCTCCCTTAAGGCCTATGACCTGCCTAGCCACAGGTTCTTGGCCTAATAATGGTGTCAGATATGAGTTTTATCTTGTATAATGGGCCTTACATCCAATCAGAAAGTGATTGGTTATCTCTATGATGTTCATGCCACTGAGTAGGCATGTGCAGCCACACCAGTGACTACTATAGCTCTTAGAGATCACAGTTCAATAAGATTAATAATTGTTTTTATCCCAGGGAACATGCATAGTGCCTTTCAGAAATATAAAAGCTTTCGAGTAGACATGAACTTTTTAGGTCAGTACCATCTTGTTATATTCATGTTCTATGACTCAAGTATGTGGCGTCTTCGGCAATCGGGTCTTGCATTGACAAAGAGGTCTATTGTAATTCGCTGGCTTTAAACTCCAAAGGAAGTAACAATTTCCTAGAACTGGGCATTTCATTTGTTAGCTTGTGATGCCCAGTAGACGTATTGTCAACCCATTGTTGGATACTTCCATTTTATATATTTTTTCATATAGACGGAATCTACAGTAGTATGTTTCCATATGACTTTTCAAAGGATCTTAAATAAAATCCAATTAACTATTGATTTTTTTTCCTGGCTGGTTGTCCTCTTTTTTTGGATAACATATATTAAAATAAAACATATATTGGATAATATATATCACTACAATACTTTCCCCCCTAACTTCATGGTGAGAATAGCAATGACCATTGATACAATCACTTCAATCAAGACTAACAGCTGCTATCCTCTGAATTCCTGATGGCCATTGATTGACGCTATTATGTCATTTGACTTGGAGGTAATTTTAAGCAAAAGACAGGAAATGATAGGGCAACAGAGTAAGCTTGTGGCAGAGAATATGCAGGTCATAATGAGATCTAACGTGGAAAAATGCTTGGTTACATTTTTGAGATTTTTAACACAAACAGGTATTCAGAGGGACAACTGGCGAGCAGAAGGGTTGTACTACTTATAATTCTCAATAGAATATTTTGGTGCATAATTTTATTCCGGTGATGCACAGCAATAGCATCAATATTTTGAATAAAATTTTCAATAATTGTTACCTGTATTGTTGTATGTAGGGATTATTAAATGGTATGGCTAGAATACTGAAGCTTTCACTTTTTTTCTTTTCTCATTTCCGTGATATAATTACACATTCTTATTTAAAAATTAAATTAAAGTTACTGTTTCTCATAATGATTATGTGAGCTTTATCTTAAGAAATCTGTAATGTTTTTCAGTACATTTACTGAAATTACAGAATTTTAAAAAATGATGTTAGCTTCCTTTTAGTCTCATTTGAAATGATTCTATTATTTTCATTTTGGTAGAGACAATAAGGTTAGACTTAGTTGAATAGTCTTATTTATAAGAACAGGAAGGGGAGAAGTGCAGAAACTTGAAAATACATAAAAACAAACAAACAGATTGATTTTAAAGAAAAATACTTAATGTAACATCTTAATAACAATTTCCCACTTGTATAAAGCTGTTTGCTCATTGTGCTTTATGCATTTCATGTGAAAGCTATAACATCAAAGGAGTTGAAACTTTCCAAGCCATACCACATTTAAAATGATATCTTAGCTACATTATTATTCAAAAAATTATGTACTAAGAAATGTGTGTCCCTAATAGAATGCATAATATCCTGGCTATAAGTATTAAAAATGTATATAGTATTTATATACTTCAGTGGATTGCAAAAGTAGTAAAAACATTGAGTTAGAAATTGCTACTTAACCTACTGGGGATTAGAAGATTAAGTGACATGCTACAAAAATTACAGATAAAGTCGGCAAAGATTTAACCTAATCAAAATCTATGTGTGTTGATAAAGGTGTTGGTGAGCCTTTCTTAAACTCCACTGAAAAAGGGCACAGAGAGAAAAATGAGGTCCAACTGGTGTCTCTCTGAGTGCATCTGCCTTTATGGAACTTGATCCATTACAATGCACAGGTTTTATATTTCTATGTTTCACCAAAAATTGAAATTATTGCTTCAAAAAAGATCAAATACTTATAAATGAAACAAAAAAGTAGAGAATGCAAGCTAGTATCTATTATTGTATATGTAACAATGTGTGGGTGGAAGAAATACAAGAACCTCGATGAACTGTTGGATTCTGTTGTTTACCAATTAGAAGAGATATAAGGACTTTGCAATAGTCTGATAACTTCATGATCATCATTGACCTGTCTTAAAACATTTTTTTAATCTAAGGTATTATAACAACATCAATATTTTCTACTCAGTAGAGATTAACCATCTCATCCACCATGCAATTTTAATATATTTTGAAAAATAACATTTGCATCAATAATTGGTTTTATGAGAATGATTAATGCTGTTTAGTAAGATCCGCTAAGAATGTATGCAGAGTCAAAGTGGAGTACAGAAAGAGGGTAGGAGATAGAAAGGTCATTGTTGAGTTGTTTTGGCTATCTTTATAAATATAGCATGAACAAGTCTGTCTTAAATTTAAAATTTATAGATTTTTATTGAGTTCCATATTAACACAAATAGCTATATATATATCAAATATATATAGGTTTATAAATAAACCCTAATAATTTCGATACCCATTGGAGAATCAGCTCTGTGAATAAGCTCACTTGCTAAACAGGCATAGAGCCCTAATATTTTAATCTTCAGCACACACATAAGAATCCAGCTGTGGTCAGATGCCCATCTGTAACCCTGGAACTGTTGACAAGAAACAGGACAGCTGGGGTTTGTTAGCTGCCAGCCTAGGCAAATACATTGAGACCCAAGGTTCAGTTAGAGACCCTTCCTTAATAGGACAAGGTTAGGAGAAACAGAATAGAGTATCTAACACCTTCTTCTGGCTTCTACATGCACAGGTACACATGTGCATATAGAACAGGCATGCATACACCACAAATCTATTCATGAGAAACATTTTGTAAAGTAAGGTGTATTTGAAAATAAATAGTTAATTTAAAGCTAAAATGATAAAATGTGCAAAGAAAAACTGCACAGCGTATAAAAATTACAGGAATCAGTGTTTTGTGGCAGTCTTAAAGGGCTGATGGGTTCTAACCTCTTGGACGTTCCAACTAAGTTACTCTTACATGTGTTGATTATGTTTTATGGCAAAGCCATTATACACAATAGGAAATCCTTGGTTAGGAAAAATTCAAAATAAGTTTACTGTCTATGATATGCTATAGTGAACTGTTTTTCAAGTCACTTTAAATTAAGAAAATAGGACACACAGCATTATTTTAAAATTGGGGGGAGAAAAGCAAGATTTTCAAAGTAAAAATAGAACGTTAGGTATAAGAGAACCTATTAACAGTAGCTAAAAGCAAAATTGATGACAGCTGAGCTTCCCAGGCCCCTGAACAACTTCTGCTGGGCTGTCTTGAAATTTCAAACAAAAGAGATGTTGGACCACTGGGAAATGACGGCTAAAGAACCTTCAGTGACTTTCTTGGGGCCAATAAATCAAAATCCTCCTTGCGGAAACACAAGAGTTTTTCTATGCAGTTCCCCCTGGAAATTCCCCTCACTGATCTAGTGGAACTTGCCAGAAGGAGTTTGCATTTCCCCTCTCCCTTCTCTGCTCTATATCCATCATTCTCATGAGCTTGCCCATGCAGCCAGGCTACCCTCCCTTCATCATGATATTCCTCCTGATGTAATGATTCAGATCCTAGGATCTTTCAAGGTCTCCACACTTCTCCCATCTGCTACCACACCATATCCAACTAGCGTAGGCAGAGCCGACCTTTCCTTTCCTCGGCCTCCTGGGTAATTTTCATCTGGTCTGAAACATAACTGGTAATTATTGGAAAATCAGCACCAGCTGTTCAACTGGATGTTTTCAATGGGCCAGCGCAATGAGTGCTGTCACATTTTGGGCTTCTCTGTTCCTTTGCCCCGTCTCAAATGATATTGGTGTATTCCACTGACGAGTCATTTCAGGTCCAGTGTGCATGGTGTCCAGTGGAGAAAACTTCACAGGAAACTCATCTAGCACAAGGCCAAATGTCAGTACCTTCCTTTCCATTCCAGAACCCCTCAGGGAAAGTTTCTGCAAATGATGCATGGGGAAGAACAGCCCCTTGAGTCCCAGTGTTTGCATTTACCTAGATTGTATTCACAGAGTCTTTTCTAAGTCCTTTCAACTGCAAGTCTGCTTTTCCCCCCTTCTCTGTTTCTTATCTTTCTGAAATCCCTTGCTTCTGTCTTCCCTCCAGATTTCCATAAATTATGAGTTCCCTGAAACTTCAATAAATTGATTGTGCTCAATTAACCTGAATTTCGTCCAGTTATTTATGGCTCAGTACTCTGGGGTGTGCACGCACTGCACACAGTGTGTAAGTAGCTAGTATTATCTCGGGTCACAGGAGTAAACCCAAGAAAAGCCACTTTTCTGTTTCTGTGTAGCTTCAGTAACTAGGGATGTTTTTAAACAGCAGAAATCAATCCCAGTTAATTCAAGGCAACCTTAGTCATCTCAGTATCTTCCATTAATCCATTAAAAACCTCACAGGAAAGTTTCTAGTTTGTGGGGATTCCAAAGCACAGGTAAGAAGAGGTATCCATCATTCCAAAATCCATTGGCATGTCTGACTTCTGCCTAGATTCATGGCAGAGTTATAAACGGATCATGGCCTCCCCAAATCCATATACTGAATTCCTCACTCCCAAATTCTTAGAATGTGATAGTATTTAGCAGGCAGGCCTTTAAAGATCTAGACAAATCTAAAACAAGGTTCTTATATTGATCTCTATGTAGCTGATACCTTGCCAAGAAGATGAAACTGGGGATAAACAAAGGCAGCAGCAATCTACCCAACAAGAAGTAAGACTTTATAAAGACATGGCAAGTAACTGCTGCCATCAGGACAAAGACAAAAGCCTCGGCAGATACCAAACCAAACATCAACTTGATTTTGGGGTTACCAGTCTCTAGAACTACAAGAAATGAATCCACTGTTATTTGGGACATAAAGTCTGTAGTATTTTCTCCAGGCATCTCTAGAAACCAACACATGATATTAACCCTACTTTGTTAGTCAAATACTATCGTAATATCTGTCTATAAAGCTTTTAATATTTGCATACTTATTTGACTCTGTTTGATAAATCTACTTTGCTTTGAAACCCATGCTTCTTAAGCATTATTTGAGGAGCTGGAGAGAAGGCTTCTGCGCTTGCAGAAGACTCTGGTTCAATTCTCAGTAACCACATAGTGGTTTGCAAGCATCCCTAACTCTAATTTCAGCGGACCTAACAGCCTCTTTTTACCTCTAAGGTCTCCAGGTATTCGTGTGGTGCACCTATATACATGTAAATAAGGCACTCTTTTACATAAATTAAAGAAACTCAATCAGTACTTGAAATTGCTTCCCAATAATGAAATAAATAACTTGGTTCATGCATGCCTATAAATTATAAATTATGTGTTCAATGAACAACACATAATTTTACTGGATAAATGTTTAGAGCCAGTATCATATTGCCAATTGAAACTTTTATTATTGTAGAGTGAATTTATTACTTTCAGTGACTTTCCACTCAGCTTTATGGTTCTATTTCTCTTGTGAAACAGCATCGTATAAACTTATAAGATGATAACTGGATATGAGGCTCATCACATCATACATTTTACACAGAAACATTCAAGTCATACCTTTCCCAGCTTGATTTTTATAAAATAACTATGAACACATATAATGATTTTTTGTATAATATAAAATATTGATCAGCTTTTAAGCTTTTATATTAAAAAATTGAAGGCAGTAGAATATTGTCTGAATGGTCCCATATATTTTGCTAATTGGCAGAGAACATGGTTAATGTCAGCATGCAGCAGTGGTAAGATAAAAATCAGTTCAAGTCAGCTTTACTTTTTGTTTTTATTTTACAAAGAAGTGGGAATTTTCTGTGAAGTTAAAAAAAAAGAGAATGCTGGTTTTTCCAACTGAGAAATGACACAAATATTACTGGACAGCCAACATCTGGTCTCATTTAAGTCTGTTCTGAACAGGAAAAAAAATAAAGATTATACCAGAGGGAGCAAGCCTTATGCTTGTGGGGAAATGGAGGGGATGACATGGTAGGTCTTTCCCGTGATTAAAAACCTTCCATTTTCACATAGCCTTCCCACAAATAGAGCATTTATCTTTGTTCAGCTTTTGCATTTGATTGTCTAGTGTACCCAATCTCAAGGAAAAAAAATTGCTAGAATTCCATTTTCCCAGTGATCAGTGCCAAGTGAAGGTATTAAAACCTTCCCAACTCTTTGGCAAGCTACCTTCAAAGGCCACCATAGGGAAAAGGACAGTAAATTCACATGAGGGGATTGGGTGATCACAATACCTTTAACGAAAGTATGACAGAAATCTGTTCTTTCAAGGTCAATATATATGATTACCAGGAAATTTGGTGAAATTAAATTCAGTGGTGTGGCAAGGGCAGATGCTGTGGGTAATAACTTCCATATAAACCAAAGGTGAACTGGAGGTTGCCCGTTTGCCTTTTAAGCATTGTAAAGCCTCAGGGTCAGAAGCTGGAGCCTTTGTGATGTAGCCACACAGCTGCTGTGCATCTTTGTCAATTTTGCACCTGCCTGGAGAAAGAAGTCACCTCGCCGTGTCATCCAAGTCTAAGGCAAGCGTTAAAGCTGCAGAGTGTAACAGGGGTGTTCGCTATGATCTCATTCCAGTCAGCCTACTTAATGTCCACTCTGTGCAGTTATGATCCTCTTTTGATTCTGCATGACTCCACTAAAAAGCTGTGAGTTATAAACTTTATATCATTGTTACAGTGTTGTTACTAAAGTTTAAACGAATGTGCGGAGGCTGGAAGCCAACAGGCAGTAGGGTTGGTCTATTTATTAGGAGATGCTGGACTATGAGAATCAAATGTCAAGTAAATGTGAGCAGAACTATTTATTTTATCTAAGATAATTATTTTCAACTATCAAGTGCAATTGAGGATCTTTCCATCTAAATAAACTATATAATTTCCAATGTGATGTAGCTAGAATATACCAGGGGATTCCAGGCATAGAGATGCACATTTTAAAATGTTAGAAGCTTTAGGAATATATTTAGAAACACAAACAAATACACACATTTTTTGTACAAATAAATATTTAAGGTTTACAATTTTGAGCAAATACTAAAAATGTTTTGATGACTAATAATGGTCACATACTCATGAGCTTTTTCTTCCTGTTGAACAGCATAATTTTATCCAATGAATGGTGTATTTTTGCACTTAAGGGTCATTAATAGAAATATACATTTTTGCTTCCATAAACTGAAAGAGACCATGTGGAAGAATAGGATGGTGGCCTTTGGGACGTGTTGCTATCATCCTAATTTTCCAGTACCATCAACCACCTCTCTCCCCAGAAGTAAACTGACTCTTTACCCTCAGCAGCAATCAATTTACTGTTTTAAATGAAGGTTGGCAAAGTCAGACTTTTAGCAGCAATAGAGAGGACTAGTCTTCCTAGGATTATTGGTTAGAAGGAATAGGAGTGTTTGACTGTTAGGGGAATGACAAGTATACATTGGTTCAACTAAATTGCCACAAACATTACTTCTGAATGTAAAGTTATATTACTAGGTAATGGCGTCAATACCTTGGATGGTAAATACAATCCTTACTAGTTATATTTTGATAGTGACTTAGATGAGTAACTGGGCTCCACTGTTTCCTCATGAGAAATGTTTAATATTTATCCAGGAGGATTGTAGTAAAAAAAAAAAACATATCAGTTAGTGCAGATTTGGCCCCATAATTGACTTTAATAGGAGCTAAAACAATTTATACAATTACTTAGGGAGTTCGTTCCCTATAGTTTTTTATTCTAGGAGACACTCTAGGTAGCTACATTAGTAAGAAAATAGTAGCTTCAGACATTTTAGGTTATATAAGGCTGCTTTCTCTAAAGCAATCAGGTAATTATTACTGTGTCTTGCATATACCTGCCTATGTGTATTCTGTTTTACCTAATATGAACAATGCCTTTATCCTCTCTTGAAAACTGACTTACTTAAATAGAAAATTAGGGTTTTTTTTTCCAGCCAGAATGAGTGTAGGGGAAACAGCTCAGTGGTAAAGCTTTACTGAGAAAGCATGAGCACTTGAGTTAGAGTCGTCAGTACTCACGTGAAAGGTCGGATGTCGCTGTACATTGTCGTGATTGCCAGCCCTGGGAGGTCAGAGTAGAAGAGTGGATCCCAGGGCTCATCATTGCCGTGCAAGTCTGGTCAAAACATAGAACTCTAGTTTAGTAAGAAACCCTGCTTCAAACACATAAAATGGGAAGCAATTGAGAAAGACACCCTAACATTAACCTCTGACTTTTATGACCTCGTGCACAGGCAAGCATATGCATACCGGTACACACATAATATCCAAAATGGAGAACCAGAGACATTTATTGAAATATACATACAATTCATGACCTATAATATTAAATTTTGATAACTGGACCAGTTGATTAGGGGTAAAATAATCTGTCTTCCATGTGCACATGAGAAAGAAAACACTTTACACACTTTAGAGTTATTCAAGTTCTAGTGATTGACATGAAGGTCATGGGAGAAAACGCTTCTTACTGAGAAAACATGAATTCTAAACAGATTAGAATCTAGGTGATGTGGGAAGATTTCTACTGAATGTTGCCTATATCAGCAGCCCTAGGTAGCGATCGGGAAGCACATATTCCATCAGTGCCTCGTTTACATGGTTCCTTTCCTATGTATATTTACATCGAGCGCTCTATGAATCTCCTGGAAGTCACTTCACACTCTAGCCCAGATATTTATTTTCGTCTCTCACATTTCTCAAAGATTTCGTGATTATCGTCTTCTTCATAACAAGGTATGGTGGAGCCCCTTTCGCTAAAGCACTTATTCCTTAATTATTGCTCTATCCTTTTGTTCTTCCATCAACTCTGGAGAGTTTCTGATAAGTGTTTGGGTTGAAGACTGTGGTATAAATCACATATTATCAGATAAATTCTCTACCTATATTATGGTTTTCTGTACCTACTAAATTATTGATCCTTGCTTTGCTCTATCTCACGCGAACTCTGTGGTCTTTTTTCTGTCCTGCATCCTAATGTACTAAATCTTAAATTGCATCATTTCTCCAAAGGCCCATGACCACAAAAAATGGAGTTCTCCCAAGTGAACTTTCCAAAATTGTAATTAATAAGAGAGGTTTCATATTTGTAACCTTTCCCCATCAGGTGACAGTGGGTTAAAACAGTTCTAAAAGTTTATGGTCTGCTGACCTGCAAGAGATAGATTATCCTGGTTTCTCTGCATCATTTCCAGTGTGAGCAATGATCATTTAGGGTAGAATCGTATTCCCAAGACCCTTCTCACCTTTCTAAGGAAAAATTCTCTACTTCCACATTTCCATGACTTTCTCGTGTCAAGCAATTTGGTTTCTATTGATTATTCCAAACAGATCCCAGGCATATGATTTACATAATAAAGAGAAATACTCCATTGCATTGATATTTGCGCTCATCTCAGGCTCCTTTCTAGCATAATGCATTGGAAAAAAGTTATGCTTTCCAGTTAATGTTTATGATATTTTTAGTCCATTTATTCCTCTCCAACTAGCTTCTGAATAGAGAAAAGCAACAGCTAAAATTTATTTGTTTTTAGCCACTCTAAAGGAAACCCCTGGATATATTATTTATTTTTCTTACTTGGTTTTAATTTTTATTTTTTTTCATAAGAACTATCAACTGCACTAGAGTATAAAATCTATGAGGTAACGACTGGAGGAAAGATGGCTCAGAAAATGGCTGAAATATCAGACAGATAAAACCCTGTGTGAATTAGGTAAATTTTAAAGTTTGATTTGTTCATTGAAGTATCACCTTCGGCGATATTATAAGATCCATGAAATCATGGATGATGAGATGACTCGGCAGTTAAGAGTGCTCGTTTCTCTTTTAGAGAACCAGAGTATCGTTTCCAGAACCCACATTAGCAGGCTACCAGTAATTCTAGGAATTCTGCTCTCTCTTTTGGCCTCCTCAGGCATCAGAATACACATACTCACACACACACACACACACACACACACACACACACACACACACACACACGAGGAGAAAAAATAATTCTTACAAATAAAGACTCATAGTCACCATTCATTTTTAATATGAAAGGAGTAGATCATAGTAGGTAAAATTGAATCCAAGTAACTAAACTTTAATAGCATTCTATACCTTTGTCCTTAAGTAAATGCACAATCACTAAATAGCAGCAGAGGTGACAGAAGAATTTAAGATAATAGAAAAAGGTCGAATAGAAGCAAAGAGGACTACATCAGTTATTGTTGCACATGTAAACATGCATGTGTCCCAAGGCCTCGTCAAGTTTTAGGGTTCTTTTTGCAGAGTATTCCAAAGACTATAATACAGTATTTAAAAAAAAAAAGAAAGGGAGGAAGAATATAGCCGTTTGCTATCACATTTGTAATATGGAGATCATATTGGAAGATGTTACAAGCTGTCTACATTATTGCCTGATTTACATGCTCAAGATGCTGTGTCATGTTCTCCCAGTGGTTATGACACATCACTTAGCAATGATGACACTGAGTTAGAGATTAAGATGACCCTTTTTGGCAGCATTCCTTAATATTCCTGAATTCCTTATCTGCTGCACCATGCTGGGAAAATACATCCCTGCCAATGGAAGGCAACACAGCTCCAAAGAACTCCCTGATGCCAGCCACAAACATACTTCCCTTCTTCTTCTGAAAATAAAAACAATAAAATGGCTCAGAGTTTAGCTTTCCTCACACGCAACAAGCTATAATTGAATGTAACCAGGTAACTGATAATAAATAATATGAGATCTGCAGTTATCAAAAAATGTAACACTGACCAAAGGTCAACTAATTTCATACACATTTGGAAAACAAAATATGAGAAAATAATATAAAAACTGGAAATGAAGTTCAAGTGAGAAAATATATTCATTCTAGTTTTATTTTTTTGACAGAAAAGGCAGGACATAGGAAAAATAAATTAAGTGGATATTTAAAAATAATTCCATGTAAATAAAAATAGAAATGGGAGTGAACAAAATCCCAGGGAAACGAAACAGTATAATCATAGGCCTGAAGAAGTTATGTATCATGATGAATAAATCCAGTTTTATTGAATAGATTCTGCTGTGTCTGAGGGAGTAAAGAAGAAAAAATTAACTTTGGGCAAATAAATGTGAGTTTCATTTTTATAGTGTCTCCAATGGCTCAGTGTAGCAATTTTGACTTTTGGGTATTGGAATGCATGAGTAGAATCTAAAAGAAAATCGGCTTGATACCAGATACATACCCAAGTGTTTCAAAGAGTTGTTTAGGTGAATCTTCAAGGATGTTTATAATGCCTGCATGAGTTTGGATTTTGTTGTCCTCCAACCTGACTTGTACATGACATCATAGGTTTGTTATGAATAGTTCTACTGCTCTGTGTGGTTAATATTCCCTTTGTCTATCAAAGCAGCATGCTCTTTTATCACAACTTATGTGACTAAAATAAGGAAACCAGAAACCTAAGAAGAGTCCATATTTATAACAATACACGGAAAACACTACTGAAGGAGAAAAGAGCTTGTAAATCTCAACCGATACAAGTATTCATTTTATTTTTAATTAGGGATAAATGTGTGTTTATGTTTGTGTATATGCTCAGGTGTTCTGGTGGCTGCAGAGGCCAGAAGCTACTAGATGCTCCGGATGCATTACAGGAGGGTTTGTTTACCTGACGTGGGTGCAAGAAACAGAACTCCAGTCCTCTGAAAAATCAGAACAGGCTCTTAAACAATGAGCCATCTCCCCAGCCATGAAAATCCCAGTCTTGAAGTATTTAATTGCTAGCCATAACTTAGGGACATTATGTAATTAGTGCCTTTCACATTTTCTTTTTTTTTTCTCTGTAACTTTGGTGCCTGTCCTGGAACTAGCTCTTGTAGACCAAGCTGGCCTTGAACTCCCAGAGATCCGCCTGCCTCTGCCTCCAGAGTGCTGGGATTAAAGGCGTGCACCACCACCGCCGGCACCTTTCATATTTTCATACAGTCAACTCAGTTATTCTTTGACTGGGGACCAACTGTCACATAACCTAGATATGAATTGCATTTTCTTTTAGAATTAATTTTTTTCTTTTAACATTATAATGCAATTTGCTAACAGCTAAATAATATTGCAAATATATTATCCTCATGTCAATACCAGTTGAAATCTGATGATACTGATCAGAATTGTATCAAATAGTACAGATGATAAGACTATAAACAATTATCTAGTATATTATCCATGTGTGTATGAAAGAGACCATTCATGGGAAGAACATTGGTTGACTTGCATTTGTATTTCTTTTAGCGTTATTTTATTATTCTTATTCAATGATTCTAATAAATTTTAGCTTTCTAGAATATCTTTCTCTTTCTTGTACATGTCTGCCTATATCATATAAAAAGGCAGGGGGAGAAGAGGGGGGAGGGGGAGAAGAGAGGGGGGAGGGGGAGAAGAGTGGGGGGAGGGGAGGGAAATGGGAGGCTGGGAGGAGGCGGAAACTTTTTTTTCTTATTCTCAATAAAAAAAATAGTATCTTCAAAAAAAATAAAAAAATAAAAAAAGGCAGGGTTGATTGATAAGTGGTGCCCCAGTAGGAGAAGTTGCTGCCTTAGATAGTTGCTGAGTCTTGTTAATTGTGTTCTGCAGGCATTTTAATAGCTTGTCCTCTCCATCATCAGTCAGCACTGTGACACATCTAGTAAACTGCCTTCATCAGAATGGGCACTGTTGGCTCATATGCCTCATGCTTCAAATTTTGTTATATCATATTTTCTCCATAGAAGACTAATCTCAGCAGAGAGCACACAGAAATAAAAGTGAATACTTTTCATAGTTGAGCTATTCTTCTTTAGTAAAGACAATTATTTAGTGAGTTTTCAAGTCTCTTAAACTGTTTGTTAATTTTTTGAGATTATAATAAAATTACATCATTTCTCCTCTCTCTTTCCTACTCTCAACCCCCCCCATAGCCCTTCTCACTCTCCTTCAAATTCATGGCCATCAGATTTTTACTAATTTTTATTTTACACATAATTCTTAATCAAATGTCATTATATGTATATTTTCTGAGCTGATCACTTGACACCAAACCACCAATTGGTATGCTCTTCTCTAATACAGATTTGCTTTAACCAAAACACCTTCTAGAATGGAGATCTGTGGTAAAGATTTGCTTGAGAGAAAAAAATTATTAGAAAACATTAGCATGTTTATTATTAGTATCACAAACAATCTAATTAATATTACCTTTGATTGTTTCTTTTTTCATGCTATAAAGAGGCATGTGTGCTTTTGATGGATCATTATTGCTGTTATGAAATGTGTGTGCATGCACGCATGTCTGTGTGTGAGTCTGTGTATGGTGCAGGTGTGAAGTCAGAGGTCAACTGCCATAAATGAGTCCTCTCCTTTCTCCATGGGTACTGAGTTCTAGTTCAGATGATCACTTGTGCAGTAGATTTTTTTAAGGGCTGAGCTATCTCTTGGGTCAATGTGACTTTTTTTTTATCAAACAAAGATCAGAACATTCTCTGGTCTTAAAGAATCTGAATGTTTGAATCCTGTCACAGTCCTAAACCATTCAAAATATTTCATTTTGCACTTAAAATTGTCATTGGTATATTTTTGATGCCACTTCCAATGTGGTCTTACAGAGAGGCGTTGCCTTTAAGCCTTTAATTATGTATAAAAAAAGCAAAGAATATTTACACTTACTATTTAAACATGAAAATATAAAAATAAGCATTTTAGTCTTGAAATATTTTGACTTTGCAGTATACCCTACAGGTTATCACCAAATTCAGAATGGGTAATCTTAGACAAGCTGTGCTTATCCAAATTGATGAGTGTTTGAGTCCATAACTTGGCTGTTTTCACTTGAGTTCTTTCCTCTTCTACCTGCACTCTTATTCCCTACTGATTGACACCTAAAACATAAAATGCAATGTTGGTATTTTCTTTCTTTCCAGAGATGCATTTTAGATGCAATATGTACATATTAAGTATACAGGCAAATGAATTTTGACAAAATATACACTTATATAACCCCTTTCAAAATCCCTTTCAAAAAAGTTTGTTTGTGTCCCTGGAGAATAACTGTCTTCTTCCTGTCATTATCATTTGGTCTGTTTAATATATAGATATATACATATATATTAATATATCTTATATAATTGTTATATAATTCTTATAAATTGCATTATATATATATGATAGTATATTACATTCATATATATATATATGGTGCCTTACTTTGTTAACTAGAGAAATATTTTTCAGATTCATCGTTGTGGTTCATACATATATCTCCCTTAGAAACAATATTCTATTCTTTCAATAAGCAGCTTTTTAAATCTGCCCCTCTATTAGTAGACATTTGAGTTGTACTAAATACTGATATTAGAGTTCCAAGAACTCCTAGGAACACATCTTTGGTTCTCACAGCTCTTGGGTAATGTCTAGAAGAAGAAACATTTTGTCAAGCATTAGTTCTCTTATAACATTTTAAACAGTTTCCTGTTTTTGCAGAGTAGTTAGTTAAACAGCAGTGGATGGAGTCCTCCTTGATCCACATCCTTGCTGCCTTTCCTTGTTATCCCCTACTTTATCTTTGAGTGAAATTATGTCAAAAGGATCATGCAAAACCCAATGTTCACTGCATTACTTATGACAGTGCATGAAAAATGGAACCAACTCTACTGATACATAATGACAAAATGCTTCATATGTACAATGAATATGTACTACCTAAAGTATGAAATGCTACCTATTCATCACAGTATGAATACTGGCCATTGAGCCTAGGATTTTGTACCTTCAGGATAAGCACATTGCTTTCAAGCTATATCGACACTCATACAGATCATTATGTTAGTGAAATAAGCAAGATACAGAAAAAAAGTTCATACTCATGCATGAACTCTGGGAGGTTTTGTGTCACAGAAGCTGACAGCAGAATGCTCTTGGGTTTGGGGGATAGGGAGAGTGGAAGGGTGGATATCAAAACTCCATCAATGCATATGAAGCTCTAGTTAAATAGGAGCAAGAAACTCTAAGATGCTAGTACACAGTGTCTAGGGATATACAACAGTCAGTAACAGCCATGAAAGATGAAGTCCAGAGTTCATATCCCAAGCACTCCTGTAAAATGTTGGGCATAATGATTTTCACCTGCAATCAAAGAGTTGGAGAGGATGGGAAGATCCCTAAAACTTTGCTTATTGGCCAGGAGGTCTTGCTAAATCCATGGGGTTTAGGTTCAGTGAGAAACTAAGTCTTAAAAAATAAAGACGGGACGCCGGGCGATGGTGGCGCACGCCTTTAATCCCAGCACTCGGGAGGCAGAGGCAGGCGGATCTCTGTGAGTTCGAGACCAGCCTGGTCTACAGTGCTAGTTCCAGGACAGGCTCCAAAGCCACAGAGAAACCCTGTCTCGAAAAAAAAAAAAAAGAAAGACGGGGATTGACTGATGTTTATATTCATTGTCAACCTCTGGCCGGCATGCATGTAGCTCGTGTGAAAATTTTAAACATTTGTACATATCCCAAGTATTTATAACACACACACACACACACACAAAGAGAGAGATATTCATAGATAGATAGATAGATAGATAGATAGATAGATAGATAGATAGATAGATAGATAGATAGATGCCAAAAGGGAGGAGAGAGAGAATCAACACTTCTGATACTGACACCCAGTTCATGCTAACAATCTCTTGAAATGGTTTTGTGACGGCTGAAAATGCAGGATCGTGCCCTGGAAACAACCCTTGGCCTCCCATATCTAACTTAACCTAAAGAATGTTTTTCTTCTTTGAGTCATGATGAGATCATTCAAAAGACTGGCAGAAATGGCAGTTCTAAAAATAATTTGAGCACAACTGAACAATTATAACAATTCCAAAATATTTCTGAACTTCTTAGATTATGGTAAGTGGTAGCTTGCTGATATATTTTTGGAAATGTGTTTTAATCACCAGTGGTTTAATCAAGAATCTGGTCTACTTCCACAAATTATATTAGGCATGGAAAAAATATATTCTGCCAGTCTGTGCCATTGAGAGAATTCACCATGTCTCCAAACCAGTTGTTCTTGGACCCCATAATACAAGTTACATCATTCAGATGTTGTGTTCACTTGTAACAGCATACCCCAGTTTCTAGTTCCTTAAAAATTATCTGAGAGAATCCTTACTAAATGATCCTAAACAACATTACTTTGAAGACAATAAAAAATGTCCAATGCACACAGAACACTGTGTTTTACCAACTTCTACATCAAATTTTCATGAACATGGTTCCTCTTCTTCTAATTACTTTTAAGTCAGCTTTCATAACAACTAACATTGAATCTCAAGAGTCCCTGTCCAGAGCATCAGCAGTGAAGCACCCATTCACAGGTAGCACATTTTCTTTTTATTTTACAGAGTTTGTCAAAAACAAACAAAAAAACTTGGTTTGACATTAGTGTAAAATCGGCCCATTTGGGAACTTTTAATAAAAATTGAAGTAAAACAACTTCTAAACAGTGCCCTAATCTTTGAAGAGAGACGTGAATTTTTTTTCCTTCCAAGTTTAGCATTTCAATTGTGACAACTTCCCTTTCTAGAAACCCTGCAATGTATTATGAGTGTTTGTGTCAGAGAACCATGAAGTGAAGTGCTATTAGTGTCTGTCCTGTATGTAACTCAGAGTATTGTAATTTTTCTAAAGAGTAGATAATTGCGTGATTGCCTGTTATTAATTCAGCAGATGCAATTGTAAAGAACAGAACATTTGAAAATACTTTTCAGAAGAACCACAAAAACAGAACACAGTTTTGGGACTTTTAGAATTCCTGCTTTAGCTGAGGTTTCGTGTCTTTGCTTCATATATGCTGTTTCTCATTAGCTGTGTTTGAGGCAAGAAAACAATTTTTTCCCATTTACAATGAAAGTTTTAACAAATTAAAAAGGGCAGTGATCTGGAAAATATATGTAAGGAAGTTTAACAACAAATTGAGTGTTTATAATATAAATGTGCATTTTATCTCTTGAAATATGCACATTGTTTTGTCTGTGAAGTTTTCATTCTTTTCTGTTTTTGCTGTCAGAAGTAATGTGTTAAAATAGTCAGGTGGTTATGGACAAGTTTAGGTAAGGCTATAAGATGAGAAAAAAAAGGGGTTTCACTACAGTCTTGTTGATAGATTTCTAAAGTTCAGTAAGTGAAGGATGTGTCACAGGTCCCCCACCAGGTGCATGACGAGTTACTCACAGAGCAAGGATGGGAACTCACCTGTGTTTTACCCTGTATTTGTCATCTTTAGCCACCTCAAAATGGAGCAAGCCTCTTTGCTACATATCTCTTTCCAACAACTACCAGCTCTTGAAACTCTTTGTTATTCTCCTTTTTCCCCTTCAAATAATTCCCTCATCTCTCTCTCTCTCTGTCTCTCTCTCTCTCTCTCTCAATAGCTCTCTCTTTTTTTCAAGAAAAATAAAGGAAACATACATACATACATGCACACAAACCACAAAATCATAAAGCTATAATATACAAGCGAAGGAACAATAAGACCAAAAAAAAATCACCAAAACGCAGCAACATGAGCTAAAAGATAAGCAAAACTATCATTGAATTCACGTTGTGTTGTCTATCTACTGTGGGGCTTACATACCCAATTTGACTCCATTGGAGTAAACTCATTTTTTCCACTCTTAGCACAGGGATTCCATTTGGTTTGGAATTGATAGTGACACTGCCATCTTCCATGTATCACTTATAACACTAAGAAAAGAAAGGCCAAGAGTCTTGAATAACTATCTCAAGATCAAAACACTACTAAAGTCCAGAGGAAAAGTCGCTCCTTTGCTTCTTCTCTCCATTTGTTTCACTAAACTATAATGAATACGTTATCCTGGTTTTCCCTTGGAATATGAATAAAATTTGTGCATTCATATTCAGTATATAGGCACATGATTAAAATTATTTTTATGATAAATGATGAGCTTAGAGGACTCATGATTGAATATAATTTATCACAAGAAAGCGTTTTTCACTTTAGAATATTTGATTAATACATAGAAATACAAACATTTGGCTTATTAATAAATAATTTAAAATTTATTTTATTGACTTTAAAACCATGCTGGGCAATGGTGGCACAAATCTAGGTGAGTAACCAACAAGTAACTGACTTGATTTAAAGCCCAATCAGTGAGATGGAACCCATGAACCCATACTGGACACTACATGGGTGATCAAGAACCTGAGATTAGGTCATCCAGGGACCTAGGGTAAAAACCAAACAATATGGGTCTTAAATAAAAGAAAAGCAAAAGAAATAAACAAAAGTAATGATGAAATCACTTGTAATAATGTTCTTCTATGATCATAGATTGGTGCCCCGTTCACCCATAACATGGGAAGTTTCTTCTTGTGGCAGATGGGAACAAAGGCAGAGACCCACAGCCAGACATTATATTATGGCTTCCACTTTAGCGTTTTTGTGGGACTCCTGAGTGTGTGAATGACTGAGTGGGTCTCCGATTCTTGTGTCTCTCTTTGGCACTTTGCCAACTTTGATGTGAGAGCTGTTGGCTCATTTTATTATTTTTTAAAAAATCAAATGAATGAATGAATGAAAACATATCTACTAAGGCAAGGTTAACAACTAAACTTTTTTTTTTTATTTGGTTATAGTTTGCAGAGTTTTTTGTTGTTTTGGTTGCTATTTGGTTTTGTTTTATTTTGTGTTTTGGATGTTGTTTTTTTTTTTTTTTCTATTTGGTTTTGTTTTATTTTGTGTTTTGGATGTTGTTTTTTTTTTTTTTGCTTTGAGAATTTTGTTGTATTGGTTTTTGTTTATTTTTGATAAAGAACTAAAAGTTTGATGGGTAGGGTGGGGAGAGGATCTGGAATGAGTTGGAGAAAAATATGATCAAAATATATTAAATTTGAAATTTTTCTAAATAATCTAAATGTTAAAAATACAGTAAATACAGTAAATGATAAAAATACAGCTCTACTGACACATTAATGTTTTTATGAAGTCAGTGCTAATATTTACACTGGGTTATGAATAAGATGCTCTACATATAGATAAAAATATAAATATTAGTGAATTAAGCATGAAATATTTTTATATCTTGTAGAAATCAGGTAGTTTATATGTGAAACCTGAAACAGAGATTCATAAATTCATTGTAAAACAGGATTGGTCTTCATATCCCCACTCCTAATAGAGTATGTGAGTCTAGTCAGCAAGATTGTTCATGGCCTCAAATAGGCACAAGAAATTAGCCATCATTGCATTGAGTCAACAACAAAGCTAAAAATGAAAAGCACAGAGCTACTCTATTCCTACCTGTCTGAGCACTTAAACAGCCTTCAGAGGCATTCCACTCAATACTTCTGCTTATAAATCATACGCCTGAACTTAGACACAGTCCGACAACTGATTATAAAAGAGACTGGAAAGTCCACATCATGGTAGTAAAAACAGCCTCACATCATACTTGAAATACAGTTATAATTTTAAATCTCTTTCTAAGAGAGTCAGCTTCAAGTAAATTCATGAAGATGTATATGCCATGGTTGGCTCATTTGTAAAAATAAAGAAATAAAATCTGCCCTTGACATCATGGAAGATAATGGTAATAATAGGAATACCAGATGTTAAATGTTGTGCAGAATTACATATATAACTCTGCACAGAATTTTAAAAGAAATCTTTAATGCTTACTTATTATTATTGTATTGTTAAGGATGTCTTAAAATTAAATGAGAACCAACCTCATTTCCCTGAATAATAGTGTTTATGGAGAATTCACAGACCAAAAGGTTAAGATGTTCCAAAGTTGGGAATCTGACTTTCATCTTACCTTTGCAAACATGCCCTATTGTTTTGTTAGTTCTTGAGAATAGACTTTATTAGCTAGTAATCTTCTCCCAGTTAAACCCAAATTTTCTTTAAAATCACATCCATATCAAATATACAAATTGTAAGACAACTGAGTTAATCATAGGCTTCTTTCACCATCTTTCTTGAACTACAGCCAAATTAGATGTGAGCATCTGGCCCATGGAAATGCATCAAATGATTAAGTGTGTCATTTAAGACAGAGCTTTCACTACAAAAACTATGCCATGATATCATGGCTCTGTAAACACAAGGACTAGACACTTGGCAGTTCTTGAAATGATTGAATCATTGGCGAACAATGTTTTCATTGCTGATGTCTAATCCTTGGCTATCCATCAATGGAAGGAACAATTCCTTTGCTCGTTTTATTCTTCTCCAATATAATGTGCTATCTTCATGCATGACCTGTCTCCAGAACTGCAGTTTCAAACTGTAAATGAAAAGTAAAGTATCTTAATGTCTTTACTCAAATGAGCAACATGCCTAATGTACCGTAGAGTTTATATAGGCAGATTGAGTTCTAAGTAGCAAATCTAAACTATTGCTAATAAAACCTAAAGAAACACAAATAATAAGGAAAAAAATCTTTAAAATTGAGGACACGGAGTTTCAAGAGAATAATAATTATAAATATTACTGAATGATATGATACAGAGTGTTGAAATTTGAGGAATGATAAATGCTACAATATTTTGTATTTTATATGTTAGCTACATATCTTTTATCAAAAATTCTTAATTATTTCTCTTTTTACAAACATTCATAGAAGTACAACTTCCAACATTATAGTATCTGCCATTCCTGATAGGCTGTTTTTTTTTTCAATTTCTTAAATTTCTGTTTATGTAGATAGTATTTACTCTATATTTACTCCAGATAGTAAACATACTCAGTTCTGTGTATACCATACTTAAATTGGAACCTAATTTGGAGAGCATGTAGGACCAATTAATAAAGTCTTTAGTAAACGGAAATTTTACACTTCCAAGTCCATATTTATCGACTTGTAGTTGAGCATTTCCATTCTAGATTAAGTGTTAATGATTGCTTCATATGTTCAGAGAGTTGTGTACTGTGGGAAATAATCATCTTATCACACACACTCCTGAAAATGAAGTTTGAGTAAAATATGTTCCCATTTTAATGGCACAATGCATGCAAAATTTACCTAATTCTGCATGTTTATAATTAATCATTCGGAACTGGTCCAGAACCCTCTCCTCCATCAATTTTAATTGTCAGCTTTGTAAATATCTAGTGCCATTTTATTGTTATTTTGGCTCCTAGGCCATCCCTATTGCTCTTTTTATTTTTACAAATTTTTACAAACACTGACATATTGTATATTTGGTTGTTTCTTGCCCATTAATTTAATTGCAATTAAAATCAGAGTCTCTGCTGTTGTTTTTTCCATTACTTTTATCATTCTCTAATTGCCTGGACAGTTCTTGGAAAACCAAAAGACCATAACTGTTTGTTGAATGTATGACTAATCACATTAACATCGTGAGTCCTGACCCCTACCCTGGACTTGTTCCCTGGGAGGTGTCCTGTCTCCACTCTTGGCCTCACCTAGGCCGTTCTCCAAACTGCTGCCTAAATGATTATTTCCAAAGGCTAAGCTGGCCACGTTGCTTTTATTTCTAAATTCCTACTTAAAAAGCATTTAACTTGGCTCTTCCTTCAGCACCAAACCACCTTTACTGGGCCCTGAGCTTTCGATTTCAATGTGAATGCCATCCTTTGAGAAACCTTTCAGGGAAAGTTCAGACCTCATTAGGATTTCTGCAAGAGAGTAATAAGGACTCTAGGTGCATGGATTTCAAAAGCAGATACACAGCAAATTAGATGTACCATACTAAGAAGAGGTCACTGAGTCATGTGGCAGAATATAGATTAAAAATATGGGTTTATGATATTATAATAAAGCTAGATGGGAAAAAAAACTAAGTTAGAAACAAGTTTTCATAATTAATAATAGTTCTCTAGATCATTATTTGTAGAATGGCAGTCCAAAGAAAATTTACCATATAAACTTGCTACACAGTTGCTTTTCGGTAAATGGGGCTTGTTCTTTTGGATTCGCAGGCCCTGCCTGTCTTTATATTTCCTTGGTCTTTATAGATGAACAGCATGTCCTGTGCCACTTCTTAGCATGTTTATTATTCCCTTTTTTAAAGTCTCATTAAAATCTTATTTCACTCTAAAAAAAAATAGAATTACTCAGTATAGCCAATCTACCACTTAACATTTCTACCATTTATTTCAAGGCTTTGTAGCCTTATTTGATTAAAACTAATTTTCTCCATCACTATAAAGTCCAACAGAGTCACAAATAGTCTTCATGTATTGATTTTCACTGTTGACCAGAATCAAGTGAATAATTAATTACTGCCAGAAAACATAGTGAAAAATAGTGACTGTTGTGTATACGGACTTTTGAGGTGGTACGTAGATGTTATAGAAGGCTTATTGCCATCCCTTTGCTTGAAAACTACATTTAATTAGCAAAAAGTTAAATGATCTTAACTACTAGAAGTTTTATTTGCCCCAAAGTACCCTTACAACATGCGAAAGTTACTTAAGATCATACATTAAAGAATGTGATTAGTAGCACAGCGAAAAAAATTTTGAGTGAGAACCCTTACCATATTGATAGCATTTATCATTGCTGGTTAGCAAATGACACTCAACTTCTAACAAAAGAAAGGAGAAACGATAGTAAAGGCCATACAATATCTCAAATTATTTATTTATGAAATGAGGCAATCTCCTGATACAGACATATTGGTAACTGAAGTTTTGCTCCTATTTTCTTCAGATGGACCCTGCTCTAGTTCAGCCATCAGACATGTGATTAGTATATTCCCTGTAGGCACTAGGGAATATATATTCCCCCTAGACATGATGGTACTCTATGCCCTCAATGTCTTCCCATCTATTTGAATACAATTGAAAGTGTCCAATGCCCTTCCCCCGCTTCCTCCTGTCAGGATCCATCCTTTTCCTTAGAGTCAAACTCCATTGCCACTGTGTTCTATAATTGTAGATTCTGAGTGCCATCTTGTCTTTCATTGATCTTTGTTTACATGGCTCAGTGTGTGTTCTGTTTCAATGCTTTGTTTTCTTATGCCACTTTAGGTTGTTGTGAGGAGATCTTAGCCCATTGTGTTCTGACCAATAATAGATTTTCATATGTAGAGCATAATTAAAGGCAACTATTTGAGGAAACAATCCTCCATGTTCTTCTGATGTGTGTTCTCTCTATCTTCTTTAATAATCGCTTTTAGTACACAGAATTTCAATTTCCACAATATTCATTTTGCAATGCCATTGAGTGGTTAAACTTTCCAGGAATCCAGCAAGTACAGGCCCATAAGTTTATTTTAGCATTTGCTTTGTCTAGACAATTTTTAAGTTTGTGCGCTTATCACTTTCCGTGTGAGTTAAGGAACAAAAAAAAAAAAATAAGTGAAGGTTTCTTTCTCAATTACTTTGTTATCTGTTCGGTAGATGATCATTCATTTTGTTCTATAAAGAGTGGAAGTGACCGTGATAAACTCCCCTTAGCTTGTATTTATTGTGGCAGGAAACACTATTACCAACAAAACTTATACCAGCATGATGTCACTGAAAAGGATGAGCACTCAAAGTTCTAGAAATGTAATTTCAGATAGACCAGCAATACATCCCATACTGTCCAGCTTCAGCTAATACAAAATGACAATTGGCAAAGAAAAGATTCATTTCCTTCCTGGAAGAAGTCCAAGTTGTTTGAACAATTCAATTTTTCTATTACGTACAAATGGTCACTAATGATTTTCATCAGACATTGATTGTGCATAATCTGGCCTTTAGGCCAGAGAAGAAAACATCTTAGAATGATTTCCTAATAAAATGTGGCCACTGTCTTCATGAAAATAAATACAAGAAAAAAATGTCTACCAAATAATATGAGAACACATGATGTAGCTATTTGATCATAAAAGATCATAAAATGTTGAGCAAGTCACAACCATATAAATGTGAAAGAAAATTCTATGGCAAATTAAATGTAATCAGTGTAAAGTTTCCTAGGATCAACTTTCCTAATAACAAAGATCTAATGAGAAAATATGTGGTGTGGTTTCTATAGGTATCTATGATATCCATATTCTTTCTGTCAAAACAATGTATCTATTGCTCTAAGACATTCTGTAAAAGCTTTTTATAATACATATTGTATTGCCATTAATACTTATGAAGCTTCATTTTGATTCCCTAATTCAAAAACATGTTTGACTGTTGTATCTTGGCATTTCTTGGGCACGATATGTGATCATCCTGACAGGAAGATTTGGTTACTCTAGGACTTTGAAATTGGTCCTTGGACTATAACTCACCCTAGACTAGGAGACAACTTTATCAACGTGTTTAATATGTTATGTGAATGTCTGTAAGTTACTTTCAGTGTGTTTATAATACTGACTCTTCCCATCCAGCACAAGAATTTTCTGGTTTGTACAGTTCTGTGTAGATTCGTGGTGTTATTTTTTGGATTCCACCAACTAAAGATACTTGAGCACTAGAGACTCAGACTCCAAACCAAACCACTGACTCGGGGAGGTGAAAAAGCATGTTTTCACTTGGAGAATAATATAGAGTTCCAGAAATATTTGCTAGTCCAAGTGGTGTTTGAAAGCTGTAATTTAAAACACTACAAAGCAGTTGTTCTAGCAGTCGGTGACCACAGTGTTTCACCATGAATTGCTTATGTACTTTCTCTTGTCAGTTAGGATTGATCTAGGATCTAGGACAAGGCAGAGTCCAAAAGGGGAAAGATGATACATAATAGCCATTCTTTAAAAAGACTGAAAATGGTCTTGAAGTCACCACTTTTTCCAAGATTGCTCAGTCCAACAACTGTGGAGCAACTGATATTTGATACTTATTTCATTAAGCTATAGACTCTGATACTCAGATCCCCCAGAAACCCTGTGTTAAAGAAAAAGAATACACATGATAATATGTTAGGTTTCAACATATCACTATGCCATTGAACCACAATAACTAGCACAACCCATAAAATAAGAATATGTTGTAGCTTTAGAGCCTAAATAAAGAATTCTTTCTTTTATTAATTCTCAGTTGCAGACATTAACATGCAAATTCTGATATAAAGTAGTTATGAAAAGTAATCTGAGGCCTTAGAAAAAAAATCCCTTTCTTTTTTTTCATTTTTTTCTTCTTTCTTTCTTTCTTTCTATTTCTTCTCTCTTTCCTTCCTTCTTTTCCTTTTCTTTTATCTTTTCTTCTTCTTCTTTTTCTTTTGTAGGTACAAAGTTTCTCTGTGTGGCTTTGACTGTCCTGAAATTCATTTTGTAAACGAAGCTGACCTTGAACCCCCAGAGATCTGCCTACCACTGCCTCAAGTACCAGGATTAAAGGTGTGTGCCACCATTGTCTAGCATACTTTCTTAATTGTGCCCAAATTAAGAATTGATTGCACCCAAAGATTCCAGCCACATAGATACTCCTTTGTTTTGCAGAGTCACAACCATGACAGGAGGTTACCTTAACAATGATCAAACTTATGAAATCTGGTTAAGATGGAGCCTAGACATGCATGAAGTAAATGTGTCCTGTACCTTATGGAAACCTATTCAAGTACTTGTGGCTGACAGTTAAGGATGCTGCTATATAACAGGCTGTGCTATTCATTTTGTTCATTCATCAGATCATCTGATCTCTTCATCACTTTCTACTACTGTCAGCATGTTGTTTTACGTGTCAAAATCACTCTTCTGTAATATATCATATGTGATTCACATACATATGTATATCACACACATACACACATATACACACATATCTGACATGGCCTTATAGTAAATAAATTGTGTCAATTTTAAATATAAATCTTGGAAAGGGGGCAACCAATGATCATAGTGAAATAGACTGAGCTGAAATAAAGGTATTTTCCAGGATAGGAAGTTTTTTTTTTTTTCCAGGTTAAAAAGTTGGCGGTGGTGGCGCATGCCTTTAATCCCAGCACTCGCCTTTAATCCCAGCACTCGGGAGGCAGAGGCAGGCAGATCCCTGTGAGTTCGAGACCAGCCTGGTCTACAAGAGCTAGTTCCAGGACAGGCTCCAAAACCACAGAGAAACCCTGTCTCGAAAAAAAAAAAAAAAGTTTTTTATTGTTCTTCTAAGGTGAAACTGTAATGCTGCCTCACAGATTCTTGCTATGTCTCAGTCAGAAGAGTAAAGTGCTCTATAGAGATGGGAATGATTTCTAAATAGCGTCTCTGAGGGGGAAATGGTGGATTGCTTTTCAGTCAAGCAATAACAATATCAAGACACCTCTACCCGACTGAGCTTTTGGAAGCAAAGGTGGTATGGCTGCCGAGCTAATCTTTTACTGAAAGAATGCTCTCTCAGTGTGATGCTATCTCTAGAAAACTTCCTAAAAGCCAAGGTCACCATCTAGTCTCACTAGATGTGTAGTAGAAAGACCTCAAACTGTGTGTTTGAATGTGATACATTTGGCTGAGATGATTTTTCAGGAATTGCTGTAAAAGAAGTCACTTTTTTCATCAAAGGCAAGCTCCGTACTCCCTCAGACTGGCCACTCTTTGAACAATTCTCAGCCCTAGGAAGGGACATCAAGAGATCTCCTTGCTGAGTGTGGCCTGTGCTTCATTTCTGCCCTTGACCATCTACAAGTGTAAGCTTTTCTCCAAATTTGCCTCAGTGCATATCGTGAAACACAGTAGATACTGGCATTACGTGTTAGGTATCGAACATAGAAATGGTGACACGGCTTTGGCCACCCATTTTATTAAACATAGAAATTTCATCATTGGTATCAGCTATATATCAGTTACTGCATAGAGGCCTATTCTGTACCTCATCTCTTTAAATATCTGTGATGATAAACTTCATTTCAATAATGGTACAAATAATGAATTAAAACTGTGCCCTAAGATAGCCAAATACACAGAAAAGCTAATAAGAAACGGGTGAATCATTTTCTAAAACATGCAATTTCATATTCCTATTAATAATTTGAGAGCTATACCACTGATTATTTTTGATGGAATTTTGGTGATTTCCATCTTTTTTCTTTTAAGCTCTGATTCTGTTACTACCTATGGCTATTAGGCTCTAGAGTCATACATTTACATAATAAATATTGCACATATATGCAGTTTTTCTTTATCAAAACCCAATATTCACAACTAAACTCACATATTTATTTATTTATTTATTTATTTGCTTGTGTATTTATTTTGTAATGCTGAGAAACAAAAAATGGTGCTTTGTGCACATTAGATTAGGCCAACATTTCATCACCTCAGAAAATGTATTCCCATATGGTATCAAAGCAAAAGCAGTAACAGACATGCAAATGAAAATTTTATATGCAAACATGTAGTCCTATCCCAGCTCTGCACCCTTTCTTCTGATTGTTTTCTGGAACATTCTCACTCTTCTCTCTCCACTAAACTAAACACATTGACTGAGATACGTCATTTTTATGTTACTTCTTGATTATTTAATTTGTCTTTGTTTTAGTAAATCTTGTGTACATTGTTGCTCTAATTATTTAAAATTTTATGATCTACTAACCAGGAAGATGCAAACATCCAGCACTAAACATTTCAGAAAGCATAAGAATTCATTGGAAGTTTATTCTCCTGGTGAGGTGTAGGTTTGGCTTCATTCCTCAAACGACTGAAATAAAGTTTACAAAGCATGTAGCCTTGATTTGTGGAGGGGACCATATCTAAAGCTCTGATGCCACTTATAATAGCTGGAGAAGGATAAGCCTCTAACTTTGCACCTGACATTCAGGCCTTCATCCGGTCGTCTACACAAAGTCCCATAATACAATACACAGATACATAGAACTATTCAGAAGCATACTTTATGGCTGGGGAGTTGGATCAGTGAGTAAAGGCTCTTCTTACCAAGCCTGGCAACATGGGCTTGACTCAGTTGATCCTGGTACTCATGCGGTGAAAAAAGAAATCCAGTACAAACATGTTATCCTCTGACTTTCCCATGTGTGTGCACATATACACACATAAAAATATATAAATATATAAGCCAATAAATAAATGTAATGGTTTTTTTCATAAATGTATTCTTAATATATACTCTAACATTACATGGTTTATCAGTCACCATATCCAACAATTAAATTTAATTTTAAATTTAATCTCTTTTCAACTGATAAAAAATTCAATTTTAGGAACATTTTTAAAGAACTTAATGGATATGTGATTTTCAAATTGACACCAGTAAATACAATGGGAAAGTTAAAGGTGGGTAGGAGAAAATAAAGAAGAACAATAAACTAGAGCAAACTTGTCATACACCAGTAGCTTCTGTTTCCCATTACCACACTGGATGTTTCCTGCTTTTATTTTGACATACACATAGCCTGGCTTTGAACTTAATGTTGGGCCTGTCTATTTGCTGTAGAATCTGCATCTGTCAGGTTCACACAGTACGGTCAACACGGAAACTGGCCTGTCTGATCATATGCCATTTTGACCTTGTCATCCAATTTGTGAACTTAACAGTTTGCGATGATTGTGGAAACAAAGAAGGGCTGTTTAGGACATAAGGGTGTATCCTTAGCAAATGATGCATTTTCTTTCTCCAAATGGCTTAGATGATATGAGAGAGACAAGATAAATGACCTTACAAGAGCAGTTTTAGTTGAGAAGCAAAAAACTTGCAAGTTTAAAATATAATTAGGATGAAAAAAATGATCAGAATTGAGAGAACACTGGGTGAGAAGTATCTCAGGAATGGATGAGTTTCAAAGGCAATGTATATTGTATCTATGAATTAATTTAAATTCAAAATGAGATATCATTAACACAGTGATTAAGAATTTTATAATTTTTGTGTTATCAGGAATGAACATAAAGATTATCTATTAGGCACACAGCAAGCAATTGTGATTTTGCTGTATGCTATGACACTTGGTCTCATTCAATCCTTAAAAATGTCTCTGGAATATGAACAATTCAAAATCAGAAAAAAAATCTCTTTTCAACAATTATCTGAAAAACAGGAAATAAAAAAACTGTAAAAATCTATAGAAACACAAAATGTTACACACAGTAAAATAGATAAGCTAATCTTGACTCAAGAAACTAGACAGCTTATAACATAATAAAATAAATTGGAGTAAAAGGAATATAAATTACTAACAAGAAAATAAGCGATCATTAATTTGAATAAACCTAGAAACCAGTTTTAGTAAAGAATATAAAGCAAGAGGAGACAAACAAACATAACCAATGACAAAAGAGAAAATAAGGCTAAAGAGAAGAGTAATGCAGAGGATATTCTGAAGAATCATAGATTACCAAATGCAAACAGGTTGGGAAACTGAAAAATTCTAGGAAACTAATGATTCTAAAACTAGTAAAAAAAAAACTTAAAAATAACCTAAAAAGTTAATCACTCATTATTGTAGCAGGATACTGATTTACTAATGGAGATATTGGGTCACTGGTAGGATATAATAACCAGGGTTATGCCCTTTACCGTGTCTGGTTTTTATCAGTGTTCTGTATTTGTTCTTCTCTCGTTGCAGAAAATCTACACACTCATTAGCATCCCAGTTACTGAAAATATCTAGCTTCTGTCTTTGTGTGGAGTACACCACAGTAATTATAAAGTCAAAAACTTTGATCTCAAAAAAAATTTCTTTAAAAAATATGCCAGATAATTTTTAGGGGGATTGGCAATTGCTTCAAAGGAAAATTAAATTTGAAATTTAAAATAACTATTTTAAGCAACAAATTGCTCTACCAAAATGAGGACACCAAGTATACAAATAATTGTGTTAACAGAGATTAGTGATATACAGAATATTGAAATTAGTATATATTCATAGAAAAAACAATCTTTCTGAAACTGTAAACTAGAGGCATTTATTTTGTCTTGATTGCTCAGATTCAGTCACCCTGTGAGATTTTAGTTATTCACTTATTTTTTAATTTTCAGATAAATATATGCAAAGCACTTTCAGTGGGGTATGAGTTATCATAATCAATATATAAATCAAACTACTTATATACAGCAAATTGCCAGCTGTAAGGTTTATTCACCAGTGGCCTTTGGACTATTAGCTGTTTTACCATAAAATTTCACAATAAAAGTAACTAATAGCCTTCTTGCATCTGATGTAATCTGTAATTCATATATAAAGATGCAGAAGAGTAATAAGCTTTATTAAAAGCATACAATCCTTTAATTAAAGTTGGTATATCAAGATGATAATAAATCAAACTATGATGGCTATGAATAACAACAAAACAATTTTTTTCACAAGTCTCTTACTTGAACATGGCTCAGCGGTACCGTTCAGCAAACTTCGCTCGCAGGAGGTGATAAGTCACATCACAAAGTCTATGATTTCCAATCCTTTTAGGCTAACTCAATTATCTCCCGCAGGCTTTGCTGCTCCTGAAGTTTTACCTGATGCTAGCGGTCAAAGCATCTACATATAACCACCAAGAAATGAATGGGTTAGTCTATTAAGTGTCTAAGGAGGCCGCATAGAAACTCCTAATGGTGGAAGCAGGCACTGCCTCTGACTCTTTTGCTGGCTTTTGGGACCCTGTTTCTCACATTGTTTGCCTTGCCCAGCCTTAATACAAGGCAAGGTGTTTCATCTTACTACAACTTGATATGCCATGTTTGTTACTTGCTCTTTTCTGAATAGAAAGAGAGGAGGAATAGAGGGGTAGAATAGGTCATATGGGAGGTGGGGAGAGATACTGGGAAGAGAGGAGGTAGGGGAAAGTGAGGTGGAAATGTAAGATGAATAAATGAGAAAAGAAGAAAGAGAAAGAAAGAGAGAGAGAGAAAGAGAAAGAGAAAGAAAGAAAGAAAGAAAGAAAGAAAGAAAGAAAGAAAGAAAGAAAGAAAGAAAGAAAGAATTTTATATAAGCTTCAAGGTGAGAAAAAAAATCAGTTGACCTAATGGAAGATATGCCTGCAATGCAAAAGTGGCATGACCTTAATGGGGTAACCAATGTCTTCAATGTGGGCATAAGGCTTGTTCCACTGAAGTGATTTAATGCCTGGTGCTGTAAACCTGATCAAAAGCCCATGACTAGGAAGATAACGAGCCTTTTTAGGGTAACCTCCCATTAATGCTTTGCTAAATTTCCATGCTGTCAAACTACATTTTAAGTACTTATTTATATTTATAGCCATAGATTTTGTTTTTGCTACTCTTAGTTCAGAGACCCTCATTTTAGCAGTGGGTAGTGGTTATTGCAAAGACTCAAAACTAGTCAAAGTACCAAGTATAAAGAACTGAACACTCAGTTGTCATAGGTTATCTGTATCAACATCCTTCCATTCAAGAATCAAGGAGCATTGAAAACGTGGGACAGAAAGACGGTTAAGAACATGAAGATGCAAGGAGAGGTATAAAATGCAGATTTCTGGATATGACATGGCTGCTGCATGCATGATCTCACAACATTATTGGTAGAATTAGAAAACCCTACAAGAGATAAAGCAAGTCAAAACTCCAACATGGCTGGGGAAGGACCCCCGAGGAGCTACTCCTACAGGATGACCTGATACAAGCTGATGGCTGCTGAAGGAGGGAAATAGAATCACTCTCCTTTGGGGATGTGGCCATGTGTTAGTTGCTTGTGTCCCCATGGAGGAACACATGTGTAACACTAAGTGGACCAACTGGATTTATAATAATAAAAAAGACATGAAATTTAGAGGAAGGTGAGGTGGTATCACTAGTGTGAATTGGAGGGAAGTAGTGGTACATGAATGAAACTTTCAAAAGGTCAGACATACTATTAAAAAAAGAAATATATGGGTAAAAGCAATTTCACTTTTATAATCTAGCTTCCTCAGTAATACTGTTTTAAATCTGTTACACACTATCTTCTGAGGACACTTAAAGGGAGACTCTTGTCGTTTATACTCAAAAAGCCAAAGAAACACTATATGGGAATTAAGTTTAGTCACAGTGACTATTTTCAGAGTATCAGTATCATTATTTACAATCAATAAATAGAAGAACAAAATAATAAGAATTAATATGCAAATCCAAATGTTTCAAGGACTGAATTAAATGCAAAGTCAAGGTAATCATTGAGATCTGTTTCATCCAATTATTTCAAGTGGATCAAGTGTAGTGGATAGTTTTTTGAGTAGGTCTTGACATTTGGCTAGAAGTAAAGCATTCAGATCCATTATAAAACTTCTCAGCAAAGAATCAAAAGCCAAGTCTGTCAATCATGAAGATTTTGCTAATATTATCTTTCATTTTATTTACTTCCTTGCAAATTTTCTTTATTATTGTGTTTTGAGTAATTTTTATACCAATAACGGTCAAGTGAGAAGCTCATTAATTCTTCTGTGCAAATGAAAAATAAACAAACACAAAAATCCTAGGCAAAATTGTTGAACAACTACACACTGCCACTATATATTCTCATATAGCTTTTCTTAAGCAGATAAATACTAGAAGCAAGTCGTGTTTTTCTAAGGAGAGAGTTAACAAAGCAAATAGGAAAGGCATGCAAGAGAAAACTCTATTTACTATAAATAACTTATTGGCATAATTAAAATATATTTGTCATTGTAATATGCCACAATAAAGTTCTTTAATCCTTTAATTCAGTTTATCAAAAAGCTAACCTAACTGCATTTTAAGTACTGAAAATAATGAATAAAAGAATATGTTTTGTTTTCTCCACTGAGGAGACAAAATTAAGATTTAAGGTAAACATGATATATCTGATAGATGTGTGGCTTAATTATCACCAGTATGGAAATTTGGAACAAACCCAGCAAACTATCTGAATAAGCAAAACAATGCTATTGAAGTAGCAGACCACTTTCTCTTCATTTGTTGAGTGAAAATCATGTTATGCTACTTTGTTTAAATAAGAGATTCCAACTGCCTTAAACCTATTGCAGTTTTGACTTTACTTCCCCTGGGTCTTTAACTTATTCTGACTGTTTAATTGCTTGTGCCGTAATTTTAAATATAGGCTGGTGTTTTGTATATTATGTAATTAAATTGTATAAATTGTGGGCTGAATTTTATGGAGCCGGAATTACTATACTACTACATAGCCTCATTTATATTTTCCCAATATATATCGCACAAACAAACTCTTAAAATTTTTTATTCAGTTGGTATTTACCAGTCATTTGTTTTTATTTGACAAAACTGTAATGCCTGGAAACACACAAGCAATAAAATTTTAAAAAAAGCTGATGAATGTATAGTGTTTATATCTTAAAAGGACTGAATCACTACACCTTTTTGTATAGCCTCAGTGAGAATCTGTTGTCTATAGGACTGATTGCTAAACAACCATTTATGATTAATTGTAAAATGTTTACCACAGGCTAATGTTTTGAACCCTAGGCTGTAGAAGTAGTTTGAAGACTATGGAATGTTTGGATCTTGTCAGGTTGGTGGAAATGAATTTGTAGGCATGGACCTCTGAAGTGTATATGGACTTGGATGGATAGGATGTTAGGGTGAATCTGGGATCAATTGAGGGAGAGAGGAACATGATCAAAATATACTTTATGAAAAAAATTCACCTAAAGATGATAAATTAAAAAAATCAAAAAGACAACATTAAATAAACCATCCTAGAACTGGTTGAAATAGAGAGTTTAATCCAAAATCAAGTCTGAAACTTGATTAGAGCACAGCTATAGACTATGTGAACATTGAATTAAAATCTTACGAAGTATGGTCGACATCCTCTACACTTTCCTAAATAACCATTCCAGAGCCTGTCTGCCTGCAGGTTGATTTTCTAACATGCTTTCATTGAAGCACCTCAGTTCTCCTGGGATTCACTGTCTCCCTCAGTGACAAGTAAAATCTACACCTGTGTGACTTCAAATATGTCCCTAGAGATTTGGCTGGAGGGAGCTTTTACTAGAAATAAAGTAGATGTGTTTGGTGCATGAAAGGAATTCAAGCAGAAAATATTTAAGCTGTTCCTTTTTTTAAATTAGCTAAAATTCAACCTATTTTATCATAACTCATTTTATTAATTCTTTTGTGTTTGAAATATTTTCATCACCTTCAAACCAGGAAAATCAACTATGCCTTTAATTTTGATACTAGATTTCACACCTAATTTGAAAAGTGAGCAAAGTTATAGATATTCAAATGCTTTAAAATGATTGTTTTACCTGCATGAATATGTTGATTTGCCACATGGTGCTATAGAAATATTTCTTTGAAAATTAATTGAAATAACAACTGATAGGATTGATTATATTTTCAAACATCTAATCTTGGATTTGATTATGTTCTGACTACTTTAAATAATTTCATATAGTATTTGTTTATTGGCCAGTACTGAAAAGTTATTATATGGAACAAATTAGATCATGCTGCAAAAGAATTTAAGGTAGAGCTTAAACACATATTAGTCAGGACATAATCATTTTTCGTAACACATTTAAAAGCAGTTCTCGCAGGTAAACAGAGTTCCCAAAGTACAACTCAACAAAAGTTGTCATTTCTCAACATAAAAAAGAAATAAAATTAATTTTATGATTTAAATCAGATACAGTGTAAAATAACTGACCAGAATACTGCACAATCTAATCTTACAAGTATTACAAATTCAAATATGTGTCTACTTCTAATTTCTCGTATTTTCACCATGCTTATAGTAATAAAAAATGTATCTTTTAGACTGAAGAAATCTGTGAAAATCATCAGATAGATAAAAAGTATTCATCAAACTTCCAAGATTCAATAAATTTAGCATGAATTATTTTGCAAGTTCAAGTTGAGCAAAATCAATTTTCATATTTCTTAATCATGACCTTAAAATCAGGAAACCATTTCAAACTTTTATTAGCATTAAAACCTACTGGTTTCTGATGAAGTAATTTGAGTTGTTTTTATGGAATCTATATTGCATATAGTATGTATCAAGTTAAGTATGGCAACATAAAAAATAGAAAGACAGGGATGATGGAGGAAGGTCATTGGTTAATTAAATAAAGAAACTGCTTGCCCTGACAGGTTAAAACATAGGTGGGAGGAGTAAACAGGAGGAAGAGGAAGCGAGGTAAGACTCCTCAGACAAACCTGACAGCTCTGCTCTAATGGGCTAAATTAATATGTGAGAATTAGCCTAGAAGAGGCTAGATAGAAATGGGCCAAGCAGTCTTTAAATGAATACAGTTTGTGTGTTGTTATTTCGGGCATAAGCTAGCAGGCGGCCGGGGGGGAGAGCCTTGGGTTTCTTCACAGGACATTTCAGTGTTTCCTGTTTTGTTTTGGCATCTACTTTGTCCCTCTCTACCCTCAGCTCTAATCCTGCATCCCAGAATGAATAAAATGACGATTAATCAGAACTACGTCATGGGGGTCGGAGCAACTGCTTTTTTTCCAGGCAGCTCCTGTTAAACTTTAATGAACTCATAAAACGTTTATCAGTTCTCTTCTTTTTGATAGGTTTTAAAAATAACCACCACCACAAATTTTTAATTGAAAGGTAACTCCCATCCCAAATCAACAGAATGCCCACAAAGGACAAAACTAAAACTAAAACAAACATCCTTGAGGAGTTATGTGACGTGATTATTTTTCATATGCCATTTTAATTAACTCACCTATAACACTACGAGAGATGCTAGTGTTATTATCTAAATTTTATAAAACAGATTAAGAAAGATAAAGTTTGATTCTCCAATGACAAACTTCCGGTGAAGGGAACACAGAACCAAGGTTCAAATCTATTTTCACATTGTGTCCTCTAAGCTTAAGTTGCAGAGAACTGAAAACAAGTCTGTGTCGCTGATTTTCTAGTAGTTTGAAGACAAATCTAATACTGGTGCTCTCTAAATTATTTAAATCAAATAGTCTTTGAGATTCAAATGTAAAAAAATGTATAATATAACCAAGAGTATTTCTCTTCCCTTCCCCCTATTTTTATGCAGACGGTGTTTAGGCAATGCTTTAAACACATTGAGTACATCCTGCATTCTATGTTGGTCATGGCATCTCTCTAGAAAGAATTTTGTCATAAGACAAATTGGGAAGTGTATTGCTTAAAAAGGGATTCAGGAAATAGACTTAATAATATATCTACATAGTTTCTTCCTGTTAGCTTTGTCTTTGTGTACACTGAATACATTTTTTTTACATTTACTTCTATTAGTGTGAGATTTTCATACAATGTGTTTTGATTATATTCACCCCTTCCCCAAATCTTCCCTGATCCACCCCCATTCTGTACACAACTAATGCACTTTTTACTTAAATCCTTCAAGACTAAATTGTGAGACCCCAATATTTTTGAATGTGTGGTCTTCCACTTTTCAGCAGCTATACTCTTATGATGAATAAGGAGAACAAAGAAGATACAGAAATATCAGTTAGGTAGAGCCATCATTATTAGAACTCATGCAAAATCATCTTATATAGCATGAGAAAATAAATGTATAATTATTGTCCTTGACCCAATCTTAAAATCAAAAGATATAGACCACAAATAACAGGTTAATGTTAGGCTGTTGTCTAAAGGAAAAGATGATTGCCTAGGTGGTAGAAATCAAAACAAAAGGAGAATGAATGATACGTATCTTAACAATCAATGAGCTGGGTGTTGTTGGGGCACAATTTTAATTCCAGACTCAGGAGACAGAGGACAAATCTCTGAGTTTAAGCCCAGCCTGTACTACACAGTGAGTTCCTAGAAAACCATAAGTACTATTTTAAGAAAGCAAAGAGAGGAAGGAGAAGGAAGAGGAGAGGAATGAGTAGGAGAAGAAAAAGAAATTGAAAATGAATCAATATATTTCAGTGGTTCCTCCTTAGTGGCTTCAGAAATCTCAGAAAAGAAAAAAAGAAAGAATCCAAAACAATTTAGAGAATGCTAATCATGTAAAGCCCTAAATTCCTATTGATCATTGCTAATAAAGTGTCATTAGCATTTCAAAAGTATGGAAAACGAGTCAAGGAAAATGTTAACACCACATCTGTACTTAGCAATATTCAGACCGTGGGAAGTTCTTTGAAACTAATGGCTCAGAATTATAACAAATGAATTAACAGGAATAGGCAGAGATTAAAAGATCTGTAAAAATTAACAGATTATAACACATAGGCCTATTCAGATCTCAAACAGATACTGCAAATACATTATCCACACTTGTGAGAAAATTTGAAACATGAACACCGAAGAGCTATTTTATCAGAGATAATTTTAAACTTGGTTTATGTGAGTGTTAAAAGTCACTTTTAAAAAGTGAGAAAGCAGCGTTGTAGTGCAGAGACAAGAATTGTTCTGTCTCAGAGAAGCATTCTGAAAATACATACTAAAACCTGATTCAGTATATTGCTTTCCTGATGCGGTGTGTATATGCTTGGGAAAAAAATTCTCCCATTGTATTGACTATTCACTTCCTTGATTTATTGTTTCATTTTCTTTATAAAAGCTTATTAATTTTACAAAGATCCATTTGTCAAGTCTTTCTCTAGTATACTAAGTGACCAGAATCCTATTTAGAAAGTTCATTTTCTATTTAAGTATTTTTTTTTTAGTCAAGAAACCTTTTCTTCTGTAAGTATGAGAATGATTGTCTTATGGTAAGATTTTTGATCCATTTGCAGAATCAATTTGAGTTTGTATTTGTGAAACTTGTGAAGAGGAAGCAACTAATTTCAGTCTTCTACTTGTAACGATTCAGGTTTGCTCACACCATTTGTTAAAGAGGAATTACAATGTGTTTTGATTATATTCACCCCTTCCCCAAATCAGAAAAAAAAGGTGATGACGGGGACAACTTCCAAGTCAAAGAAGAAGAAACATTAACTGTAGGAAGTGGTGAAGAGAGGTGAGAGATGAGATGGGAACAGGTAAGGTGCAGATATGGAGGTTTTCTGGTTAACTTTGGTTGCTTGTTTGAAGGATCTGAAGTCAACTAAGAGATAAAGCAAAGGAAAAAACTGTAAAGTACTATTTTAATCAGGTTATTTGAAGGGGAAATATGCAACCTAAATATAGGCTACACCTGCCAATGGCAGCCAAATAAAAGGAGGCTCGAGGGGAAAGAAAAGTTGATCCCTTTCATAGAGAAGTGTCCACATAGAAAATATGTACCAAATAAATTCGAAGGTGAAGGTTGATAACAGAGTTCAGCAATCTCAGAGCTTTGTACAGAAACAAAACAAGCCCCATTCTTGGTTGATGTCCATTGATTTGGATATCACCTCAAACTTTGCTGATGACAATCCAACTTACTTTTAAGACCTTTGCATTTTTACCCAGTATGCTCAGAGTTTAAATTTTTGCACTTCTGTGAATTAAGTAGAACCCTTGAAAGTAATTTAAAAACCAGGCAGAATTTTTATTCTAAAATATTTATTTAATACATATCCAACATAGATAAAAATTGCCAAGAAGAAGAGTGTGTTCAGCCTTAAAGAGAATAAATATGCCTCATTCCCTTTCTCAAAACTAAGGGATCATTGCAGAAAGGGGTGCCAAATGAGTGTAAGAGCCAGAAGCAGTAGGTGACCACAAGCAAACACTATCTTCCTGACTCAGCAGGACAGCTGTACATACGAACTCACAGAGCTGGAGAGCATTGACAAGACCTCTGCAAGTGTAGGCCAGACAAAATCCCACCCTGGAGAGGAGAGCTGAGGACACCATTCCATTCCATTCCCTGGAATTCTATATCAGCCTTGGCTTTCAATGTTGGAAGCAATATCCACTACCCACATCCAGTCTTGGACGTCAGACACGACAGCACACTTCTATAATCTCAGAAACTGAGTCAAAGGCAGGGGACCACTGTTCATTCAAAGCCAGTCTGGTGGTTTACAAAATAAGGTCCAGATCAGTTGAAGCTACATATTAAGACCCTATCTCAAGAACGGGGTGCATTTGTGCCTTAGATTATATAAACTTTGCTTCCTTTCAATCTTTCAAGCTTTTCCCAGGCGTCCTTTGGAATCCCTTCAGCTGAGGGAATACTGACATTTTCACATGTATAACATAAATTCTGTAAATACTATGCACAAGAAAAGCAGGGTACATATGTTAAATATTCAATAAGTGATGGCCGAAACTAAAAAGTATATTGACTATGTTTCGATGACTTGTCACTTAGATGACATGAGTTTATTAAATGAACAGATATGCTAAATAGCTACCCGTCATCTCACTAAATAGAGCTAGGTGAAAGATGTATGTTGGATATTCATTCTATAAGGACAAAACTCTGATTTACACAGTTCTTCAAGGTACATGCATTTTTTTAAAAAAGCCCATTTGGTAGAAATTCCTACCTGAAAAAGAAGGATTTCTGTTGTGTTGTTTATCCTTGTCTGTACATATCTGGCTTCAAGCTGAATGTTACAATTACTTTCTCATATATTCCCTGCTCACAGACTCTGTACTATCAATAGCTGTAAACATGGGCCTTGGGTTTGTTAATTGCACTATAAATTTGGTTGGCTATGAAATGGAAAGAGAACAGTTATTTGGAGTTTCAGTTCAGCTTCATATGCTGAGATTTTTTCTCCAGCTCTGAAAGTGCTGTTTGCTTATCAGCAGTGTAAATACTGCAAAGGTCTGGTTGTTAAATATCTCCTCAAATAGTTCAAAAATAAATCATCATTTTAAAAATCAGGTGGAGAGCTAAGCAAAGAAGTACAGAAAATAAATGTACAATGCATGGAATGATTTACCTGGAAAATGGAATACGGAAACTTCCTCCTTAAAAGACAGACAACTAAATTTAGTGTGGTAGACGCCCACAACAGTAAGTTGTGATAATGCTAAACATTATGGTCCTCAATTGCGAGCACTTTATGAGAGAAAAAATCAATATAAGCATTAAATTTGCAAACCAAAGCCAGGGTTATTGTTTCATTTGTCAAGGTTTTAGACCACAAAGGAGAAACATTGAAATGAGCTATTTAAATCAAGCTAAGCTTTTTGAGATAGTCCATTTATCCAAAGCATTAAACGCAATTGATATTTCAAGACAGGTTACTTTTTCTTCTCCATCTTGGTTGTCTCAAACTTACCACTACCTTCCTACTGTTTCTTTTTATTTAACTCCATAAGTTGCATAAATGAAATGAATGTGTGTTTCCTCTATCTTGGCTCATTAGGCTCTTTAATCGTGTCATCTATCAGTCACAATCAAAGTTACATAAATGGGGAGAGAGACTACACACTAGACATATAATTCTATTTCTCTTCAAAAGAAACCAATATGTATTTGTCATTATCTTTTCTCAAACATCACTATGTTGTTTTTTCTTATGATTTAGAGTGAAAATGCAAATAAAATGTTCATTTGCAGTTAGATTTTTTTTAGCTTTTCCTCTTCTAGACACCCTGCCCCCAACTTCCATGATGTGAGGACCAAAGTGTGGGAGACTAAGATTTTAGCTAGAAGAAAGAAACATACCCACTCTACAGTGGTTGCTCCAGCTGTCCCTGGTGACTGGAAGTTCCTTCAAGTTTCATTTTTCATTAATTCACCTATCTTCCTAATGTGGAGCCACCTCTGCTCCAATGCTTTCTAATTATCCCTCCCAGTGGTTTTACGCTGCTCTATGTTACAGGTGAGAACACTGACTGTGGAAGTTTCTGATCACTTTTTTTTAAAGCCTCCCACCCACTAAGTGCCAGGATACGAGGGTTTATCACTTGCCTACCTGTAGACTTCAACAGACGTTGTTTCCCAAAACTGATGATTAAAGGGACTTACTTAACCTTTATAATTAACACTCCGTAAGTGATTATTGTCACTTACGGGCCCATATCTAAATTGATGGAGTAGACATTCAAGGAAGAGCTCAAACTTACACCTCTCATTCCACTTTCAGGTGGTCACACACATCATTGGATCTTTATTGGAAGGAAAATTTCTACAGCTTTTCCTACACATCTTAAGTAGAAGTTCAAAAGTCAGAGCCTAGAGATTTCAAATTTCAATAAACTCTCTGACTGCAATTTTCAATACGTTGAGTTTTGAGAAGCATCCTGATGCCAGGTCTGGTTTATTTACAAAATTGAAATGTGAGTTCTCATGAAGCAAATAATTAAGATGTATTATAATCATAGACCTGAATCAAAATGAAAATTTACAAATGTTTAGTGACCCATTATTTGGATTTCTATGACAGTATACATCAGACACTTAGAAATTATCACATATGGCCAATATCCTTACTCTTTGTTTTATTATCCTTAATATTTTTCAAGTCTAATATTTGTTATAATGGTGGAACATGGCAAACATGTTATGATAGCCAAGATGTTGCTACATTTACAAGTTAACCAGTGTTCTCAAACTTATGCTGTTATATCGCCATAGGTATTACTAGGGAAGACATAAGAACGTGTCAGTAACCTCTGTTTATATTTTTTCTGTAGCCAATTAAGACTAATCACAGTACAGGTCTCTCAAAGAGTCCATAATAAATGAAACAGAATCAATGTGGAGACCCTTGGACTCTAGATCAGCAGCTGGGGAGCTTGCAGGGGACCTAACTAGGTCCTCTGAATGTGTGTCACAGTTATGTGGCTTTGGCAGTTGCAAGGAATCCTGGCAGTGGGACCAAAATCAATCCCTGGTGCTTGAGCTTCTTTGCTGGAACCCATTCCCTATGGTGAGATGCCTTGCTCAGTCTTGATGCAAGGGGAGAGCCTTGATCCTGCCTCAACTTAATGTGCCGGGCTTTCTTGGCTTCCCATGAGAGGCCTTGCCCTTTCGGAGGAGTGGATGGAGGTAGGTTTTAGGGTGGGAGCAGGCAGGAGGGAGAGGAAGAGGGAATTGTGGTTGGTATGTAAATAAATAAAAAATAAGAAAACCAGAAAACCTAAGTAATAGGAAAAGACAAAGATGTAAAGGAGCAGGAAGTGCAGAAAGAATTTAGTAGGCAACTGCTAATTGAATGTGTTACTATTTAAAGAAAGTCTATTGATCAAAGGAATGACCAAAATAAAAAAAAAAAAGTAATTTCTTATGACTTAATGTTGAAAACACAAATTAATGTTACTCACTGAAGTCTAAGTACTCAGCGTCACAGTGAACTTTGTCTGGGTTTTCCTGTACTCATGCTTTCCTTACCATGTACTTGTGTAGCTTTAAATATTTCCAGGGTGCAATAAAATATATAGAACTATAACTGTTCTAAATAGCTTATATGCATATGCTGATTTAGAAATTGTTTTTATAATTAAATTCAGCTATGTAATATAGATATGCAAATAAATTCATATTCACAATATAAAATTTGTCAATATAATTATGTTCAATATAATTCTATTATAGTTATGACAAAATATTTGATTTCTATTGTCATGTGAGGAACTGTGGCTCAGAAAGGGAGAGACCCTTGCATATTATAACATTTATTTATTATAAATTTTTTTCTTCTCTATCCGTGAAAAGTATTCTGTTCCATGTATTTGCAGGATTGATTTTCAATTTCAAGAAATTTTCACACGTATGGTTAAAATATGCCTGTTGTTAAATATTGGTTTCCTCTTACATTATGTACTTGATAGTATCAGGGTCTGTTCCCCTGTATTGATAAGATACTCAAAATCATGTTCTAACAAAGGTATTTTATAACACATATATTTCACATCTACATACCTTACAGTGGTGTGATTTTCATAGGGTAGAGATTAATATATGCATTATTTGTTTCCACTGTCTGCAAAGAAATCTTTGTTATAGCAAGTGTTTAATGCAAATTGAATGAGTGCTTGGAAGAGGGAAAGCTGTTGGGGAATATTATTTTAAGGTGGTGCTACTTTTGTTTATGCTGGGAAATAGAAGCAGGCAGAACAGGGAGCAAGAGAACAAGGAGAGGAGGGCATCAGGGGTCAGGCATCTAGCTACACAGCAAGCCACAGCGAAAGAAGTAAAGAAAGGTAAACAGAAGTAGAGAAAGAAAAAAGCCCAGAAGGAAAAGGTAGTCTGGATAAGTTGGCAGGTAACAAACCAAGCTAATGGCCAGGCATTCATAACTAAGAATAAGCCTCTGTGTGTGATTTATTTGGGAGCTGGGTAGTGACCCTTCAAAATCCAAAAAAGTAAACCATCACATGATAGGAAGCCGTCAGTGACACTGAGAACACTCTTAGTTCTCTGATTATATTTTCTCACCTAAAAACAGGTAGGAAAAGAAATACAGCAACACAAAATAGTCAGGAAGATTAAATATATTAAGAAATATAAAACATACTTAAGAAACTCTAAAATTATATATATAATATAAAATGTTATATATGTAAAATATAAAATGATATATATGTGTGTGTGAATGTATATATATGTTTACATGTGTGTGTATTATGTGATTTATTTTACTAGTAATATTATTTCTTCTAATTTCTCTACTTTTATGATTTCTCTGTCCAAAACAGTTCACTCAGTACAATTCCATCTCATTTCAAGTATGTCTAAACACAGCTATTTCAATGCATAGTGTATCTTTAACATAAAATTCAAGACTTGATTCTCCACTTTTTTTCAGCAGTAGACTCAGTCATCAAGCAGATAGATGGTAAATTGACTTGCCTTATGTGTGTTAGACACCAAACAAGTATAAGGCTGTCAATCAGTTAAAAATTAAACATGATTACTATCTATTCCAATAGCCCAAATCACTTAGAACAGTTTTTCTGCTTCAGTTATTTTAATGAGTATTCACTATACAAAATCAATCATCATCCTTACGATAAAATCAGTTCTCACAATCCCAGGAGGAACAAAGTCTCCAAGATGACCAGGGTAAGCTATGCTATCCAAATAGATACAACCTGTCTAGCTATAGCAAACACTGAAGTCAATATTGTGCTTTTTTTTTACCTTCTACTCACTTTGGGTTATCACAGTGATTTTTCTCCTGTAGATTCTTTGTGTATCAGCAAATGCCTCTTGATTCTTACAAATGACCTTCTGAAATCCCTCTGCACTGTAACCGCTTTTTTACTTTGGCTCTGATCGTATAAATCATCTCCACTGCCTGCTCCCAATGAACATTGAGATGAACATTGACATGTGACATACACAAATCAGTTCCATTTCATATCTGAGTGCATTCTGCTCTGTTTGCTAATCCCATGTCCCGGTTAACATGCTTTCTAAGATTCATGTAGCTGTCTCATGGTTTTCCATCATGGGGTTCTTCAGCAGAACTTTCTTTTGGGCCACCAACAAGGTCCCAAATCATAACACACATGAATGCCTGGTCCTACCCTATGCTTGCTCTGCTAGCTTTTTTTTTTTTTCTTAAATCAACCTGTTTATCTACTGTTTTGGGCGTTTTTACCTTTCTTTCATTCTGTATGTTCTACTCCTCATTCTGTATGTCTGACTTGCTTTGCCCTGCCTGACTGGCCCAAGCATTTCCCTCTCTTACTCCCTCCTTATTCTCTCTGCTTGCCAGCCCCACTATCCCATCTCTGCCTAACTATTGGCCATTTAGCTTTTTATTTGACCAGTCAGGTGTCTTAGGCAGGAAAGGTAAAACAAATGCAACACATCTTCACATAATTAAACAAATGCAGCATAAGAAAATGTAACACATCTTTGCCTAGTCAAACAAATACAACATAAACAAATGTAACACATCTTAGCCCAGCTAAAGTAATATTCCACAACACAGATCACCCTGATCTAGTATTTGCATCCTCTGTCAATTTTTTTTTGTGAGGGTCTATATGTTCCTCCACTTGTCTCTTACAATTGGGATTATGTTGATTATTTAGCCAACTACTTCTGTAGGAATTTTCTAAAAAGTAACCTCACTGGAATGATGAAGATATCTTTCATCATTTTTTTCATCCATCACTGTCTCAGCCATGAGTAAAAATACATTTTCATATGTTGCAAACACTGGAAAATGTACATCTTGAGTTGACTTTAAATTAAATATTTAAGAATTAGAGGTTTTTGTAGAAATTAAATTAATGTCTAAGTTAACTAATGACAGTGAGAAAGTTGTATTCATTATAACTGCTTTAATTCTATCTTTTCTGACTTCATGATGCCTGTTTGATCTCATTACTTTCTGCCTTTCCTTTGCCTTTCATCTTCCCTTCATTCCTTCCTTTATGTCCAATTTCAGTGATGTGTACTGAACCTCAGGCCGTGTACTTTCTAGGCAAACCCTCTACCCTCTGCTCTGCTGGGTTCTGCTGTGCTCTGCTTTGTTCTGCTCTTTTGTACTCCATTCGTCTCCACTCCTCTCTGTTCTACCCTCCTCCACTCTATTCTGATTTTCTCTGCTGTCTTAACTCTGCCCTATTTTGAGTTACTCTAGTCCCTGACACTCTTGGTAATAACTTGAAATTCTGAGAAGGAAAATCTAGTCTACTTAAAATGTTAAGGCACACAAAGTCCCTATCTTGGCATTTTAGGAAAAAAAATTTCATTGAGTAGAAAATTTTGCTCTAGGACTGTAGAAATAAAAGCATGCTCATGGCAGGCTCTTTCATCGTATATAAAGAGAACTCACGAAAGCATAAATAGCCAACAGCATAAAGCCTAATGTCGAAGTTACTCTGATATGTGATCATACCTACTTGATAATACTTTTGCCCACAGAGTATCTTTAGTCATATGTCACCTGCTTTTCATCCTTGTTGTAGTGGCACATTCTTAGTAGGACATTTTTCTAGTGAGACCTGGCAGCCCATGCCTGGTTCCCTGTCACAGCATACTTTATCATTCTCCTTTCCTGTTTTACTTCACAGTTTATCACCTTAAAATACATTATATATCATGTGTGTGTGAGTGTGTATGTGTGTGTGCATAGATATATATATATGTAAATACATTTGTCTATTTTTTGTCTTTTGTGCATGTGACATGTACATGAATATGTGTGTATGTGCATGAATATGTGTGTTTGTGCATGTGAGCATTTTTCACATGTATGATGAGACATGTTTAAAGGTCAGTAGTCAATGTCTGGTGTTGTTTCTTCATTTTCATCTCATTTTAAGTCCGTGTCTTATTTTTTTCTCTGTGTATACCAGCTGAATATGCTACATGTATCTAGCTAGTTGCCCCATGAATTCCCAGGGATTCCTGAGTGCCTGCCTTCCAGATTGTTGTAGGGACATTGACAATGCAGGTGCTTATGACTACAATGGATTCATGCAGGTCCTTAGAGTTCAAACTCAAGGTCTCACTCTTGAATGACAAGTGTCTTACCTATACAGCTCTCTTTCCATGCATGTTTTAGTTGTTTTTGCCTCTCTCCTTCTACTAGAATGTGTGTTTCCTAAAGGCACAGATCTTCTGTTGTTTTCATTTCTTATTATGTCTCTAAGATAGAGCTGTATAGCTCTTAAAGGGACTCAGGCAAATTTTAAAATACTGAATGAACAAAGTACCAAAAAATGAATAAGCATACAAAATGAGGAAGGAGAGTCCCTGTTTCCATTTAAGAAGGACAGTTTTTTTTTCAGAGAGTCAATTATCTTCAAACATGCACAATTATGGTGAAATAATATCATAAGAAAGGAAGATTACAGTATCAGAAGCTTGCAATCCTGCTACCATAATAGACTCCCTTGCTATACAGGCACTGCACATGCTGAACAATGACTCTGGTTCCATAATGCATAAGGAGGAAGTTATTTTAAAAAAAAAAAAAGCAATTGTAGCGAAAGACATACAGTCCTCAGAAAAGCACAGAGAAGGCATGGTGGTGAATGCCAAGAATTCAATCACTCTGGAGACAGTGGTAAGCAGAACTCTCTGAGTTCTAGGTCGGTCTGGTTACACATTAAGTCCTGGGTCTGCCAGAGCGACATAATGAGATCTTTCTCCCACCCCTAACCCTAAAGAGAGATAAAGAAAGAAAAGAACAAATAATAGATGCTATAGGCATTAAGGGATCTCTGATGGTGCTGAGAAATGTTACATACACTGAAATTTCTTCTAGAAGAATACTGAAGAGAATTCTAAACTCTTTCCTACCCTGTTCTTGGTTCCACAAGATTTCTTATATGCATGCATTAGGGTCTCCTAGTAAGAAAGCATCCATCGCAGAGTCTGAATCACAATCTCTGTGATGATCATCAGAATCGGGACGTTTTGGAGTTTTAGAAATTTACTTCAGTGATAAAAAGATATTATCATTTCATTAGACCTGGCAGAACTTACACTTGATGTTAAAGTTAGATGAAATGAACTTTGCAATCAATAGCAAATAATGCAATGAACCTCTCTGAAGAATAAATCATGGTTCTAAGTCCAATGGGAGCATTAGGTTTAGTCATGCTAAATAGAACGCTGCTTCTAGAGCCAACATATTCAGAAGCAACACAGCTGACCTTTTTCAGTTACTTCCCAGTGGACAGATTTTGAACAGAATGACACCTAGAGTGTCAAACATGATGCTGTATGACAATTCCACACTGCCCTCAGCATTATCTACTTCCCTCCCCCTAATAATGCACTTATAATAAGGAATATGATCCAAATTCCATAATGTCTGTTATTAGGCATTAACAGGAGAAAGCTAGAAATTGAGATATTAATCACACATTCAAATGAAACCTTCCTCTATCAATAGCTATTTGTAAGAAATCACAGATTTAACATCTGGATGAGCAATTATAGAATATTCAAAATGTCGTTAAAATGGTGAATTTGGCTGATATTTCCATTACTTGTATTGACTTTCAAACAGGTAACTAGAGGAACCCGCCGTTCCCTTGCTCTAAACACAGCTTCTGATGATTAACTCCCCAGGATGGAATAAAACTCCTTAGAGTTTGATTCCTAGTACCCACATGGCAACTCACATTGTCTGTAATTTCAGTGAAAGTGAATCCAATGCCATCTTCTGGCCTCGGAAAGCATCAGACATGAATGTTGCTTCTGGAGGGATAGGGCATGAATGTGTTGCACAGACTTACATGAAGACCAAACCTTCATGCTTAGAAAAGGAAAATAAATAAATCTACAAAGCATTTTTAAAAATCCCCAGGAAGAACAAGCACATCCCATCATTAAACCATTGATTATTGATGTTCTGAAATGCCCCTTTCTCTTCCGTCATTGTTTCTTCCATTTCTGTTATGCTTCATAAGTAAAAGGTACTAAAACAAAACTCTGTCCTGGGAATTTTCTCCCAATTTCCTGACACCTACTCTGCTTGTTTCCAGTTAGTGACTTTATTGTTTTCTCATGGTCATGGAAAAACAAATATTATCTTAGTTTTCAGAGTATAGTCAGCAACTGTACAGACTCACGATTTTGAGGCTGTAGCTTTTTAAGTGTTAAGACACTAGAAATATGCTTCATAGACTTGACAAAGCATGGTAGAGTTGTTATTAATAAACAAATATGTTTACCCACTCAATCCTATAGTCTGTGCCTTATACATTTAAGTGCACATGGAAAAAAGATGAGCTACTCATACTTTTAGCCTATGTTCATGAACCCAAACTTGTTTATTAATGTTTAGAAATTGTATGTTTACAAGTCTTTTGTAACCTTGACTCCTGAACCACAAAGAAATTCCTTAGGAAAATTATGTACTAAATTATGCATTGTAATCAATGGCTTCAACTGAAACAATGCAATTGGTGCTTCTCTAGGAATAAGTACATGAGGAGTCACTACTAGAGTTACAATAAAAATTATTAATATAGACTCATTACAATGATTAACAAAAGTATGGATTTTATAAAAGGTAGAAATTGTCTGTTTTTTCTAATATTTTACACATATCAACCCTACAAAAAGCGAAATGCGTTTGCTCTGTACAAATGTCTCGCCATGTATGACTTCCTGGGAAAGGATATGGAGAACAGGAAGTACAAAGAATCAATTACTTTCTTTTTAGTATGCTAAGAAATATGAATTGTTTCCATTAGAATTCTTTAATGGTCTAACATTCATAACAAAGAACAGATAATATTAAACTTTAGACTGATGGCTAGGGTCTTTATTTTCTTCTTATTCACAACAGCTTTTAAACAACACAAACATTTACTCTCACGAAACTAGATGACCCTCACGGTTTGAGTTCACTTTATATATTCATCTTCCATTTATTATCATCCAGCATCTTTAACTGCATATCAGTGCAACAGTGAATAATCACTGCCACCTATAGACAGATATTAGAGAAACAGCCAGTACCTAAGAAAAATGAGCATTTCAGAATTTAAATTAGAAATATTCTACTGAACGTCAACATAACAAAGAGAAATCATATCATATAGAGCATATATTTCGGTGGCATGCTTTTGGCATGTTGCTTTGCTGCCTGATCAAATTGTTTATCCAGAAAGTCATGAATGTTACCTGTGAGATGAAAGAGGTATGCTTATTTATTTGTGATACACTGAAGTTGTAAAATACTAATTTTCCACACAGTTGGAAACAAGTCATGGTATTATATATAGTTTCCCAGCTTGTTCTCTAAAAGCTGTCTCCTAGAGTATTAAAGTAACAGGCTGTGATATCAATATGAGGTTTTTTTTTCCTTCCCCAATATCAGCAAAGAAAATGGGTAAATTTTTTGTGGTTAAAAGAAGATAGAATATAAAAAGTAATAAGCCAATACTACAGCTTTATTGAAGTATTTCCTTATTCATCCAAAAGAAGCACCACCCATGTACAAGCTACAGATCTACAGATGTGAATGTTCAGCAGACCAGACAGATGTTCAAACTATGAAATACCATCGTGTGCAAGAATGGCATTTCTGACATCCTCATGACCAAGACTGGTCCAAGTCAGGTTTCTCTCTCTTATATTCTACAGTTTATTTCAAGATAAGAAATATTCTGTTATACATAGAAGATTTATCCACACCAATTCACACTTTGTTAACTTCAACGTTCTTCAGGCTTAACTTGAGTATTCAATATTACACTCTTGCCTTTGAATTCTTTTGATCTGGGAGAAGCTGTCCTTGAATTAAAAAATCACATTTAGTAAGAACTGAGTGGTAATAGCATCTGAGACTTTCATTAATTCTTGGAACCATAGAAACTTTTTCGGAAGTTGTTGCTACAGCAGAGTGCCGTGGCCATGCCTGCATCCCCACAAAACTATTGAGGACTGTTAGTTCGCTGGAGGCCGATCAGAACTGACCCTTATGATACACATCCTACCCACATTATATACTCTGTTCTTTCCTTCTAAACACAAATTCAGAGAGCTAAAGGACATCCATAACCCCAACCCAGACTTCCTATGTTTTAATTACATGTATGTTTTAAATTACGTAACAGAGCATCAAAGGAAGATTAGGCCTGATGGAAATGCATTTATTCTGAGTAGAAGAACATTGATTTTTATTACTCAAGTTTATCCCATAGATAAATAGGGGTTTTGGTAAACTGAGAATCAAACACACAAGGTAAGTATACTACAACTGAGCTACAGTTCCAGCCTACCAAAGTTTCTCAACGATAACTAAGGTTGCAATATTAAGGTTAATGATGGCATCTAACTCCATGTAGGTGTTGAATGTAGTTCCAAGTGAATGGTAGAAATAGTGGTTGTTCACCCTCAATAAGGCCCTGTAAGACGATATGATTGGGAAGGCCAAACTCTTATGATATGCTCTTATATTCATGGATTATTAACTACATTCACAAAATATTTTCATTGTACATTTTGTCCTGGAATCCCCAGCTTCTGGAGCAGTGGCATATATATAATATATATATTTCAAAATCCGTCTTGGTTCTCTATTCCAAGCCTACTGTAGTACTGTAGGACATAAGATACAAGAACTCTTTGATGAACAGGGAATTAGTCTTTGCTTCATTTTCTTATTCTTTATTAAGTGAAAATTTCTGGGCCATTGCTCAAGATTCTTTCAACAAATAGATAAATTATATCAATTTAGAGGTAAGGTACTGGGCATAAATTGAATATATCTAATTTATGGGAATTTTAAAAGAATTATCACCCAATGAATTTGGAGGTAGATAATAATTTAACTCAGAGGATTAGTCAAGATCAGACATGGGGTATGTGTAAACTAGGGTTTTGAAGGCACCTTTGAGTATAGTAGTATAATTCACTTATGAATTGAAGAAATAGCTAAGTTGCCCAATACAATTCTACAATTAGAAAATTCACTGCTTTAATCAACCACAACCCTCTATCCATCATCATCTAGAATTTCTTTTGATAATTTATAAATTCATTTGCACCTAGATACAGAAAAAAACCATTAAGTAGAAAGTATTTTACCTATTCTTAGATAAATGATACAATCCTATTACTTAAAGTTATAGAAATAAACTTATTTTCAAGGACTTCAATAAAAATGAATCAAAGAAATTTCAAAGGTTTATTATGCTGAGAGTTCAGATCACTGTATCTTTCATACTGCACAAATTTGAAATACTGAAGCAATAATTATACCCTGAAAATTTTTCAAAGTCAAATCATTAAGTATACTTCTTATAAAAATACCATTCAAGTCCAACTGCTTTTTATTTAATTCATGAACCAAAATGATGAGAGGTAACAATATGGTAGAGCTATCCAGAACGGCTGGTAAATACAATTTTTTTTTTCAAAAATAATGAAACCTAGGAACCTTCTCATTTTTCTAATGCATAAGAGATCAAATTTCAGCCTAATCCCCAGCCACTATTGGAGTGATCTTAAAATATGATACAAGATGAGAGTTATAAAATTTGATACATGCAAAGCATTTCAAGCCATCCTGAGTCATAAAAGGAAATCAGATGCCTCCACTTAAGGGCAATTATGACCCACAACAGTTGCGTCAAATTTACAGGTGGGGGAGATAAATCAATAAAGTGGGATTTTTCTCTTCATCAAAGAAATGTATACCTTCTAAAAAAGACTAGTATACCTAATTTAATTTCACAATTTGGAAGACAGAGGAGAAAGCCAACATTTCAGAAAGTGCAACCATCATATTCACGATTTCCATAACAACACGAATCTTAAGACATTGGAGAAGCTAGTAAATATTAGCATGCAAACCAACTTATGGTGAGCAGTCCAGTTTATCTGGAAACAGTCACCGAGCATATGTTAGATGATGACACTGTCATGAAATGGTTGCCATTTTGGAAACGAAAATATGACTTTGGCAACCCAAATATCAGTCCTGAACAGCAGATGCCCAGAGTATTTTCAATATGCACCAGGCCTTCAACATAAAGCTGTATCTATACGGAAATCAATACATGAGTATTGAATTAATGAAATAAAAGCAGTACACAGGGAGAAGAATGTATGCATATTGTACCAGGTAAAGGAATGGAGCTCGAATCCAAACACTGACTAGTTTTTTTTTTAAATATTATTATAGTACCTCAGATGAAATCCACAAAGGAGGAATTGATGTTTAAATCATATTTTCTCATCAATTCGCTCAGCCACATTGCCAAGTAACATGCAATTCAAGTCCCGCCATGTCTCAGAATTAATAGCCCAGGTTCTTAATTCTTCCCAAGGTTGACAAATTATTGTGTCTTATGGCCCCAGTCATACTTGATCATAAGTAGCGTCTCCAGGCGTAGCTCTCTTTCCATCAAATTCAGCCTCAGTTTATTTGTCTAACACAAAATGCCAATAGGGCTCTGCTCTGCAATGAATCAACCGTTCTTCATTAATGAGTAAAATGTCTCATGTGTGGGAAATGATTCTTCAGCTCCCAGCTAACTTTATGCATTTAAACGGTTGGGGTAGCAAAGCTGTTTCTTTATTTCCAGGGTGAGTGTACAATGTTTCTGCAATCAATATTAGGTTGTTTCCAAGTTCAAACTGAACACATTGCAGTATGTGTATATAAACATCTATTTTCAGGGAGTCATAATAAACATATTTTTCTAAACATTCTTAATTTGAGAATATCTGTTGACTTATGCTATTGAATTAATAAACTTTCTTTTAGGGAGATTTATAATGCTCTTTCCATCACTGTGATTTTATTACATGTGTGTATGTATGCTGGTGCCAGAAAAGAAGGTGAAGTCTCTTAGATAACAGGTATCTAAGAACTGCCCCATGTGGGTACTGGTCTCTAAATCCCTGTCCTATCATAGGGCAGCAAACGCTCTTAAGCTTCAGATACAGGACCTTTTTTTTTTTTGTACACTTTTTAAATTTCTACAGTTTTAGGATCTGGCTTGGTGTCAATTAAAGTCAATTAAAGTCTATATCAATATGTAAAATTGTAGAACTTGGAGTTTGAGATGATTTTATAAACATTGGATGTGTTTCAACCAAGGCACAGCATTTGTCATTAAAGAGATTCTCATTAAGCAGACCAAAAGGCTTTTCTACCAGACCTGTAACGTGTTGTTTATTAGTTTTCTTTTCCAACTCGAGTATTGAAAGAAATGCTATTAACATATGCATTTGCACATATATTTATTTAAGTTCCATTTAAATATTAAAAGGTGCTCTTTGATCTTTTATTGCTGCCATTAAATCTTGAGCCTCACGCCTGCTAATCAAGTTCTCTGCTGCTGAGCCACATCTCCAGCCCTGTACTGGTTTAACATCCATCAATAGTCTCAAAAGAGTACAATATATATTCAGATTGTGAGAAAATCTTTCATTGTAAGCTTAGTTCACTGCAAAATGAAATATACTTTATTCTCTTCTGTTTTCCTCCCTCACTCAGCACTCTCTTCTCCCCAAACTGCAATGAGACATATGTACGAAGACACCATGATGAAACCCATTACTTTGTCTGCAAATCTAAGAAGTTAATTGAAAATTTAGATGCGCGATCTTACAAAGCCTAGATATGACTAATTATAATGGCAGCTGGAATTGTACTGAAGGTGTGGAAAGTGACATTACAAAAGGTGACATAAACATGCTCACCCCCTCTGATCTACCACAACACAGTGCCTGAGACCGCTGGGGGAAACTGAGTGGCCTCCCTTGCAGTTCTCAGCTCAAACGGGAATTTAGATGGGGTTATTCTTTAAACAACTGGACAGCCTCTCAACGTTCAGTGGGCAGAGTCCGAAGTGTCAGGGAAACTTTTGACATTAAAATCCTATGAAAACATGATTTAGCTTAAAAGACAAAGTGAATTTGAAGACTATGTTAAGAATGGGAGTTGGACCCATGGCGCTGTCAGCCTCCAGAGCCATATTCTTACATCAATGTCTCTGCTATGCCTTGGAGTAAAGTGGAATCATTTAAATCACGATTTAGGGCCTTTCCAATAAAGCCATTGATATTAAAAATAAATAAGTAAGAACTGTTTTAACTGAACATAAACAGTTGGTGCTGAAAAAGCTTGTTTCTCAATCCTGGTGGCCTGAGTTTGATTTCAAAACTAACACACAATTGAAAGGAGGGAGCTGTCTTCAAAAAGCTGTCCTGCACACACATGATGTGGCATGTGTCTCCTCATCTCAGCATGCACACACATACAAATGCGCACAATAATAATAAGTCAGTAAAGGTTTTAATACAAGGGACAAAATAACAAGCAAATAATCAGCAACTGTAGCTCTTTTTAAATAAGAACATTAAGTAAAAGATTATATCATTGGATATTTTATATATCAGAATGTATATAATACATTTAGCAGGAATGATTTTGTTCCATTGATGAAAATGCATTGATTCTTGTATTTTTTCTTTCCACAGATTTAACAGAAGAAATAATTGCTTTTAATTCTGTCAATTATCATACAGTTTACATCAAAGGAGCTGAGATCTCAACTCCAAGTGATGAACTTATCAGTTTATTATAGCAAACATATATCATTTCTTCTATCTAATTTGAAAGTATATAAGTAAGTAAGTTATAAAAACATTTTACAGACAAATGACTTGCTATTAGAAAGATGATACAAAGACTATAAAATAATACTGATTTTTTAAAAACAGTAATATTGAAACATGGCTTCAGTCTGTGTTTTCTTTTTCTCTCTTTCTTTTATTTTTGATGCATATTTATTGGTTTATAAGAGGATATTTTCTTACATGTGTATAATATACTTTTGGAGTTTTTGCTTTATTCTGTTTTGTTTTGTTGCATTATCTTTTAAATATATAAACCATGCACACTCCTTTAATTAATCTCAGCGTTTGGAAGTTGAGGCCTATGATTACTGCTAATTCATGACCAACCTGGGCATTTTTTGTGAAATACTCTGTAAAATATGAAGAAAAGAGTAAACTTATCACTTATTTTTTGTTGTATAAATTTATGGCATACAGTGTAATTAGTCAATGTGTATGCAATAAGTAATGTCTAAAACAGAGCATTTAACATTTTTCTTTCCTTTAATATTATACTATAATTTTACTAACTCAGAATAATTGTACTTATCTATACAACATAGCATAATATGTATATTATAATATATAATATATTACATATATACAAACACATATATATGCATATATAAAAATGTGTGAGTGTTTGAGTGTGCCAATGGTATCGGGTTTATTCATTTCTGTCCTTTTTGTTATATTGTGATTGGAGTCTTCAAGCTCTATTGTTCCTGTGGTAGTAAAATAACATATGTATATTATAATCTATAGTTTCTGCTTTGTGTTATAGGACAGCAGAATGACTATTTCTCTAGGCTTTGGTATTCATTACACAATATTCCTCTATCTCCTCACCTTTTCTTTGCCCTTTTCTGTCTTTTGCAATCTCTATAATACATTCTGATCAATTTGAAGTTGTTTATGCTTTGGATCACTGAACTCAGACAGGTACCCAGGTACTCAGTCTACAGGACAGTGAACAGGACATAACATGTTTTGGTATCAGCACTCAAATGCAAAAGAGAAACCTGGAACAGTGACCTATAATTAGAACTCCAGATGGTTGTCTAGCGATCTCCTCACTCTATACCAATATTAGAGTGAATTTTTAATGAAAAGCTCTGCTACTGCTTCTAGTTGAATTCCAAAACATTTTTAAAGGGCTAGAGATACCAACATCATATATAATGAAGTATTAAAGAGAAAGAATAGTGCATTTATCAGTTATCTCAATGATACACATGCACAAGCATGCATATGCGTATTCAATAATTCTAGAGCAGAAAGAAATATCAACAATGCATAAAAGGCCCTATAGTAACTGAATTGGTTCTGGGAATCCATGTGAGCAAGTGTCCTACCATTTCCCTTTTCCAAGATCCATCAGCATGCTTCTCACTAGCAATAAACCAATGGTAATTAAACCCAACACACAGTTGCAATCAATCATTTTCCTAGGAAAATTTGAAATTATATAACCAATAGACATTTAGCACTGTGTATTATGAAAGGAAACACTAGACCTATTCTTTTTTATTCTATTCAATAGCAAGCTGAATAAAGTCTGCAGCATTTAATTATGAAGATAGGTAGGCATTTATTTCTTAAAAGTTCCTTTCTCAACACTAGAAAGTCTGAAATCTGGTTAGACAGCATATATATTATCATGACTTTAAACCTTAACTTTGTGTAGGTTAGTCTATCCCAGATGGACAGTAGTTTGCTGTTATAAAAACAATTGCTTGTCATGGTTTCCGTGACTTATAGTGAACTGTGACTTGAAAGTATTAACTAGAAAATTCTAAAAAAAAAAAAAACAAGTAATTTTTATATTTTAAAGCACCTTTATTAAAGGGTATTGTTATTATTTTGTCATATCATTAGTAATTATTGGTCACCTCTCATTGTGCCCAATGTATAAATTAAATTCTGTATGTGTTTGTTAGGAATATACTACATATAGTATTTGCTGCTGTCATTGGTTCCTAGAATCCTGTTCAGAATCCCAAAGAATACTGTGTGCTTTTTAGAATTTCCTAAAGTTTCATGACATAAATATGGATTATTATATTTATCTTAAACTGAAAATTTGAATTTCTTTTTCAAGTTAGAATGTGAAATGTTTTTCACCTTGACACCATACCCAGAAGTAGTGCCATAGCTTTAAATACTATCTCCTGGCTTCAACTTGAGAACTTTATTACAACATTCTATATCTTAACTCAAGATATAAAGTTATCAATCTTATCATTTTATGTATTAGAAATTTAGCAGAAAGAACTAGAAAGAACATATGATTAATTAATTCACAAAAGTGTGAAGTCCAGGAGTAAGTCTTTTTATTGCTATGACTATTCTAAGGTTCAGACAAAACCTATTAAAGTACCTTCTTCGCCTCCCCCATCCTTCTTAGGGCATTATTAACAATTTTGCATTATATTTAACTAGATCATCCATATTTGGTAGACAAGTTGACAAATGACGTAATTCATGCTTAGAACGCACCACAAAACGTCATCCTCTGGTATTTGGAATCTAAAGGCAGCATCTTCAAGCTGTCAACTGCATTCATGTTGATAAACACTGTCAAAACTAAGCAATATGGCGAGAATAGGGATCCAGAGACGGGGTGGTCAAACAAGCCTGAGTTATATGTCCACTTCTCGGTGTTTAGGAGGAGATGACATGACACCTTACCCAAACTGTATGAAGATTTTTTTCTCCTTTTTTTTTTTTTAGTGAGTTTAATGTCCTGGTATATAAACCACTATATTCATATCAGAAATACAATTGACATTGTATACAAATTTAGATTTTTTTCCTAATCCATTAAATACCTTTCTTTTATATATATATAAAAACACATGGATTCATATGAATTTTAAACTCTTTCACCTACACCACACCCCGTTTATCTCAGTTGGCTGCATTTCTTCTATTTTTCTGTTTACCTGATCTGGGGAGCAATACTTTTGTTATGAGTAGACTCATGTTTGGTTGAATGAATATCTGTATTTTCCCTCAAAACCAGTAGCTAGCTCAAAATGTGTTTGTTTTCATTATTCAGTCTTATTTCAATCTGAGCTGCCAAGAATATTGTGCTAAGAACTGCCCCTAGAGATAACTGTAGGTGGAGGACATTGTATTACCAGGCCCCGGTAGTCTGTCGAGCTGAGACAACTACTTCAGCCTCTACTGCCTTGAAGCATGAAAATGATCAGTTCAAACCTAGTCAATGGGAATGCATGCCTCCGCATTAACGAAGCTGAGCATGGTGTCTTTTTAGCCGTTCCTGCAACATTTCTGAATACAAACATTGACCTTCCATTCCAGACTGTACCAGCATACCTTTTGCTTTCTGGTCTTTTTATTTTTATTTTTTTTAAGAACACTCTTCATTCTTAGCCAGGCATTTGAATAGTTTCCTGTTTTTCATAAAGACATATTCTAACTGCATGTGGATATAATAATAACTGATAATTGTTATTTTTCTTATTTTTAGTAGTATTGAATTAATAAAAAATAATGCAATACCTAGTATAAGTAACCTATATTTAAGATATGTCATATTTTTGTGTTGCTTGTATTTCAGAAGACAATAAAACATTATTGTTATAACTTGCAATTTTATAAACATTTACTTTTTAATATATTTCAATTAAGAATTCAAAAAATGCTACGTTATAATTATTTATATATAAATCTATATATGTAAAACCTAAAGAAAATCTGTAGCTCTCAAACCTCATCAAAGGAATGCTTACTTAATATGCCACAAAATAATGTAATATATCTTCCTTTTCATCTTCATTTAATTATTTGAGAAACTATACTTTAGATATTTAAAAAAATTATTCCCAAAAGATATCAGGAAGGAGTTGCAGATCAAATCAGCACTAGCAGCTGACTCTAGAACAGTGGTTCTTAGCCTGTGGTTCAAGCCTCCAAAAGAGTAATATATCAGGTATCCTGTATATTAGATATTTACATTATAATTTATAACAGCAGAGAAATTATAGTTATGAAGTAGCAATGAAAATAATTTTATGGTTGGAAGGGTCACCACAACGTGAGGAACTGTATTCAAGTATCACAGCATTAGGAAAGTTGAGAACCACTACCCTACAGTCTTCATTAAAATCAGGCAGCAGTGTGGTAACAGACCAGTGGGAGGGTATAAATAAATACCCAGTGTGTGTGTGTGTGTGTGTGTGTGTGTGTTTCACTCACAGCAGTAAATAAGAGGGAGAAAGCTACCAGGTGTTCCTGTACAATTCCTTATCTGTTTGCCTTGAAATATGAAGGAAATATCAAAAGGGTCAATATTTCATAGTTCTAAACCTTTCCATAAACACCTGGCATTGGTCGTGGTAGCAGAGAAATAAACTAGCGAGAATTATGAGTCTTAGCTGCAGTCCAAGATAAACATACCTTAAACTACAAAGTTGGTATTGAAATAGGTCAGCCCAATGACAGTTATTTTGGATCTGGGGAATTTTTTTCAGGATACTTTTCTTTCAGTTAAGATAAAAACTAAAATGTCATGTAAAAATATTTCAGAAAAAAAAAGATACAATAATGAGTCCAGAAATTCAAAAGAAGCAGTCAGCATTTACATAGATGTATGCATGCAGGAATAATTAGATCCGATGAAAGGCTGGGGAATTTAACAATGGTAATCTCAATATATTGTCACAAAGATTCAAGGAAGGAAATCGTACAGATATAGAATGTTCTTGCTAATCTGTTACCAGAAATATATAATTGTTTTCAGCATTTCATGTTGTATTAGCTTCTTTTGTTCCTATATAAAAACCCCAGAATTTTCTGTTGTTCCATTAGTTTATAAAGATGCATTTGTATACTCAAATTTTCATTAAATATCTGTCAAAAGGAGGCAATGCAAAAGTCTGGTGGTTGAGACAGAGAACAAATCAGTCTGGTCTCATGTAGTAATTTGGCACGAGGCCTTGAGTTGTTATTTGGCCTGCATGCAGTTGTATGCCAAGCAATGAACAATTTGGGGACATCTATTATCTTGTCATTAAGAAAATTCCAATTACTACACTTGGCACGCTCTCGCTTGTCTGCTTCCAGTTCCTGGTACCAAAATAGCTTGAATTTCTCACATGCCCTTAGGAGACTAGAATGAAAAGTGTGATTACCTTGCTTCCATGGCAGCAGCTAGATCCACTATTTCCTGAATGTACAAAATTCAGATTAATGACTTTATAATTTGATAACATTTTTTTAGTATGCATTTGAAATATAGGTGCATGTAGCTTTAACTTTGGGATGAAGTCCAAATTCGTTCTAATATACTTCCTTGATTTCGTATTCTCTCACCATTTAACTCCTTATTGCCACCAAATTATTTTCTTTTTCTTTATTATTTAGAACCCTCAAGGTACCTCTGCCTCATACTGATATGATCCAGGTGAACAATCATTTTGGTTTCTAGTATATATGCTGGCAGATAATACTCTTGGATCTTTGTTTTGTAACTGTGTTCCCCTTGCTCAGCACCCTGGTCACCATTGAATGGATCTAAGTATATATCATTGAATGGATCTAAGTATATCTACAGAGAGCCATGTAGTGCTGAGTCTCAGCAGAGTGACTGGTACTAATATATTTTCTGGATCCAGATGAGAACACTCTGTGGCCACGCCCCTGCCGGTTTGGAAGCAATGATCCTCAGCTCCACACCTTCCTTTTTCCTCTACAGAGATGTGGGTTGGGTTACAACTTCTCACATAGATCGTTATAACTCTTCTATGCATATGTATCGGGCATCTTGAACATTCCAAGATTATTGTGATTATTGAATTATCATTCACTACCTTCAGTAGCAGCCACAATTTCTGTTGTGGTTTGGTTTATCACCTTTCAGCTACCGTGATATGCTATTCCAATCCCTCAACTTGATATGATGACTAGAGAATTATCCTATCTTCTGTTCTTCTTCCTCTTCCTTCTTTCCCCTTTCCTCTTCTTTCTTGCACACACACACACACACACACACACACACACACGGCAGGGGTGGAGAAGGGATATATTTGAATTCAGGAAGGGTCACAAAGAGGCTTGCCTTGGTGTGTTACCATCAACATATTTTTAAAAATAAAATAAAAACCTGACCCTTGGTGATTTGTTTCCCTTTCAGAGATTCTGCCCTCCTTGGAACATGCTTTGAATCTTCCTGCTTCCAGACCTGATGGAGAAATTAAGATTCATTTCCTTTTCCAATATATTTCATCATTAAATATCAAATGCTATTTCTCAGAATAGCATAAACTAATAGCTGTAATAACTGAGTCTAAATGAGAAAAACACTACACTGTGCTTTCTAAAACCTCCAGAACATTTCACAGTTTAATAATATCATCTTTGCCATCAAAGAGTGGTAAGATCAAGATAAAGGAATGGTATGGAGAAAGAAGAGTAAACTTTCCCTCCGAGGATTGGAGATTTATTTTATGAATAATTCCTCTAATATGATACCAAGTATGAAAAAACCTGCAGGTTCTATCACACTTTTTGTAAAATTTAGATAATCTTTCTTATGTCTCTTAATTAATAACAAGGAAATTTACCAATAATAAAGCACCTGTCTATTTTTGAGAGTGTATGTGAAACAAAATTGTTTCCATGGACGTTGGCATGTGAGAATGTGAGTGTTAAGTGACCACAAAATGATTTTATTTTAGTACTTTACTACTATGATGTTTCTATTTCATATCCATAATGTTAGGCCTATAAGGTCCAGGTTTTTATTTATAGCTGACACATCTCCAGCTTAGCTATAGTGTGCATAGAACGCAACTTTCTTTCAGCTAAGTGTTTATTGGAGCAAGAACACAAAGTTCATATTTAACTTATTCATATATACCACTGGAGTATGAAGACTGAGCAGGTTAAGGAAGAAAGGCAGGACTCGGGCGTGTGTCCATGTCGGGAATCTCCAAAACAACATGCAACATGTGCTAAATTATTGTGCACGAGACACAGAATGGAATCATACACATACAGCACATGCACGCACACACACACACACACACACACATACACACACCATTTATCCAACATTATAAATAGTTACAGTATTGAACAATTGTCATTTTACTCTTAACAAATACTTCCAATGAAGAGATTGCTTCACTCTGAGTGGTTCAAAGGCAAGTCAAGTAAAAACAGCTCTGCCAGCATACTCCTCAGGGATCCAAAGCACACAAAATAACAGCTGTTATCTAAGACTGTGGCATTGAAGGAGCTCCAACCCCGATTTGTCCCTTTGATGTTTGCCAGACTTCTGGTTTTCATGTGATTATGGACTTTGGGTTTACAAGCCTTTGCTGAGCTGGATCAAACAAACAGGACTAAAGCCTGTGAAATCCACAAAGCAGCTCTAACTGGACATCAGCCATTTTCTGAGACACGAGGCTCCATCTTTGCTGTCGGCTTTGTTCAACCTTCAGAAACATAAGAAAGGTTTTGATAGTTCTGCTAATGCTCTCATTGAATTTAGGTTCATGGAAAATTTTGGAGAACTTCACACTGTCTTGTTCTCTCTTGTCATTTCCACAATGAGGCTGTGTTTAAGTTCATTCTCTATCAGTAGTAAAAACAAACAAATAGATATTTCTGTTTTGAAAATGTTTGGAAATGGTCTCAGGTCTATGGCGATAGCTCATCTGTATAATGTTTCCTTTGTAATCACGTTGGCCTGAGAGGGATCCCTAAATCAATGTAAAACAAAAAGCCTGACATGAAGGCATGTACTTGTAACACAAGTGCAGGTAGATCCATGGAGATTTCTGGCCAGTCAGCCTAGACTATTGCGTAACTTTCAGACCAGTGACAGACATTTCTCAAAACACAACAACAACAAAATGTGGATGGTTTATGAATAATGAAACACAAAAATGTACTCTGACTCACATATATGCACTAGCATACATATACATACATACTTACATACATACATACACAATATATATGTAGTACTCATACAAATGGGCTATTACAAGGTTTCCAGTAGAAGAAAAATACAGAAATAATCCTCTTCAATGTTCTGCACAAACTTTCAGGTTTAGAAAGATGTTACCATTTAAACATTTTTATAAATGTAGTGAAAAACAAAACTCTCCTCCACAAGCTTTGGTTAGGAAATGTGTATTTTATGGCTGAGTGATTAAGACAATGGATAGAAAATTTCTCATTTTCGTTTTTCATTAATTTATAAAAATCATCTTAACGATGTGTGTGTGTGTGTGTGTGAGAGAGAGAGAGAGAGAGAGAGAGAGAGAGAGAGAGAGAGAGAGAGAGTAGGGGTATGTGCGTATGTGCTTCTGTACATGCAGGTGGCCGAGGAGTTCATTGAAGTGTTGAATTCCCTGGAGATTAATTTTAGTTAGTTGTGGGAAGTGGATTAAGGGTGCTAGAAATTGAACTGGAGTCTTCTGTCAGGGCAGTGAGTTCTCTTAATCACTGAGCTTTCTCTCCGGCCTTCAATTATTTTCTCCTTTATTGCAGTATGTATCCTAATAGTTACATAAAGTCTGAAAAATAATTAGGTGTAGGAGTTTTATTGCTTGGACTTGTGTAATTAAAGCTTTTATTGTTTACATTGCTTGAAAGTTTGTGTTTTTATTGGATGGGGGCAAGACAAGGCAGACCAAGTAACACAGCATATGGTTTAAGATTCTGATGCATGTTATAGACTAGACAGCCAAATCCAAGATTCCATCCCGACCCCTTTCTGAGGAAACGCTTTTCACAGCCACAGTTTTGGCAGGACATCATTTTTGTTCAGGGATCTGGGATGAAACAAATGTTTATTGTTAGATGCTGTCTGGCCAGGAAAATTATCGTAGAGAAAAACACTCACTTTCCGTAAACATTTTATCCAAGGATTTAAAAATAAATAAATAAATCGTTTTACACTATTTCCAGAAATGATGCAATGAATAAGTAGAGAGTTGACCGGAGACAACAATGTGGTCACAGATGGAAAACCACAAAGAAAACTCAAACCCAATCTCTATTATATATCCATAAGAAAGCAAGCTACCCACTAGTGTCTTAGATGCCCCAGCACTTAGACCATGGTTTGAATTCCCTGAGAGTTTGATATGTAACAGTCTTCAAAACAGCAGATTAAGTAAACAAAAAAATGTACAAAATGATTGGTTTTCAAAATGCTATGAGACTTACAATACCATGAGGTGACTAACATCCATATTTGTTCAATTTCTACTTTTATTTTAGAATACTTCTGTTAATTCACATATCACTATATATATACAGTTTTAAAAGATTGCATGATGAATAATCTCTGAGAAATTTTTTTTATAAAAATCATGAAAAAGAAAAGAAATATTGATCATTCCAGGCAGACTTTTTTTCTTATTTTGAATTTTTAAAAATGTAGATTTTCTCATTAATTTTTGAAACCTTTCATCCTTGTAATAATGGTCTTGTAGAGACTACGAATAAAATTGTACTCTGGATCTCATGGTATTTTGATGTCCAGTACTTTCAGATATATTTGTTCTGTTACTAAGCTTGTGTGATAACTTATAATCCTATATTACAATGTCACAAATTTTGGGAATATAAGAGAAATGCATTTAGATAACTATATATCAAATAAACTAACAGTTCTAGTAAGAGTATAAAGGTGCACTTAGCCCTGAACTAGGAGACTGTTACACACATCAGCAAAGTCTCTATGTAATAAGCCAAGAGTCCAACTTTGGAAACTTTAAAAACTGTTATGTTTTTAACTGATTATAAACTATATCTTATAGATGTACTCTTTTGCGATTAGTTTGAATTTAGTCCAGAGTGAAAATAATATCACCCTTAATGTGTGGTATCTACTTTAATATTAAGATTCATCATTTGTCTATTTCCTTCAAGTTTGTTCTTCCTCTTTATACAGCCTTGAGTAATTTTCCTCAGAAAAAAAAAAAATGTGTCCAAAGCTTGACCGAGATGAATCAATATTTTTAGTTACCTGGCTTATCTGAAAAATGAAGGAGTATTTTCTATTTTAATATATAGGAAAATTTCTACCTCCCTATTGTGTTGAACTTTATAAACAGAAATCAATAGGTTTCCTGTTAGTCATCCTTAAGCACAGGTACATACAGACAACATAAGTTGACTCCGGAGGTTGTACGTATGTGTGTATGTATGGCTGTGCACACACAACAGGAGTTGGAGACAGAGAGTGGTGGAATTGATTTAAACACAGTACCATTCATGAATTTCTCAAAAGATAAAATAAAGAAGTAGAAATTGACAAGTATCACCATTGAAGTAACTTATGTGGAGGAGTAAGACATGTAAATATCATTTTAATTGTACAGAGATGAAGAGTTTCTTTTTGAAACAAGTTAAAGCCATCTGTGTTTGCCTCCATTTGTCTGTGCTACATTTTAATGTGAAGCATGCTAAAGTTTTATTTATTTTGCTTCTTATTTGAATGAAAAATTTAAAAAGGTCTATCACATATGAGTCCCAGGCAAACATCTCCTTACCAGTCTCAGTGTTATATTGTTTCATTATTGCTTGCTTTCAAGATTGATTTCATTCTCCAGAGCTTAAGAGAATTTTCAATATATTGTTCATTGTTTTTCCTATGCAGATTTGCAACTTGATTTACGGTTGTTTCTCTGGAATCCTATGAAAACAGCAGCACTGCCATGTATCTTAATACAGACATGCTCACAGAAAAATTAGCCAGCAGTGTACAACAGAGATTCCTTAAATTGCTGCAATATCGAAAGAGGAAACACACAGGAATTTTCTTGTGTATCAATGCATGTCTTTCATAACATGAAGAAAATTTTACTGCCAAAAGGCATTTTTACAAAGCGACTGACTTCTCCTTAGATAAAACTTCCTTTTACTTTACTAAGAAAAATAGCACAACAAAAAATATGAAATGTCAATTTAGTGACAAGTTAGGGGATAAAAAAAAAGATAACTGGATTATAGCATAAGATTTACATGTGAGTTTGTCGGCCACTTATATTTCTTGCAAAAATGTGTGAGAATTTTTTCATGTGATTTCTACTTGGATAAGGCAACACATTGCCTCAATGTAATCAAATTAGACGTAAATAAAATGAGATAAAAATAAAAAGAGAAGCCAGTATTTTCTATTATGCTAAAGAGATTTCCTCAGTAATTGGTAATGATGAATTGGCCATATTTTATCAAACATGTTTGAAAATCTTTTATCATTTTTTTCTTTGACCTAAGACATTTTCTTTTGAATGATTTATTTCAATAAATGCAGAGCAACAAAAAATAAGTCCAGAGTCCTATGAATTGATTATGTAAAAGTTGACATCAGAAGAAAGAGCCAGTCCTTTAATAAAAATTGGAATTTGATATTTCAGACCAGTTTCATTTTGACATCATGATACAAATATGGACTGTAAATAAGATTTCACAGCACTGAAACATTATGTAGGCACAGAAAGACAAGTGTGGCTGAAACATAGATAAGTTGTGGTGATTTTCAAAATAAAGAATAAGAAATTAAAATTAGAAGCAGTCATGTTTGTGATGTGAACTGGATGAATGTGAACATCCACATCAAATATAATGCTTCAGAGGATAGCCAAAGCTAAAAATAGATGAGTAAAATTTGAAGTGTAAAACTGTGGAGATGAGCAACCATTTCCTCCTCTCCCTTGACCGTTGCAATACGGTCACGTTACTGTTCTTGTTGTTTTTACTGGCTAAGAGTTAGTTTTAGCCACTAACAAAATTGGAGGCAGTAAACTAGAAGATTCTTTTCTGGTCCTTAAAAATGAATTTCAGGGGGTGGGAAGATGTTCCATTGAGGAACAAATACTTGCTGCCCAAATGTGACGACCTGAGATCAAAGCCTGAGAACTAATTTAAGGACAAGGGCAGGAGTTTGCATTGGGCTCCCCAGTGACTCCTACAAGTTGAAAGGCAGAGAAGGAGAAGGTAGACCTGAAATCTCACAACCTAGCAACAAAAGATTCTTTCCCAAACACAGTAGAAGACAGAAACTAAAACCTGAGGTTATCTTTCACTTCCAAGTATTTGTTGTAGCACACACACACACACACACACACACACACACACTTGCAATCACACATGTAAACACATGAACACTAAGACAAGGATGATAATAAAAATGATTTGTGATAGTGTTGAGGATATGTGTCTTTATCAAAAGGAACCTATTTGGTGAGCAGGAGGAATGGCTTCGTGGTTGACTTCTGGCTGTTCCTCTAGGTGGCCAGCCAGGGTTCAGTTCTCAGCAGCTACATGAGTGAACCACCTCCTGTGTCATTACCTCTGATGCCCTCTTATGGCCTCTGTGGGTACTGCAGGTACATGGTGCTCAGACTAACATTAGACAAAATATTCATGTATGTAAAAGAAAAATGAATATTTTTTAGAACTACATAATTGGATTCTACTTGTGAGAGCAGCATGAAGATAAGACCTCTGTAATTTTCTGTCCATGGAATCTAAACACAAAAAATGGGCAAAATTAATACAAAGAATAATTTTAGGAAACAGAAAGTGATCAAATTTCAACAATGATGAAAAAAACCATTTATTCATATGACACCGCTCTAGAGTGATATTAAAAGATCAAATCTTCATTTTTTTGCTTGGGGATATTCCCATATTTTCCATTTTAAGAGTACAGGACCATGGGTTTAATCATATAAGTAGAATTAGTGGATAACAGGATTACCACCCAAAAAACCATAAGGGAAGTTCTTGAGAGTAAAATACAAGAACTTACCTCTAAAATATCTAGGGATTATTAAAAGGATATATGTATATTTTTAACATATATGTGTGTGCCTAATTATATACACACACGACTAAAAGTTACCTGCCTTTTGATACAACAGATGCAGATATCTCACTTCTTCTCTTAACTTTTTAAAATAATGTGATTCCCCAAGGCAAAGCACACAGTTCTCTGCGTTTAGTCTATGCTTTGTGTGCACATGACTATTTGAAAATAATAGCATAGATGAGGAGGGCTGAAACAAATTCCCAATATTTTATTAGAAATAAGTTTATGTCGTTTTAAAGCATATTTTGGAAATTAAAACCATTCTGTCATCATTCAGAGTCAGGAAAACATATTAGATAAATGAAAGATAAATATCTACTTTAAAATTTAAAAATCTATCCCAAATATTTAACATAAAAAGCAGCAACAGAAAAAGAATTAGCAGCTGGGTATACCAGCGGGAGATTTTTCTTGATTGGATCATTTGTGGTAAAGATTGAAAGACATATTAAATTCAGATCATCTGATGGCAAAAGGCCAACCCTAAATCTGGGTAATACCCTCTGCTGGCAGCCTATATAAAAGACAAGGAAGAAGGATTGTTTTCTCTTTGTTTCTTTGTCCTCATTGGCTGTCAATACATTTCTTCACTGGCATTAGAGCCTACTTCTTCAGGATTCCAACATACACTGAAGACCAGCTGAGGAATCCAGTCATGTGGGCAAAACAACTTTTGAATTCTTGGTAGACAATCAAGAATTGATTGGTTGGACTAGTCAGACCACAGCCTATGAACCATTCCACAGAAGGCTGACTACTATAAGCATGTAAAATATTTTAACTCAATTGACACATTAAAATTTCAAATTAAAAAAGCTCACAATTATCTAACTTTCCCCATGCTAATTTAAAAGGGACAAGTGTGACACACTTCGATATAATGATAGTTCGGAGCAAGAATCAAAATCATAGAAACAAGTGACAGAGAAGTCACTAAGGCAGAAAGCTTATTTAAAAAAATCAATACACTTAAGCTGCAAATTGATTTATCAAGAGGAAAAAACATTACTGTGAATACGATTAAAGAAAAATACTCATTAGAGATGTGACAGACATTTAAAGCAATAAAATATTGTAAAAAGCAACTTTTCTGATTTATTTTTAACTTCATTTGATAGGAGAATTTCATGTACCTGAAAACTAAATAGAAAATTTTGAACATACTCATGTGTGGGTATGAAATTGAATCATCAAAGTAACACATGTTCAAGTATAGTTTGCTTCTTGTGTAATTTTCTTAGCATTTATTGAGGAAATAACACCAATTTCACATAAACTATAACAGAAAATACAAAAGTGTAGATCCTCCCCATCCCTTTATAGGGCTATAGTGCCATAACCTCAGAGTCAAATGAGAACATTTTAAAATGTGTGAGCAGAACTCTTCACAGACATTGAGGTGAATAATCTTTACTAAAAATATAAATAAATAGACATATCAAAATGTATAGGGATTAATATATTATGAATAAGTAAGCATTACCCTAAGAATACAAAGATATTGTTAAATTTAGGAGAACCCAGTAAATGTCATGGACAAATTTCCTATGGACATTATGACACTTAATGGTTGGAGAAAGCCTGCTTTGCACTTCAAGAGATTCTTACTCCTCAGCATTTCAGAAATGCTCTGGCCTTGAAATAAGAGAATGGATATTTTTAAAACTACGTTATATGGGGCACTAAGGAGAATAATTCAAATCTTTAATTAAAGAGGGTGTCATTACATCCATCAAATATTTTAAAGACACTAAAAATAATAAAACCTAATCAAAGAAAATAGCAAGATTATAAATAAACAAATAGAACATCAATATAAATAAGTAGATTTTTTAAATATATATAGACTAGAGATAATTTGAAAATGAAAATAAAAGGCTATCCCTGATTGTACCATATGGTCTCAATCTTGTTTTTCAATTCTGAACTTTCTTTTCTTGAATTTTAATAGTTGTAATTCTTTGACTTTTTGTTCCAATTTTGCATAAGCTATTTTCTATGGCTGTCTTTTGTTGCTCATTCATTTTTTATTGTCTTTTATGTTTTGAAATTATATTATGGTCACATATTTTCCCTCTGTCCATCCTTGTTCTTTTCATATTCATGGTCTCCTTTTTTGTTAATTATTATTACAAGCATAGTGATGCTTATGTATGTGTATATGCATACATATATACATATGTATATATATTTTTAAATACAACTTGCTCAGTCTATATAAAGTTACTTGTAAATATGTTTTCAGGACTGCCAATCATTTGGTATTGAATAAAAAAATTGTGCTCTATGGAGAAGACTATTTCTCCCACTGTAAACACTGCTTAGTTACCTGTTTGGCTTTGGATAGAGTCAAGGCCTATGGGCTTACCGTGTCCACATTAGCATGTCTGTTGTTTCTTTGTTCAGCTCCTGTCTAGGCAGCCACATTGTGAGACATTATGGGTATAACTTTTGACATTCCTAGGAAACACAATCTCACAGAAAACTTCCCGATCTTTTGGCTCCTATAGTCTGTCTGCCCCTCTTTTGCAATGATACCTGACCCTTAGGTGTGGGAGGTGCTTTATAAATGTTACCATTGGAACTGGGCTTCAGAACTTTGCATTTTGATTGGTTGTAGTTTTCTCTAGTGATCTCTGTCTGTTTCAAGGAGAAGTTCTCTGATGAAGGATGAGGCCTACCCTTATCTGCAGGTCTAAGAACAACTACTTAGAATGTAGTTCGGAAAGGGGTGGCTGTAGGCTAGCCTCTAAGATCCATGACTCTCTATCCCTGGGCAGTTGGCCAGGTTTACAGTATCAGGGATGATTTCCCTTTTGATGAGCAGGTCCTGAGTCTAATTACAGAGCTGTTAGCTAACACCACTGCTGAGCCCTTGAGGTTCTTGTGCCATGCTCATCAATGTTGTGGCTAAAAGGCTTAGAGTTGGGTAGGGCTGTCAGTTGCCTCACTCCTTCATAAGTTTGCTGAGCACCTTATTATGAAGGAGGAGGCGTTCAGGTCAGTTCTAGCTGAGGGATTTCTGTCTTCACCTTCCATTCTGGTACAAAGTAAGCAGAATATCATACTGTCAGTGGGAAAAAAAAGGTTATGGAGACCAAAGAGATTCCTACACTCCATGAAAGGCTGGAAGAAGCGAATAGAAAGACACAAGAAGATATGTTTAAACTTGAAAGGAAAAGCGCATCAGTTATTCACAAGCTAAAAGGTGTGTAACTTTAACCCAGAAACAAAGCATCTGCTTTAGTCTAATATAGGTGAACTATATCAAAATACTATGTTGTGTAACTTACAGTTTTGAAATCTAGAAATGTGAGATCAGTTTGCTAGCAAAGATGATTTCTTCTGAAGCTTTGATTCTCTGCTTTTTGAGAACTGCTTTTCGACTTCATTCTCATAGGACACAACCCTGCCTGCTCATATCCCTAGTGTCTTCCACACCACACATATTGGATTAGGACCCCAATATTATGACATTAAACTTGAATGACCATTTTAGAGTCCCTATATTCAAACTGAGTTGTGATGTTGACATACAGAGTTTTCAGGAAGCTTATTTGGGCTCATACCATACAAAATAAGTATTTGTGAGAACAGCAATAAATTTTAATTAGCAACAATATCAATCAGAGAGAAATTCTGAAAACGAAATTGAATGTTACATTTAGAATTGATTTGTGGTGTGCAATGAACAGGAAAGCCTTTATATTAATGTCTAGGAGACTAGGGACAACTTTGCTAAAGCTATTTCTTCACAAAACTAGTTTTTTTTTTTTTTCATAAAAGACAACAGTCTAAGTTGTAAGTCGGAATTAAATGAGAGGGCAAGCGAATGTTCTCAGGAGATGGAAGGTGAAGAGTGCTGGAGAAATTAAGAACATTTACCTCAAAGTTACTATTCCAGTAGAGAAAACAAGTGATACATTGACAGATTATTTCATTTGGGCACCATAGGAAAAGAGAGGAGGAACTACAAATGCCCAAAGAGTGAGACATCAGAGGAGGTTGTTTGGGGCAGGATGTCTTCTGTGTAACAGAAAAAAATATTGTATAATAGGTCTGATTCTCTATAAACCTCTCTCTCTCTCTCTCTCTCTCTCTCTCTCTCTCTCTCTCTTAATATTTTCTGCAGAAGTTCCTGGATGTTTGCTTTTCTGGGTTCAGGCCCCGACCCAAGTCCCCTCTAATACTGCCCCTCTCTGTCACGTCTCTCCCAAAAAGCCTCTAAAAATACACAGAGTTATGATCATTTCGTCTGTGTTCCCCCAACACACACTCTGGATATCAAGTAGTGAGCATAATTTTTTTATTTAAAATAAGAGAGAACCGAGGGAAGCCGATATTTTAAAATTTCAGCGATTTGTGTGTCAAGGAAATCATCTGCTGGGGAGGATAAAGGGAAGATGATTTGAAGGAAGAAGAAAGAAGTTCAAGTATTGGCATTTGGGGTGACTCTGGTGTCGTGACACTGTCACCGCTGCCATATGATGTTGTCTAACAGGAAGAAGGAATGGGGTTTCTGCTATCAAACACTTCAAGGGATGACAGTAGAAAGACAAAGACAGTAACAGGCAGGCAGAATGGGTGGAAAGAAAAGGAGGAGAACAGGAAGAGGGTTGAGGAGGTGGAGGAGGAGGGACAGAGTGAGGAGAGAGACAAAGGCAGAGATAAGGAGAGATATCTAGCTGACTCTAGAGTTCTGGACAAGTGGGAACGTATCCGGGTCAAAAGAGAGAATAAAGAGAGAGTGCATGCACATGAATGAAGTCATGAGATAATCACGATTCCGTGAGAAAGTTTGAAGTTTGTCATTCTAAGTTAAGAAAAGTCATGAAACAGGATGGCAATGTCAGGATTTACGGTTTCAGAAGCCAACAAGTTTGTATGATCAAGTAGTCTTGAATCAGTCACAGAAGATTAAACAGAATGAAACCTTCTCATGAGTCATGAAGAGCAAAACTACCCAAGCCCAAGATGGATAACTAGCAACATGGGAACTGCAAGTTGATAAGGAAGACAGGAGCACAGAACAAAAGAAAGACAAAGAACCCCGAGCCAAGGAATAGAGCTATGTAGCCAACTACACTATGAAGGAAGTTGGTACAAATTGCTTAGAAACCTAAAGACATGTAACAGAGACAGTTCACATGTCTTAGTTGTTATACTTCTCATAGTAATCAACTGGAAATTGCCAAAGGGTCCAGCCTCATAATATAAGGGATTGCTTTTATTACAAAACCTTTATTTACAGGGCTGGAGAGATGACAGACTGGTCAAAATTCTAGACCACTCTTGCAGAGGACAGGGTTCAGTTCCTAGCAGCCGTGGTGCATGCTCAAAATCACCTGTAACAAAAGCTCCAGGAGACTGATGCAACTGACCTCTGTGGGCACCCGCCCTCATGCACACATACCTGCACACACGCACACACACACACACACACACACACACACACTCAAAACAAGCAAACAACAACAACAACAACAAAAAGAAACCACTTTATTCTCTAACAATTTTGACCACATGCGTGTATTTTCTAGGGAAAAGAGTGTGCCACCTTGGAAACATATCACACAAACTAAAACCTAAGTCTCACTTTTTTTTTTTCAAAAAGATTGGAATGGCAACTTCTAGGTGCCCTAGAAATGAATAGCACTGTCTCACTGTATAGGGCTCCGTCATAAATCTCTGCAGTCCTGTGAAACAAACAGCAGGCTGTCATCTTCAAAAGCTTTGCTCTTTGTATGAACCTGCACTGATTTGCTTGGCCTTTTATTGCTTGAGAGAGTAAAGGGAGTGGTGCCCCTGAATTATTATAACAGGAATCTTTGCCCTGGAAATATCCGCAGCCGCTGACCCGACTGAAAGGTTATAGACTCTCATTCGGTAGTTTCGTTTTATAGGGATTATCTTTTGTGCATAGCAATAATAAATAAAACATCTCAACACACCACCCATAGCTATGGAATTCAAAAACCCTTTAATATCAGACTCTCCCCCCTGGAACTGTGAGTGCAGAGTTGTTGGCTGCATCCCTAATCTTCAGAGATAATAGAAGGAAGCTTAACACCCTGGTGCACACTGGTGTTCAGCTATAAAGCAAAGGAAATACAGCAATGTAGAGCCAGCATAACTCAAGGAGGGTATCTCTCTCAAGCAGTAAAACTCCATCTCCAAGCCATTAAAATGACTAATAATATTGCCTGGTATTTATATAGTGTCTTGCTACAACGAGCTTAAAATGTTTTACTAACATTTTCTCATTAACTGTACTTTCATTTCCCTGACATATACAGGGAAAATTACCATTGCCTTTCGCCCCCCATTGTTTCATCGGTGTTTATTATGATGTTGGATATGATGAGTTCAAACACCCAAGGTCAGTCAGAGGACTTGTGATGACCAAAGTTTCCTTTTACTTATCCCCCTTCTCCTCGATGATCATGAATAATATCATAATTCAGGTTTTTACTTCTCTGAGGCAGAGGGTTTACATGGTAGGGGTCCTGGGCTGAGTGAGGTTCTACATAAAATTGATGACAATGTTTGCAAATTTTTACTTACCTAATTTGTCTTTATTTAAGCATCTTCACAACAAATTTCTGTCATTTCTCTGATGGAGGAAGATTACTGTGAGAATAAAGAAAAATTATTAATTAATTTTATGCTTTCCTGCATTTGAAAAATAATCAGTGTTCAGGAGAAAGAAAAGTGCTAAAATGAGTTCTAATTATTTTCGAAAAATTTTTCTTACCCTGAATGGAGTTGTTATTTATCAGGCTCATGTGAAGGTAGAAATATTGCTAGTAAAATATCATCATTATATTATAAAAAGCAAAATACATAGTAAATTGGGGGTTTTATTAATAACCACAATATTTGCATTAAACATACTAAAATTATACAGCTGAGTTGATTTAGTTATTTTGGTCAGTTTATTATTCTATGCCTGAATTTTATTTTTACAGGATAGCTCAGCTTCGCCTTCACTCTGTGGCCTTACTCTAAATGGAGCACTATTGTCTTTTGGAAGGCTTTTCTTGATTCCACTCAAATGCAAGTCTCTTCTCCCACTAGACTTCTTCACTGTGTACACCTGTTCTCAGAGCAGCTTCAACTCATTTCTTCAATGGTTTGTGTGTTTGCCAGCCTTCGATCTGCGTGAAAGGAAGAGAACAAAGCTTATCTCTCCCAACTCCACAGGCCCAGGATATGGTGCACTCTCACTGTGAAGAACGCGCGATATAATCAATCTGTTGCTGATTGCCCCTAATCTTTCCAGGCTGCACCATTTATTTTCCAAAGGAGTCTATGACTAGATAAACGAGAAATGAATGAAGGAATGGATGAAGGCACTGCATTGATCGATACATGTATTATGATAAACGTTAGTCTTTAGGAGGAGACTGCTGTACTTCTGCAGAAACTCAGCTTGGCCTCTGTGAATCACGGCACCATCCGCAAACTTGGTTTCACCTTGGTCTGCAGTTAGTTTGCAAGGAAGAAAACTATTAGTTGGGTTGAATTTTTCTGTTTCTGGGGATCATGATGTACCTTTTCAGAGTTGCTGGTTGTTCAAGAATATGTTGGGTTTTGTAATGAAGATCTTCCACTTATCAAGTTACTAGAACAGGATCTTAAACTATTTTTTAACACAATCTTGAGTCTGTCCCTAGACATCAAAAGGACTATATCAACCCTAAGTATACCAGCACTATTTGGCCAGTTTTCTTATTCACAGGTAAATTCCATTTTCAGCCAGCCACAAGCTCTTTGTATTCACAAGCTTGTCCTCAAGTATCCCTACTCCTTCTAATCAATCTGTTGGTTTATATTAGTAGAGGTGACTTCCTCTATCTGAAATGTCATATACAGACACAGACACACACACACACACACATACACACACACTTCTGTGTCTATACTGTTATAGAAATGTGTGCATATATATTGTAATAGTTTATTCTAAGAGAGCAATGAAAATGACCATATTTTGAAAAACATATTTAAAATAATGTGTTCAAGAGGAAAAGATAATCACCCACATTCCCATGACTCCAAATGAGGATCCTTGTCAGTATATTTCCTTCATTCAATAGGTGGCACTTTAAAACAAAAGGCCAATGAAACTTAACCCTTCATAAAGATCTACAAGGTTTTAAGGAATGCCAAGAGTTGGAGAAATAGTCTTGTCTATTGAAGACAACACCAACTGACTATCCTGCACCAAATGGTCCGCCCTGAAGACATACATATTATTAACATTTTCATTCTGAACAGGTTATATTTAGTAACATATGTATTTATATACAAATATATCACATAACATTTTTCTAATGGTCTTAGGCAACCCCTTGTGAAATGGTTGCTAAATCTCCAAAATGGTCATGACCCACAGGTTGAGAACAACTACTCTAAATCCTCCCTTGCTTCTTTTCAAATTCAATCATTAATTTCTGTTACATATTATATGTAACAGACACAGAGAAAGAAAATGAGATGCCTTAGTGATAAAATATACCAATCCATGCAGCTAAACAGATAAGAATTTTGGGTTAATTTAAGCTGTAAAAGCTAGTTAGTAATAAGTCTGAGCAATAGGCCAAACAGTTTATAATTAATAAAAGCCTCTGTGTGTTCATTTAGGACTGAATGGTTGTGGGACCAGATCGGAAAGAAACTTCCATCTACAAACATACCCAACAGACACAACTGCATCCACTTAAAACCTGAGAGTGCTTGGGGAAAATTCTAGACACAAAACAACAGAGTCAAGCAAGGCTTCTTGGTAGCAACATTTTCTCAGGTGGACTTTGTTTGCTAGAGGCAAGCAGAGGAGTGATTCCTTTAAAAGGTACTTCCTCACTCAGCATTAACTGCAAAAAAAGATGCAGCTCTTTTAAAAGGTCCTACAACCAAACATTTAAATGGTGTTTATGAGCATCCAGCAGCATGTTTCTTGGTGATATCATGGACAGAGTTGTGGGAATAAATGCAGCTTCCACCAGTACATCTACCATGAAGCTGGACCCTCAGGAAGCCAAGGAATGAGGCAGAGTCAGTTGGCAAAGCCATTGCTTTAATCCTAGCCATGGCATTTAGCAGATTAAAGACTCATGTGGTCAGATAAAGATAGAGATATACAGTAACAACAGATTCAGACAAACAAAACCTCTATATGATTTNAAAGCATAAAGTCCTTTCAAAAAGAAACAGAGTAATAAAAAAAGCCATGCAAAGATGGAAAATACACAGAGTCTGGTTTCTGTATGTTACTGTACTGTCTTTGAATTGTTTGACTCCTGGGGGAGGAGCAACAGCTGCTAAAAATACTGCTGGATTAAACTAACCTACATATTTTAAAAATATCTTGATTTCAAAATTTAAGTAAAAAGATATGTTACTTTGGGAAATAGGTTACTTTTATTTCCACAGGAAATGAGAGACTGTGGATTCATTCAGAGTTAAGAAAAATCAAGTTTGATCTAGGAAGACTCCTCCAAAATCTCTGAAAAGAGACGGTGGTCAATATGATCCAATGTCTCACAATGCCTCTGCTGCAGATTCCTGTTAGTTCTATATCCAGAAAAGCTTAGAGGTAAGTGGATGAGATGATATAGCCTCACAGACTACTCCAGTCAGGAATTAATCATAATCCTAAATTTTCTCATGTGCCCCTCAAAATTACCAGCACCCCAAATCAGCAGAAAGTAACCTAGAAAACTATGGCCACATTCTCAAAATATGGATTATAGATGTTTATTTTTGTTTAGAGTGTTGGTAACAATTTGTTATGAATAATTGTCAAAAAAAACTAAAAAGGGATTAAATTCAGGGTTCTTGTTTAGAAAAGAAAGAAAAGGGTAAATGCTGTAGGATAATGTTCTTCTACACTATAAATATTGGTCATTCATGTTGGTTTAATAAAATGCTGATTGATCAGCAACCATGCAGGAAGTATAGGTGGGGCACCCAGACTAAAAGAATTCTGGGGAAAGCAAAGGCAGAGACACATTCACTAGCCAGACACAGAGGAAGCAAAATAAGAATGCCTTATTGAAAAATGGTAGCAAGCCATGTTGATGAGCACAGATAAGAATTTTAAGTTGCAAGAGCTAGTTAGTAATAAGCCTGAACAATAGGTCAAGCAGTTTATAATTAATATAAGCCTCTGTGTGTTTATTTGAAACTGAATGGATGCAGGATTGAGCAGGAAAAAAAACTATCTTCTACAGAAAATAATTGTGAAAAAAGAATATACCTGAGTTCTTGAGATCTAAGTCACATAAGACATATTGAAGACCAGAAATTTTATTTACTGAGGCAGTGAGTTATATATGCTACACTAATACTTCAGCTTTTCCTCTGAGATATTCTCATGGTGTAAAGGTGTTTACACACACACACACACACAGGTTTTCACTTCTTTTCAGAGTTGGACTGTTATTCCCATGCATATCTGTCTTAAATTCAAAATTGTTTGATTTATTATGATTGATAATATAAATTAGTTTCTATAAGCAGGGGCATTTTTCTAAGTGTTTTCATTTTCTCTTTTTTAAAAATTTTAAAAGTTCTTTGAGAATTGTTTTTCAATTTTGATCAGATTTACTTCATCTCCCATAACTCCTCCCAGGTCCAAAATCCCTTAGTTACCTACCCAGCTCCATGACCTCTTACTTATCTATTTTATTTTACTAATCAGAATCATTGTTTTATTTATTGTGATTGGCACTGAAAATTTGCTGCTACAGTTTGGTTTTTGGTCTCTAATTTGCCATATTTCTATTTTGTTTACACTGTCTGAAGTGTTAATTTTCCTCATATTCTACACTGTTTCTTTTCTGATATGGAATTACCATGTCCCTCCAATTATGTATGCTTTGGAAAGCAAATAGTTAATGGTCACTTCTTAAATTTATCATTGTTACTTTTTTGACTCAAGTGAGCACTTGTACAACAAAGCATCATGCAGTGTCTCCCAATTTCCTTTGTACAATTTCTTTTTTAAATCTACTTCTTTGAATTCTTTTCCCTTTGTTTTCTCTGTTACTCGATTGTTTTCTGAGGGAGTCTTCAGTCAACCTTTGTGTAAAGTAAACCTAGTCTTTTAGACCTGTTTTTTTTTTCTTTGTTTTTCACCGTAGCTTTTATAGTGTTGCCTGACATTTACAAATAAAAAAATCTCATTCTGTTTCTGTGTGAGCAATTTGCATTGTGGTTTTGCTTTTGATGTCTGGCCTCTGTACCACGGTGTGCTAGAGTGGGACTTTGTTTTTAGGGATTTTACTTTTTAATAGAAACCTATAGCAAAAACATCCAAATTTTTAATTCCAGAGAATAATAAATTGATCATTTTCAACTATTGCATCTTTACCATTACTGCAATTCTTTGATTCTGCGAATTTTATTGAACATGGAATGACCTTGACTCTACTTCTTTATTTTTCAAATCTCCCTTGCAGTCCCAGTATCTTTCCCTCACCAATATTCATATTCCCTCAGTATGCTCACATCTATAGGATACTTAGCTCCTACTAATTCACACTTAATACATTTAAGGATTTTTTTAATCTAGAAGTTCTATTTATCAAAAACTATTTTTATCTAATTATTTGTTGCTTTTCTTTGGTTGTTTCCAGTTACCTTGTACATTTACAGTATGAATATCCTGCTTTTGTCAATTGTCATTTGCAGTAACAATTTATTCCTTGGTGATTATTTTCTGGGCTTTTTATATGTGTGGTTGATTGCTCCTTTGAACCAGAATATTCCAGCTTGTAACACTTGTTTCTGCTATTGTACTTTCCTTCCTGAAACTCAGAGATATGCCCATCTCTGCCTCCTGGGTATTGCAAGGAGGGTTGCTTGTAGGCTCCTGGTCACTTATCCCCAAAAGAATCACACAGAAACTGTACTAATTAAATCACTGCTTGGCCCATTAGTTATAGCTTCTTATTAGCTAATTCTTACATATTAATTTAACCCATTTCTATTAATCTGTGTATTGCCACGTGACTGTGACTTACTGGCTAAAGTTCTGGTATCTGTCTTCAGCAGGGCTACATGGTATCTCTCTGACTCTGCTCTTCTTTCTCCCAGCATTCAGTTTAATTTTCCCTGAATAGCTAAATTCTGCCCTGCTATAGGTCCAAAGAAGGTTCTTTATTCATTAATGGTAATCATAGCATACAGAGGGAAATCCATATCACCTGAGTGCTGGGATTAAAGATGTGCCACAACCACACAGGGACATATGTTTCTTAATAGGAACTCACTCTCTGCTCTGTCACATGTCATCGTCTTGCATGTTTTTCACATGTGTTGTAAGTCTGTGGAAGGGGAACTGTTTTAGTGAAGATTTCTATTGCTGTGAAGAGACACCATGACCACAGCAACTCCTATAAAGGAAAACGTTTAACTGAAGTGGTGGCTTAGAGTTCCAGAGGTTTAGTCCATCATCATTACGGTGGGGATCACAGCAGTATCCAGGCAGACACGGTGCTGGATAAAAAGCTGCTACATGTTGATATGCAGAAAACAGGAAGCAGACTGAGAGTCACACTAAGAGAAGCATGAGCAAAAGAGATCCCAAAGCCGATCACCACAGTGACACACTTCCTCCAACAAGGCCATACTACCTCAACAAATCACACTGGTGTCATTCATTCCCTTTTGGAGCCAGTTTCTGCAGTTCTAACTCCACAGGAGAAATGGCGTGACAGAATTCTTGACTATATGTAGTGAACTTAATTTGGGGGTTCTCTTCAAGCAATTTGAAACCTTACATGTCTGATCTTTGTGAATGGATTGAAAATTGTGCTCGAGGAAACAGTGTCAGGACAGTGCCTTGCAGACACCAACTGCCTACAGTGAATTCACCATCAAATATCCCAAAAGTTCTAAGTCAGAACTGTAGATGAGCAAGAGCTCCAACTAGCCGGACGGTGGTGGTGCACGCCTTTAATCCCAGTACTTGGGAGGCAGAGGCAGGCTGATCTCTGTGAGTTTGAGACCAGTCTGGTCTACAAGAGCTAGTTCCAGGACAGGCTCCAAAACCACAGAGAAAACAAAAAAAAAAAAAAAAAAAAAAAAAAAGAGCTCCAACTAGCTTATATCCACCGAAGTGCTGCTGTCCTAAAATGATACTAATGTTCTCTAAGGAAAGCTAGTGCCTTTGGTGTGAAACAGAGATACTTCAGTAGGAGTGGAAGCAGAATCATACATACTTCTTTCTGGATTTTTACAAGATGAAAACTAAGAAACTGGAATAATGTTCTAGCTACAAAAAAGAAACTTTTTCAATTCATTGCCCAATGCTTAGCTTTAAACAATAAGACAGCATTTGAGCATTAAATCGATATGGTTTTATTCTTTGTGTTTTCTAAAAGAGTGACTAGTATTTCTACATCAATTCTTATGGAGTGGCTCAACCATAAAATTCAGTACTTTTTCTTTGCATATTTTTCCCACAATCTCACTGAATGCGCTAAAATATATACATTTGTGAGAACAAAAACAATGCCTTGCTCTGTGTATTTATATTAAAGTAGACTTACATATTGTCTAAATATTGTTGCCACTACAAATTGATTTTGAGTGTATACTTAATTAATGTATATTTTCACGTAAAATATTAGTTGATCTGTGACACAGTCCTGTAGAGGATTGTGAGTTGCATCTGTAAACATTTGAATCTGTCTCCATATCCCATTTGTTCATTATTTTGAGAGAGTGGCATGTTTCAGTCCTACTTTGGGTGAAAGCAAATGACACTTGTAAACTATTAGCTTCACAAGAGAAGAGGCTATCAAGCAGTGTATCCTTTCTTTTTAAAAGTTTAATGGCTATCCTCAAGACAAAACAAAACTGGAAGAGATTCCATGCATTTAAGAAGTTGTAAGAACAAACTCCTGGCAAAAATATAATCATGCATTGATTTTTATTTTCTACAGAACTAGAAAGGTTACTTTCAACCTTTTTCCCATAGCATGAAAACAATCATCTCCTTTAAAATTCATTATTTATAACTACATTGAGAAACCTGAAGCTAGGTTATTTGTGGTCATTCAAAAACTACAAGAACTCCTGTGAACTCCTTCATGTGTTTCAAAAGACAAGAGTCTGAAAACATTTATTTTATGATTGTCTGCAGTCATTGGAGGGATGAAACAGACTTGGGATACAAACAATATTGGAAGCATTCTGTAATTTAGTATTCCTTTAAAACTATCAGCGAAGCCGACAATCTTTGTGTTTAACCTGCAACCATAATCTCACATAAAAGAAGTGAAGCAACAGTCTGTCTTTAGAAATATAGGCTCTGGTACACATTATTAAAGAAAAAAAATCTATTTTCTAATGAAAGTTAAAGAAAATTCTTTTAAAAAATAAACTTTCCAAATGAAACAGATACATAAACAACGTGACTGAGACATCTCTGTGTTGAACACAGTGGGTATGATACAGGAAGATGGGAGAAATTTACAGATAACGGCCCTGTATCACTAGCATCTGGCAGAAGTAAAGTTCAAAAGTGACCATATACTTTACACAGTCGTGAGCTAATTCCAGACTGACTGAGTGACCTTTACAGAAAATTATGAGATAGCAGGACTGGTAAGGATTTCATATGTAGATATAACTAAAAGATATATATTAATCTCAGTATATAGAAATTTATAAATATATATGTAAATTATATTGATAATAGAGTAGAATTTTCTTCACATATTACAATGTGTATATATACTTAAGATACACTGAGCTCAATTTATATGCACATTGTGATATGTGAAGAAAATTCTGCCCCATTATCAACTTTTATAGTCACAAAAGACTATAAAGACTAAAAAGACTTTATCATACAGCCAAAGCCAGAAAAACCGGATTCATTGTGCATATAGAGCCAGTGATTTTAGAGCCTTCTAGAACCTCACATTTGACACTATGTATACACAATGAGGCTACTAGGAAAGAAGACTTTTTGTTCTGAATTCCTTCTGGATGTACTTTACAGTTTTGAATTCCATATCTGAGGATTTTCACTTGTCAGCAATGCACACGGCAAAATTTTGATGGATGGAAGCTGCAAAATAGAAAAATGCAGCTGAGATAATTTTGATTGCCATTAAGACATATTGTGTGTGTGCGCATGCATATGTGTGTGTATGTTTATAATGGCTGAAATGTAGATATACTAGGAAAACTATAACTAAAAATCATCTTCATTTTGCATGACCATGAACTCAGAGGCCTACCTAATAATCTAAGAACTCCCCCCACGGTGTAGATATGTAAATATTCTGTACTGGTACAGATTATATGTGTGTGTGTCATGTGACTAGTGACATGTGTGTGCATGTTGTGAATTATTATTTAAAACTGTTTTTAAATAACTGTCACAATGATATAATGATCTGAGTAGTCCTTGTTCCCCTGACATTCAGTCTCAAGCAATTCTGTCATTAAGGATTTGAACTGAATAAGATTTGAGAAAAATTTCTAAGGACTTAGTGAAGGAGATCACAAACACATGTATGTGGACTGGGTCAGATATGTAGGATGACTTAAGAATGTCCACACCGAGCTTTCAGACACCCAGGATCTCAGGAAGGAATACAGTGAGCTCCGCCCCTCCCTTTGCTTTAGCTTTGGACTTGTTCATATCATTATTTTCTCATCTCCCGAGGAATATAATCCCATAGCAGTGGTGCAAATTATGAATGAAGCTATTGTTTGAATAGGGAGGGTACTGTTGTTGAAATAACAGAATGGTGGCGGTAAAGGAATTCTTATATCTTTCTGGTTATGTCTCTATCACTGTGGATCACCTATTTAATATGTTTTATAAACAGAGTTTGAATGCAGTGAAATTCAGGAGGTGGGCTTCTTAGACATTGTTTCTGTTGTCAATCCCACATATTTAATGTATTCACCAGAAATTGAATCTTATGATGGTAACCAGAAGTTTCTCTCCCATCTGCCAGTTCCCAAATAACCACTCAGAGGCTTACTATTAATTACAAACTGTTTGGTCTATTATCTCAGTCTTATTATTAATTAGATTTACAACTTAAATTAATCCATTTCTATTATTCTATATTTTATCTCGAGGCTTGTGGCTTGTTACCACACATCGTGCTTCTCTGGCGACTACTGGCATCTCCCTGACTCCATCTTCTTTTTCCCTTTATCTTTGCTTGGATTTCCCTCCTGACTCTTTTCAGTTTAACTATTGACCAAATTAACTTCTTTATTAATCAATGGTAATAAAACATATTCATAATGTACAGAAGGTTATCCCTCATAACCTGACAGATGAATATTTGGCATATACCAACTTATTTTTGAAATATTATTCTTAGACCATTAGGAAGACAACCCTAACATGTCTCTCAAATACACACATAAAAACATAAAGCACCTCCATAGGTCCTGGAGTTCTGATCATTTTTTATGTGAATTTTGATAGTTGCAAGAGACCCTGGTGAGGAACTAACTAGATTGTGTTGTCTTGCAGATGCCTGTGAGTGACCATGTGGGTCATCTTATTTGATGTGTGGAGACTCATGCTCAGTCGGGGCAGTAGCACTCCCTGGTTTGGGGCTATGATTGTGTAATGACAAAGAAAAGTATACGAGTACTAGGGCTGTGTGCCTTATTTCTCTCTCTGCTCTAAGAAGTGATGTGGCTTCGTTTGTGCCTTGATGTTCTTACTGTGATTGACTGTAACCTGGAATTGTGTGCCAAATAAACTTTTTTTCCCACTAAGTTGCATGTGTCGGGGAATTTTATTAGAGCCAGAGAAATAAAATAGCTAGTACCCAAATTGTTGGTGTTTTCCTGAGTTAAGAAAAAAGTATTATCTTTTTCATATAAATGGTATTATTATGAAAATACATATTTTCAATCTTTGGATTTGATTTTTAACCGTAGTTAATGAGTGACTTCTGAAACACTGAAAACCTAGACTACCATTTTTAAAAGTAGAATATATAAAACTATAACAAAAGAAAAAATACTCTATTTCTTATTCTGATAAATTTACTCATTACAAAACTGTGAAGGTGAAAAATCTTCTCTGAACTCTATCATTTATATTGATTATAGAGTTATTTCACTGAATTCAAAAGGAGAATATATAAGAAAGTACATATTTGATATAAAGTCACTCTCTACCAAAGAAAGCCATAGACAAATAATTTTCATTTTCCTTCACTGGTGAACAAATCTGAGTGATTTTATATTAGGAAACCTGAATTTATCCTTTCATCTGCATAGAGTAATCTGGAATCAATCCAAGTTATTGTTTGTCTTCTTTCAGCACAAGGTATATTAAATAGTAAATAAATAAACATGTCAAGCAAAACCCATTTGTTGTCACAAGAAAGTCATTTGGTAGACAGCTTGTCAAAGACTGGAGAATGAACATGCTTCTAAAACACATTTTGCCTCTAACCAGTTGATATATTCAAGAAAAATATATCGCTACAGAGTGTTACAAAAGGGATAACTGAGTCCCATACATCTAAGCCTTAATAGAAAATGCTAAAGCAATTTAAGTTTCTGTATATTTATGACAGAAGCTAATTGTCTTTGAATTCTAATTAATTATAATTATTTCATAATGTATACTCCATTTGCTTAGTAGTATGTAATTAAGCATTATTCAACACGCCAAAACCACTGGAGAAATACAAATACTTTTGGAACTACTATCTGCATCTTTACTTTACTATTTTCTTAAATGATTTAATTGAAACAAAATTACAACCCTTTCCTACCTCAAGTCCCTCCCAGTTCACTCTCAAACACTGCCTGTGCCCCCCTTTTTTGATAGCCTTTCTTTCTATGATTATTATAATTTTTTAGATGTGTGCATAATAAATATGTATGCACAAATGCATATAAATATTGCCTGTTGAGTCTGTTTTGGTTTGTGGTATATATATATGTGTGTATATATGTGTGTGTGTATATATATATGTGGTATATATATGTGGCATATATAAATAAATATATATATATTTCTTCAAGACTGACCATTCTGTATTGGATAATCAATAAGTGGCCTCATTCTTGGGAGAGGATATATATATATATATATATATATATATATATATATATTACACATAAACAGGCACACACATATATGTATAGTGTATAGATATAGATGTTGACCCACTTTGACTGGCAATGCACCCCTCAAGAACACAGCCTAACATAAAACTCCAAGTACCAAACATGAGAAACCCCCTTTCAAATGGTTGGTCAGGGTACACCAAGAGACTCCCAAAACATAGAACAGTCTTTGGTTTCCCCTCAGGTATTAATGTTAGACCCTTATTGTTGATGACACTGTCTACCTAGAACATAGGACTTAGATGATTTGAGCTGGGTCTCACTTGAAATCCTCCCTCCCACACTCTGCTTTCCATAGTTCCAAATTCTATGCAAGCTGACAAGAGAGGAGAGCAATCAAACAGTCCTACCCAGCTGTAACACCCATAAACCACAGCAATTGCCATAGGCAAAATATGCCTAAAAGTGCAATAATTGTTATTCACATGTCTTTGTCTACCAGTCGTTGTCTAATTGGACTTCCGGTGCACTAAATAGAAAGAAATTCTGCCTGACAACCTACCCAGCTTCACAGAGCTAGTTTGGTCATGGAACTCTTGGAAGACTCTATTATCACTTCTTTGCTGTATCACTACTAGATTCTAAATCTTACCTTTACTGACAAGGTAGTGGATATTTGGATCAATACTGAAAGCTAAAAACTGAAAGTTACCAATCTTCTCTCCCTATGATATGAAATCAAGTCTCACACATAACATTGTCTACACACATATACATGTTCATACATATGCATACACATGTATTACACAATATAACCTGTGATGTACAATGTTTTTAATAGATCAGTAATACCTTGATCACTCTTCCCATTTTGTACTGCCAACTATAATATTACTCATGAGTTTAACTCAAGGGAAATGGAACAGTATTTGTGAGGCAGAATTTTACTACTTTTGTACAGGAATTGGATGACAAGATGTGCAGAATGGAATGGAATTTTAAGTCAGGGTCATAGTTAATGGAGTATAGGCTGCTGAGCTCACTAAATTCTAATAAAGTATCTGTGTAAACCTGGATATAGTCTGTATTTCATCATGCCAGCCAATGCTGAAATGCGAAAGCTTTCCTGGCAAAAAAAAAAAATGCAAAGAGGAGCTGAGGGAATTGCTCAGTCAACACAATGCTTGCTGAGAAAGCATGAGGAACCCAGTCCCATTGTCAGAACACATATGTAAAGGTGGGCATGACCCTACAGGATTTAATCCCAGCACTGTGGAAATGGAGCAAGGCCAGCCAGGCTCCACAATCTTAAAAATCCAAGCTCAAGGAAAGATCCCATCTCAAAATAATAAGGTGGGAAATAATCGAGGAAGACACACAGACACACACATGCACAAACTCACAAGCAAGGAAAATGCAAACATGCTCATATGCTCTAAAGAGAATACATACACACACACACACAAGTATGAGCACACAAACAAGAAAGAAAACTCAAAGGCAGAGAAACCTGAGACAGGTTTCTAAAGCTTATAAGAACAGATCATATGACCTTGCTTGGTGCTTTGTAAGCATACCCTAGTAAGAAAGGTGGGTCATATATTGTAGGCTGTGGCAGCCATTAAGATTGGAAATGGGATGCATGGTTTCAAATAACTCTCTTCGGAAGATCAGTCTCCTGATGGGGAAGATGGATCGGAAAGGCAAACCTGAAGGGAGTGCCATAAGAATTGCTAATGGTTCAAGTGAATAATGAAGGAGGCCCGGTGGGAAGCAAAACCGAGGTAAATAGAGAACAAAATGTGATGACCTGTGGTATTTATTTACAAAGCATAAATAGTATTGCTTACAGAAAACTATGAGAAAAAATGAAAGAGTTGACTCGTGGCCCCTCTGTATCAGAGTCTGCCATACCGTGAGAAAGTAGAAGAGTATGAGAGAATCAACTCTGTGGTGTTATTATGACTTTGTTCTTATCTTCGTGGGGGGTTGTTAATGCTGTTTTGTTTTATTTTACATTGCTACAGACTAAACCCAAAGTAAATTCTGTCCAAACATTGATACTGAACTACATTTCAGCCCCTTATCCCAGTTTTAAAAATACTGAGTCTGAAGACTTATCTGTGATGTTTAAAAATTAGGTTTGTGTATAAAACAGGAGCCCATGAGAAAAATAAAAGATGAATGTCAAGCTGTCACTACAAAATGGTAAAAAAAAGATGAACTAATTGAAGTCAAATTTTAAATAATTAATATTGATTTGGTGCTATATAATGATGGTGGTACCTCCTGGACTTGTGTGTTGAATCTGTACCGTCTAGTGGGACAGTATTTCCAGATCAGGCCATCATAAACAAATGAAAGTTACATGAGGTCACAAGAGCCAAGATGAGTGAAGACACAGAAGACATGGAAGACAGCTCTCTCTCAAGGAAGACATAAGAAATGACATGATCCCCCTGGGACGTGGTTGTCATCTACAAGGCAAGAGAATAAATTTCAGAATGAAATCTGTCTTCCTGACACCTTTTTTAGACTTTCCGTCTCTAGAACTGTAGGAAATAGTGTTTCAGTTGAACCCATCTATTATTCCATAGTTCTTGACCCTAGAAGCCCTCAGGAATATACTTGGCTTCCACTATGGCAACTTGTGTTACATGTTACTACAAAAATATCTTGATATCTTGACTAATTCTATGTTGTACATGACATTCAAAACAAGAAATTTGTACAAACGCCCAAAGGGAAATCCATCTTCAAAAAAGTATTTTCTTTTCCATAAAATTTATGTATTATCTTTTCTCATGGAAATGTTAATAAAGATTTCATATCTGTTACAGGACTGCTCATATATTTTGCATTTATGGGGAGAGAAGAGCCCCGATATCAAGGCTTAATATACTAGGACTGAATGTGAAACCTAAGCATTTCTAGGGGATGGAAATGAAATGCTTAAATTCCTCTTCTGTGGTTTTCACAAACTCAGGGATGCACAGGTTGAGCATGAACAGAACACAATGGTTCCACGAGCAACTTAGGCAAAGAGAAAGCAACAGGAACACCAAGGTCATCGCCTTTGTTGTCTGTTGTCACCGGTAACTGTCTTTAGCTCCCTGATGAACTTGGTCTCCAAGGGGCAAGCAAGAAATGCCTTCTCAAGACCAAATTGTGCAGCCCTAGTCTTCTGGAACCTGGCAGTTTGAAATTCAGCACCTGGCAACAAAAACCAACGTGCTGTTTGCAGTGATTCTCCCAAGAGCCATCTGGAACACGTGGACCATTTCACACACTGTACTTGCAGCTTTTAGGAGTTTATGCCCCTGGACCAGAATAAGAATATAGCAGCAGTAACTCTGGGTCTAAGTTGGATAAATAATTAATTGTAAACTCAGCCAGAAGCCAGAACTGCTGGCTTCAGTTGACAAAAAGCAACACTGCTTCCCTGAATCCAATGCTGAGTGCACTGCCTACAGAAAAGCCCCAGAGTGCTGTGATATTTGCAGTATGTGTGACTGAGAGTCTCCTTTTAAGAGTTTCAATCTTCAGTTTTCCCATGATGCTGGGAGTAGCCTTTGCTTCTTCCTCACAGTGGAAAATTCATCCTGTACATGCCGGGTATTTAGTGATTTGAAAAACAAAGAGATTTTTTTAACATGTTAATTGTTTAGGATGGAGACAAAATTAGACCTACCTTCCTTCAAATGAAATTAAAATATTACCATTTACTTACCCCAGAAGGTCCATCACATTCATAAAATTGCTAATACTAGCCAGTCATGAAAAGGCTAAGTTCCAGTATAACAATGGGAACTTCTTCTCCAGAAACTCAAAACCAAGAGTACTGGCCTTTTATTTATATTTTAATCCACTTATTCTAAACATAGTATAGCAATTTTCAGTTAGAAAACTAAACAACAATCTTCTTGATCCAGATAACAACATAGATACAGTTTAGGACATACAGAAACATGAGTATCTGAATTTCCTCATTTGTTTACTGATTCTTTTGAAACAATGATTTTTGAAAAGTTAATAATACATGAACAAGAAAATATCCCAGTAAAAATAATTTAAACGATATACATATAATTATGAATCTTATTATATAGCTTATATGAGATAAAATTACATGTTATATATATATATGGTTTGAATAGTATATAAGGATTTTATGAAGTTCTTTTACACTTAACTCATTATGGCTATTGCTGATATCCTTATTGATCAAGATCATATATGTTCACTTGAAATCCCATGATGCGCTTTGGCTTTCACTAGGAGTATGATCTGAGTAACAGGATGTCAGTTCAGCAACCCTAGTTTTTCCTAAAGTCTTTTTTTTCTTTGTTTTTTTTTAAACAACTTTATTTATTTATTATGTATACAACATTCTGCCTCCATGTATACCTGCAGGCCAGAAGAGGGTACCAGATCTCATTACAGATGGTTGTGAGCCACCATATGGTTGCTGGGAATTGAACTTAGGACCTCTGTAAGAGCAGCCTGTGCTCTTAACCACTGAGCCATCTCTCCAGCCCTTTCCTGAAGTCTTGCCATTATCTACCCACATTCTTGGAGTATGGGGAAACAGTCTTTAAAGCACATGAACAACCAGTATCTGCCCCCTCGCTATTACTAATTTGCTGTAGTTGGGGATGCCTTCTTCTCTCTTGCATCTTTTCCAACTGATAGTTTCCAAGTCTTTACCCTTCTCCAGGAAGTAATGACAAAAATCACAAGGTTTCTGAAATTTTAATTCGGGGTCAAGATCCCCATGACAAAGAAGAAACAGTAAAGTTAAGTCATGTTATATAAATAGAGAAATGGGTAAGAAGATCCCAGGGAGAGAAAACTCGAAGGGCAAAACAGAAATCAGAATCAAAAAGTATACCACTGTGATGGTGACTTAGAACCTAGACATGTATGCGTGGCAAATTTTGGTCATATGATTTATAAGTCATATTACCAGGAATAGGACTGGCCTTCTTTCTTTGCCAATATTTGATAAAAATATATAATTAATATACCTATTAATGTGCAGACTAATATGAACACAAAATATGAATATCTCAATATTTTTTCAGAAAGTGAACAGACCTAGACGACCACACTCACATGAAGAAAGAGGGGCTCCCAAAGTACCATGCATCTCCCTCTCTTTTCCCTTCTGTCATTGCTACCACCTGCCCAAGGTCTCTACACGCTCATAGCACTGAGCATTTATCATGGCTCCATTGAGTACTGCCTCCTAGCCTCATGTTGAAGTTTGCAATAAGGACTTTTAAGCTTCCCAGTGGGACATGGTGTCTTTCTACACTCCTACCATTTTTCTACGCTGAAAAGGTTACGCATCTTACCAGGTGTCACCGCAAACGCTCTCTCGATGTTATTCAAGCCTAGTTATACTGGGACTTTGAATACTGTTACTAAAGAACAATGATTGAACTAGAAAAGAAATGGGCTTAATACGATTGCGAACCTGTGTGTTGGATCCAGATGCTTGTGAAACCTGAGACAGACCCCTATTAAAGAGAATGTGCGGGGGAGAGATGCTTCTGCTGCAAGATGAAGGAAGGCAGAGAGGGCATGGGATCAACACTTTAAATCCTGTTTCATTTATCACCATTGCATGGAATTGATTTTCTGTCCTTAGAAAACAGGATATTTTTTTTAACTGAGCCACAAGAAGGGAGCATGGTTTGACTCCAAACTTTATTTTTTAAGTAAATTGAAGTGTGGGTGGTTTGGGGAGGAGTGGGGAGGGGGAGTAGAATATGACTAAAATGCATTGAATGAAATTCTCTAGTGATTAATAACATTGTTTAAATTTTAAGACAGAAAGCAGGATGTTTTTCCAACCTGGATGCAAATTAGATTCATATATAGATTAAAACAGTTTTGTGCTAGTTTTATGATTCCCCTTACATTTCTGTCTTAGTTATCTTAATAGGATTTACCATCCCTCAATATTTGTCTGTGCTGTGTTTGTTTGATTGAATTTTCCAAGAGTCTTTACTAACCACTCACACATTGTTTCCAGATATTGTTATGACACGACTAAGCATTTGCATTGAAAGATACAATATCCAATCTTACACATAGAAACGAATGACAAAATTCCCGAAAGAACTGAATTTCAAAGGTATGAAATTGGGGAAGCCTTTAAAAAACAAACTTTACAAGTCGGTGCAACAAGTTCAGAAGAATCTGTGACAGGGGATGGGACTCTGAAGTTTGTGCAAAGAAATGAAGCAACATCCAGTCAGCCAATATCCTAATTTTTGGAGATTTAATTCTATGGTTCAGGATTATTTGATTTTGTCTCAGGGTGGGACTCACTGGGACTTGGAATTTCTAGTATAAAACACCCTTAGGTTATTAGATTAGTGCAGCCTTCTGACTGCACAAAAGATCCTGCCTGTGGGTTCCTGGCTCTCAGAGGAGTCTCATTTAGAAGTTCTACTATGACTATCTTGAAATACTTTATAGTTTAGAGATGTAAACTGTTTAATTGTTTTCTTTTGTATGCACCATGAACACTGTGGCATCTGTTTTGCTGAGAGTACCACTCAACACCCCAGTTCAATTTCTGACAAATACGCATAATGGACATGTGAGTCATTTATTTCCTCCAATATCATCTGAAAACCGTAAGTCAGTATCACTTACTTTGCCATGCTCCTGAGTTTAAAGTGTCAGTGTAAGTGGCTGGAAGGTTTTATTATATTTCGTTTTGCACCCGAGACTATTTATTTATTTATTTATTTATTTATTTATTTATTTTTAAAGTCACCATTTCCCACATCTATAGATTCACCTGCCTTCATAGTTCTGTCAAGCTAAACGTACCCAAATATCTTCCATATATAGGAGAAAAAAAGTGAATATTAAACCATTGACCTTCCCATCTGCCACCTTTCACTTTGTAGCCAAGAATATGAAGTATGATATTCTTTTGTTCGCCATGAAGAAATGAACTCATGCAAGAATATTTCAGAAAATATTAAAGTACTTGAGATACAGTTTCATCTACCACTTAATGATCTCCAGAAATACTATTTTAAATGTCATATATCTTTACCTTTATTTTTGCCTTAAATACACTTAAGATCATTCTTATCAGTTGTTCTCAAATTGTGATTCATGAGAGCTCCAAAACTTAGAGTCTATGAAATCAAGTATATTTTAATATAATATTGAATTATTATTTTATTTATAGTTACATATGCACATGTCGTTAGGCAGCAAGAATAGATAAAAGCCTTGATTTTTACCCCAAATCATAGGACGTAGCTCTGAATCATACCATTAATCAGAGTAATTTTAATAATGACCTCCTCCAAGAGAAAAAATGTAAATTTTACTAAAGAATATGCTTGGGACTGGAGAGTTTGGTCAGTGGGTATGAGCACTTATTAATCATGAAGCAGGTCTATGTTCGATTCCCAGAATCCACATCAAAACTAAAGACTATGCTTAAAGGAACAGTATTTTTAATACATTTTTTAACAATTATCAACACTTAGATGTCTGTCATTTGATATTCTATATGGTGAAATGGTGTATATGGGATAGGAGGTGCATTGGCTGTGCAGCATAGTGAGATGCTGTGTGAGTTGAGACACATTGCCATGGAAGTGTGGGCTGAACCAGGAACCCCTTCTCTGAAGTTACTTAGCACACAGAAAATTCGGTACAACAAAATCATGCTTTTATAAAATTTCCATTCTAAGACATAAATTTGAATGTAACTGTGCTATCATGAAATAAAGAAGTAATGTCATTTTAAGTTTCATGGTAGATCTAACCTCTGAAAAACTACTGTTGTTCCATTTATGTCATAAGATCAGCAAAAACTAATAAAAAATTATCCTCAGCCGGGCGGTGGTGGCGCACGCCTTTAATCCCAGCACTCGGGAGGCAGAGGCAGGCGGATCTCTGGGAGTTCGAGACCAGCCTGGTCTACAAGAGTAAGTTCCGGGTCAGGCACCAAAGCTACAGAGAAACCCTGTCTCGAAAAAACAACAACAACAAAAAATTATCAAAGACTATTTAATTGATCATATCATTCCCAAATACATGTTCAGGTGATTCTGGTTTAAATGTGTAGGTATATTGCAACAGACTGAATAAAGACCCAGATATGAGAAATTATATAAACAAAAGCTATTTGGTGACTTCAGTAATATTTATGCATATAAAAATTTCTTAATATTAAAAATAATGAGAATATTTGAATGTTGAAAAAACACTGCTCAACTTCATTTTCTGCATCTTAAGTTTTTTAGTAATATGCTTAACACTTCTGTATTCTGCTCTTTCTAAATGATTTATTAGTTGCTTAAATCTGAGTTTTAGTCATACAAGTCTCAACTTGTAGTGTAATAATTGATACTTAATATATGTTTTATAATATCTATTAAAGTAACAGTGAGGGAAATCAAATATTCTGAGTCCTAAATTTTCCCCCAATACTGTGAATTAAACCTCAACACATGCTTGGTAAGTATTCTACCACTGAAAGAAATCACAAGCCCTGAGTTACATAAAATCATTGTCATGATTGCTTTGTTTTTTGATTCTAATACCAAGATATGATGACTCTATCTGTTCAATATCTATCTTATCATATCTTTAAGTGACAGCCTAAGAAACAACTATTCATATCATGTAACTATGATAAAGTTTAACTGAATGGAAAAAGCTCTTACTTGAAAATCTAGACTCTAAAATTTGAGGTATACTCTAAAAAAATCAAAGAAAATAGACTTGAGTGATTGTTTTTCTTAAATGAAGTTCACAGTGTTTACAAGATTTTAATAAAAGGAATTTATTTACTAGAATTCTATAAGACAAAGGGTCATATAGAAGAGAGTGGTGTACAGTTGTATGCCTTGCAAATGTTAGGGGCTGTGTTATCATATTGCCCAAAGTGTAGATGATGTAAGATAAGAAAGTTAAGGATGAAAAGATGAATAGAAAAAGAAAATAATTTATAAAGAAGTGACAAACTAATTCTGGGAATTTTATTCCAGCACAGTTATTAGAACTCCTGACCCTCACTCATGGCTTTGTCCCAGCCTCCAACTCCAGTAGACACTCCCTGGTAACCCACAGGCCATTTTGACTAGGAAAACAAGTAGGCTAACTGCAGACCTTATCTATCCCTCCATTCCTTCAAGTCCAATCCACCAGTCCCATCCCCAGAAACTGAGTATTTATGGATGATGAGGTCAGACGTTTTATTGATGTACATTTTTAGAGAAGCAGAATATTGTGTGATAAATTGCAATGGCTGTAAATAATTTTATAATATAGAACAAAAAATTATACAAATATCCACTGTAGTAAGAGAACAGGAGACACCTGATTAGAGATAGATTTATGTAGTAACCCATTTCTTTCTTTCGGTCTTTTTTTTCCTTTCTTTTTTGTTTTTGAGACAGGGTTTCTCTGTGTAGGCATGGCTGTGCTAGAAGAACTCCCATTTCTAATGAATTGAATGAGCATGTATTTATGAATCAGTAGAACAATATATATATATATATATATATATATATATATATATATATATATGTGTGTGTGTGTGTGTATATTTGTATATCTATATATTAAATATGTATATTACATTTGCTGTGTAAGATTTGAAAGCAGGGAAATAAAACATTTACTGAAGAACAACATATGCAGATTTTGTGAAAATTTTATGGCAAGAATAGAAGATGGAGAAATGAGAGAGAGGGAGAAAGAGAGAGAGAGAGATCCAACAGAATTATGAGGGAGTAAATCTTGATACAATTAAAAGGATATAGACACCATAAGAGTTTATGCTCATCAGAATCTTCTGATTTACTAGTGTCTGTCTCACGGAACACATTGACCGTTATCCCAATTTCCTACGTCCAGTTTTATTGTCATTTTAGATTGCCAGCAAGCTGTCCTCATGATTTTCCGTGTGGGTCACAATGTCTCTCTGCAGCCTCTACCTGGTTGAAATGAGCTGGTAATGACTCTCATTAAGAACCAGCATTGCCCTGTGCCAAGTGCAGTGGGGAGCCATTTGGCTCTAAACATAATAGATAGTGTTTTATTTATTCCCATTTAAGGTGTAAAATATGAGAATGGCTTGATTTAACATATGCTCTAAAATTACTTCATGGAAAAAAAGAGGGAAGAAAGCAAAATCATTTCTGGAAATAGGTAAAGTTTTCTGCTATCTTTTTTCCTTTGGCAAATGGAGACTGAGGAGATAACAGTCACTTAAAAGCTAGTCTGTGATCATTTTTTAATCTTAACAGAGATTTTGGTTTTGAGAAAGGAGAAATACACACACAAACACACACACACAGAGGGAGAGAGAGAGAGAGAGAGAGAGAGAGAGAGAGAGAGAGAGAGAGAGAGAGAGAGAAGAGAACAAACAGAGCTTCTAAGAAGACTTCATGCCCAGGATTCACAATTGTAAAATGTTTCTCCTTTCCTTTGTGATTACAGTTTGAAACAACATTCCCTAAGAGTATTCATTGCATGCTGATCCCCAAAGGCGGGGTTCCACGCCAGGCTCTTGACATTGTCTATAAACACACTTTCTATCAACCACACTTCCCACTTCCTTGAACATTGTGACATAAACATCAGTTAGTTAAATTCAGTGGCATCTATTCTCTGAGAAGGCCAAGTTTAAGCCACAATTATCTTTGTATGTAAAGACTAACAGAACTGCCCGTGGGAGTTGGGTCACGGAACTCTGTGCCTGCTCAGCTCAAGCATGCCCCCCACAGTAGAGATGCAGAAAGTCAAGGCAGGGAGACACCCATTCTACCTTTATCATATTTTGTAGATACCATGTATGCAAATAAACAGATTTTTTTATTACAACTATATTTAGTTATTCACAATTTACTGTATGTATTAGTAAGATGTTAAAACATATCTACTGGAGATAATCTCCAATAATATATAAGTAAGAAAAATAATATAAATGGGGAAAGAGGGGAAAGGAAGGAAGCAAAACATAAAACCTCCTTTACCCTCTTAAAAAGTCTTGTACTCAAATGCTTTTCATCATGACTTTTTTTTTCCTTTAAATAACACCCTTATGAAAAGAACAACTCCCATTCCCTGAGGTAATTTGCATTCTTGTGGTTAAACAAGCCAGTGTGAACTCTTTAAATAAACCCTAAGAGCTTCATAACTGAGACTCAAATGTCAGGGTTGTGCTTGATCATTAAACATGGTTTCAGCCGTGGTTTGTGGTCTCTTGTAAACTAAGCCTTGTGGAAAGAGGCCGTGTTTACAGCTCATTTGTGATGCTTAGGGAAGGAATGCATCACAAACGCTTTGTTGCTGCATAGAAACATTTCTCTAATTCTTAACCTGTCTTTCCTATACGTTTATAGCATTATGTGAACATAATGCAACCTGGATACATAATTCTTTGAGAGCTGTTTCTGAGATCCTAATTGCAGCGACTGATGGGAGAAAAAAAAAAGCCTATAAAGACTGCCCTGACCCCAATGCCTCTGCTTTCTTAGCACCCAACCTTCTGCCCGCACCCAGCCTCTGTAAATTCTGCACCTCTTTTTCACTTAATCTGCCTTCCCAGGCCTTCTCTCGGGTCTTCAGTCAGTTCCGACCCTTTCATTTCAACACCACTGGACTCCTGCCCCTTTGGCATGAAGGTAGATTGTCTGCCCTTTTCTAGACTGGCTTCAGATTCCCTGACAAACAACAGAGAGACGTTAACTGTCCAACAGAAATTAGACATTACATTTTTCCTTTCACGGAACTCCTCACAAGTGTCATTTATTGCATCGTTTTCTTCCCGTGGCTTCCTTGTTTACTGAATTCTCCTCTCACTGAAATATGAGCTTGACCACCATAATTATCCTATCCTTTTTTTACCAATTTACACTGAGCACTATGGTCATCCTCCTACACTGGGGGAGAAGTGTATAATATATATATACATATATATATATATATAGATTATATAGTTTGAACGAATGTTCCCATGTCAATCTAGCTTAGCATAGCATAGCAGCAAAGTTTGTGTTTATTGCTAAGCCTAAACAGATGTAAATAACAGGAATAACTCATCCTACTACCATCTGCTATGTGGCAACTCATGGACAATAAAGGTACAGAAGAGGCAATTGCTAAACTTTATTAGTTTGGTGAATAATGTGCTTGGTATTCAAACTGTGTCCACATTTTCTCATTACTGAAACAATAGATTCAAGAAAAAAAAAACTTATGCTCCTCAGCATGCATTGCTTTCTTCAGAACAGAAGCAAGTTTAAAGTTACTTGATATTTGGGTAACTTCTTGTTCTTAGTCTATATGTGTAGCAACTGTATAAGACTATGGTACACTTGTCTCTTTAAACATGAACCAAAGTATTGGAATGACTGGAAACTTCATTATTTTGCTTTAGATATATGTGCTGAATTCATAGACAAGAACAATGTAACTCAAATAAATAAATGTGTCTGATTATATTTATGTAGACTATATTCCTTCACGCTTCCAGGCTACCTGCTTTTGTCAAGCTGTGCTCTTGAATGAGTTTCATAACTGCCAAGACTTTCTCACTCAAACAATTGCCAGTTAGTTCCAACTGTGTATTCAAGAAAGCTGTTTAACTGCAGCTATGAGAGGGAAGGTGGCTACCAATTGATATAAGAGGATAAAACTAAGACCTCATTAGACTAAAAGAAATAATAAAATAACAGATAAGAAACATCAAGAGAGAAAGATTCCAAAAATTACCAATAGAAATGAAAGATATTTGGCTCATTTCTAAGAATGCCAGCGGCTGCAAGCCACTGAGTAAAAATGTGAGTAGTGTAAGACAGATATGGACTGTGGCACTGGATGAAAGATATTTGCTTAATGAAAAATTTAGACTCGTAAATAAACATTCAAACGAAGTGTCAACATGCTGCCATGGGGTGAATCTAAAATATCCTGAGAGACTTGTGTTTTGAAATCTAGTCAAGTTTGTAGCATTGTTTTGAAATAGGCAGGTCCGGGTGGCAGGCATACATGCTCTGAAGGTTATGCCCAGCTCTGATTCTGATCTTTCCTTGCTTCCTGATCTACCAAGATGTGGGCAGCCTCCAGTCCATGCTCTCATTGCGATAAACAGAATTTTCTATGCCATGCCTTCCCCACCTGGATCCACTGAGGACCTCAGACCCAAAGATGCCCAGGCATCTGCAATCTCACAGTTGTCTGGCAGACCAACAACAAGGTTTTTGACATCTTGAAAACAGGAATGCAGCTCAGGTAGAGTGTTGGCCTAGACTTTGCAAAGCCTAAGTTTGATTCCCAGTACTGCAAAAATAAAATGCTCAAACAAAAGCAATAAAAGTGCATTTACTAAATAATACTTCCAGTTTCCCTATCTGGTGTTCATAGAGCAAGGAAAAATGTAGAAAAATGGGTGAATGAATTTTCTTGTAACTATAGCATGTTAGTGATTTTTACAGTGTGATTGAAATTAGAATTTTGAATTAGAATTAATGTCTTTATGAAATTTGTCATTTGAAAAATATCAAAGTAGATAGTCATGCAAGACTGAAGTCAAATTAAGCAATTATAAGCCAGAAATTTTCACTGATTTATAATGTATCAAGGCATAAAAAAAGAATAGACTATAGAAGAGTAGAAATAGTCTATAAAGGCAGTTGCTGATTACAACTTAAAGGAGTAATAATAAACACTACACCACATACACACACTCACACACACACACAGATGTAGACACAACTATGTACATCTAATAAATAGTATATAGTTCTGTCTATATTCGTTCATGTGTGTGTGTTTGTATGTAAGTAGTGTGTTTAATAAAACATGAATATTTCATATCATACTCAAACATAAAGCATATCATTTTAAGATGAATTATTACTATAAATTTCAATAAAAGTAGAGAGTACTGTATTATAAAATCAGTTTGGTAATCTCACATACTTAAGAAAAATGTTGCCTATTAATTAGGGCCCAGACAGCTATGGACTGATTGCTGAATCTTCTCTTTGCATTTTAATATGTGTTTTTTTTAATTTCCTACATGTCTACTGTATTCACATACTTTCCACTCTTTCTCAAACTCCTCCCATGATCCGCAACTCCCTTTCAAAGTTATGATCACTTCCTCTTTAATTATTATTGGTACAACACACACACAACCTCACTGGCTCTATTTTGTAGTTGGCATATATATGATTTAAGGCTGATCACTCAGATTAAATAGGAGTAGACAGAAAAGATAGAATCTCTCTACCTAGCAACCATTAATCAGCAGTAGTGTGCTTTTGTTTTGGTTTGTTTCCATATA
>NW_026067938.1:10616487-10775810 GCF_014885135.2 Alexandromys fortis
TATATATTCAGAGTCCTGTGAGTTAGAGTTAGCATATCAACTGGTGTTGTCATTATCCAGGTATTGATTGCCTATTACATTGTTGAGATTCCATGGGTGTGGATTCTCTGTCCTAAGTAGTAGACACAATCTCAAATCAGATGTGTTGGTCCTCTGACTCATACAATCATTCTACCCCCTCTCCCTCGTCCCTGGGTCTTTGCAGGATGCATTGGAGATGTATCAGCTGGAATACAGCACTCTGTTATCAGGTGTTCATTTTGACTTGTGAATTCCTAGGATGGACTCCATCTGTTGAGGAAAGAAACTTCTTTGATGAGGAGTGAGAGCTACACTTACCTATAGGTATGAGGACGGGCATTTAGAATACAGTTATAAGTTATGTCAGCTCAGGGAAGTAGCCATATAGTAACTTTCCTCTGCTGTCTATGGGTCACTAACCATGGTTAATAGCCGAGGTTCATAATATTAGGCATGAATTACCTCTTATTGCATGGACTTTGAATCCAATTAGACAGCTGTTTGTTACACCCATGTTGGAAGTGCCACTACTGAACCCCTGGGAAAATGTTACCAGGCTAGTCATTGTTGTGGCTCATAGGTTTTCAGTTGGATAGGGCTACTATTGATTTTTCTCTCTAGGCAGCTTATATAGAAACTTTGGATAGTCTAAGAGTTAGTGCTTAGGGAGGAGCTGTCCAGGTCAGTTTCTAGGAGTGCTATGTCCAAGGTACCTTAGATATCGTTATAGTACCTGGTATAATCACAAAAACCAGCTAATTAAAATGAGACCACAGAGAAGAGACAAAAAAGGCAGCTCTGGAGAGGAAAATAGTATAACAGAGATATTAGCATTGGAAAATTTCCATAACCGAGGAATATATAATCCAGTTACATCACTTATTATGATATGATTCTCTAAAGGGACGCAGACTATGTAGTAAAAACCCAGTGCCAAGCAAGCATTGGAAACCTTTTTGTGAGATGTTGGACAGGAGAGTCTAAGGGACTCTTCCAACAATATATTGTTGTTTCCCTTGATTGCTAATTTTTGAGATAACAGTGAAAAAAGAAAGGTGAAGATGAATAATAAATTTCTCAAACTGGACTAGATATTTTCTTGCTTGCCATGGTAATGGAGGCAGGAGATAAGGGATCATTAAAATAGCCTCTTTAAACAAATAAAGACTAAAGTAAAGAAAGCTGGCATTATATAAAAGTAAGTAAATTTATACAAATAACCATCATCAGGCGATGAAAGGAGACAAAGACAGAGACCCACAATGGAGCACCGGACTGAAATCTCAAGGTCCAAATCAGGAGCAGAAGGAGAGAGAGCACAAGCAAGGAACTCAGGACCATGAGGGGTGCACCCATACAATGAGACAATGGGGATGTTCTATCGGGAACTCACCAAGGCCAGCGGGTCTGGGTCTGAAAAAGCCTGGGTTAAAACCGGTCTCACTGAACATAGTGGACAATGAGTACTACTGAGACCTCAAGAACAATGGCAATGGGTTTTTGATCCTACTGTACCTATTGGTTTTGTGGGAGACTAGGCAGTTTCGTGGATGCTCACCTTACTAGGCCTGGATGGAGGTGGGTGGTCCTTGGACTTCCCACAGGGAAGGGAACCCTGATTGCTTTTTGGGCTGACGAGGGAGGGGGACTTGATTGGGGGAGGGGGAGGGAAAGGGGAGGCGGCAGTGGGGAAGAGACAGAAATCTTTAATAAATAAATAAATAAATAAGAAAAAAAAAAACAAAAAAAATTAGCAAGATTGATTTTGTGGGGAAAAATATAAATTGTAAACGGGAGACAAACATGCACACAGATGTAAAGCATGTGGTAGCTGAATCTCAAGGACGCATTGTTTGATAGGTAATACCAAGGTGAGATGAAAATGAAGACTGGGCTAGGCAGTGGTGGCATATGTCTTTAATTCCAGCACTTGGGAAGCAAATGCAGGCGGATCTCTGTGAGTTAGAGGACAACCTGGTCTACAGAGGGAGTTCCAGGACTGGCTCCATAGCTACAGGAAAACCTGCCTCAAAAAAACAAAAACAAAATTAAACAAAAGAAAGAAAGAAAAGGAAAAAAGAAAAAGAAAACGAACACTGAGATTAGACAATTCATAGAGTTAAACTTCTCAGAGACTAAACTGTAAACACATTGAACTGCTTTAGTCATGAGAAAGGTAGATACCTTGAGTCTTGGCAGAGAGAGCTGAAAATTCAAGCCCATCCAACACTTTCCTTAATACTAGAGTCTTGAAAGTTAAAGTGATTCTTTTTACTCTCAACTCTGCAAATGGAAGCCAGAAGAGCCATTCGCTGCAGGTGGCTGTCACTCACTACCCATCGCCATAATCCAGCCCAGTTTTCCAACACAAACACATCACATTATTGCACACAGTTCATGAAGGATTATTACAATCTTCATGGATGCCAAAAACCTAACAACTCAAAGGACGTTAAAGACGTCTCAGAAAACAGATGAGTCATTACCATACAGATTTTCAGAAGTTTGAAACATTTAAATGGTTTTCTTTTTCTTCATGCAGCAAACCATGTAAAAGAAATGGTTTTCTTCTTTTTTTCCCACTTTGTAATATTCTTAGAGCATTCAGACCCTGTTAAAGACACCGAAGATTCAGCAGGGAAGGTGAAGGACCTAATTCCTACATGTCCTACTTCTTTAGAAAGTAAATTTGACATATAAATGTACATATATAATTGCATATAGAATTCTGTGCTATGAAGAAAAGAACAAATACAAGGAGTTAAGTAAGAAATGAGGAACAGAAGGCTGCTGGGGAGAGATTCAGGAGGGCAAGAAGTTGATGTGGAATGCCGTTCTGTATGCTATCAATAGGTTTTATTACCATTGGCTAATAAAGAAGCTGCTTTGGCCTATGCCAGGGAAGAAGATAGCTAGGTGAAAAATCCAAACAAAGAAACAGGGAGAAAGAAGGTGGAGTCGGGGAGATGCCAGCAGCTCTGGATAGGCAAAATGTGAGGTAACAAGCCACAAGCCTCATGGTAAAATATAGAATAATAGAAATGGGTTAAGTTGAGAGGCCTTGTTAATAATAAGACTGAGCTAATAGGTCAAGCAGTTTGTAATTAATAGTAAGCCTCTGAGTGGTTATTCCAGAACTGGGACTCAAGCGAAACCTTCAGATCCAACCTTTTGGATCTGAAGAATCCAAAGATTCCTCCAAAGATCCAAAGAAACCTCCTTTTAATCCCTGCATTTGAATGGAGTGAAAGCAATGGTAATGAACCTGCATGATGGGCACTAGGGAGGGCAATTTCGATCAAAGAAAAACATATGGAGATGACAAAGGGAGACAACAGACCATGTAGTTTAGCTGGTATAAAATCAGCAGCAGTGGGGGCAGGAAGCAAGGGTGGAAGCATTGTGAACCGACAACCATGCAAATGAATAACTATGAAGGGACGTGGTCGACCAGTAGTCAGAATTCACCAGACCAGCTCAAACACAAGGAATATAATTTTAACAATTTGGATAAAGGGAGACTCACACGATCAGGGTCCAGCGAGAATCACGCGCAGAGGAGAAAGAGAGAAAACAAGGGGCAGGCACCCAAACCCCAGGTGCTTCTTCCTTCGCCCAAGGCGGCCACACCCTAGCCAAATTGGCTGAGCTTCCCCATCTCTCTGTAAACCTACTGACAAGGTGATCCTACCTAGTTTCAATTGGGAGAACTCACTAGAGGAGAGTAAAACCTTTTCTATGCTTTTTTGAATAACCCAAAGGAATAATGCTACTGCTTTCTCTGATTAAAAAAAAAAATCAAGGGCTGAAAAATACTCTCACATTCAATAGGTCAAGTTGTTCTGCCTAGAGAAGAGCTTTTCACTAAAAAGCCATCGCTGGTTTCCACTCAACTCCTGATGAGGTCTTTATTAAGTGAAACATATTTCCTCAATTTTTATACCTGGACATCTCCCTCTTTCCTATTATTTTAGCTAGAAGCAATAACGGTGTCTTAAGATGGGCAGTTTCAGCAGGAGTAATAGTACAAATGTTCTCAAGTAGAAGGTGTTTTAGGATGACTCAGAAACTGCAACTGCTTCTATAGCAATGAGAAATGGGTATGGCTGTTTTCTATGAACAATAGTACATGGTACAAGTAAACAAAATCACTAAGAGTAAAATAACAAGTATTCTTTAGCTGGGGCAAGCAAGATCCTGCTCTAAACATACATCTTGCATTGATTAGCCTACTGACTCTCTACAAGAATGTATAAGAGAAAGACATATGGTGTTGCAGTGATGACTGATCATTTAAGTTGGATGCTGTGAATCCTAAATTGCCTCCTAAAATATAATCCTAAAAGTAGGGAGTTATATTTACTGGGGGCATGTTTGTGAAAATAATTAAATATCACATAACAGAGACAAAGGGTACAATCTATACAAAGACTGATTTATCCTTTCCTGGTGACTTTCAGAAGGCACATTTAGGGTGGAAAAAAAACTACTCTCATTATGTTTTCATTTTGTTACCAACCTAAATATGGAATATACATTTGTTCTTTGGTGTATTAGTAGGAGAATATCATTTTGTCAAGATAGGGAAAGTTAAAACTGCATGAGCGCTTAGCAGTGGTGGTGCACACCATTAATCCCAGAACTCAGGAGGCAGAGGCAGGCAGATCTCTGAGTCTGTGGTCAGCCTGGTTCACAGAGAAGGTTCCAGAGCTACACACACACACACACACACACACACACACATACATAAATAAATAACACAAAAATTGATTCCCATTCCCACCCTGACTTTAGGGTGACTACTTAGATTAAAATACCAGTTTCAATGACTATGGAAAAAAAGGGAAAAGCATTTTTCCCACTTGAATGTGTTGGACTACATATCAAAGTAGAACCACAACTTCCCACACTCTTCTGGTAAGTATAGTAAATAGTAAACATACAGGTAGTTAATGTTATGGAATCAAAGACACACTGACTGCCATCTACCGAATCTGGGGGCTTGAGCTCCTGCACAGCTGCATCAGTTGTGTTCATTGGTTGAGCACACAGATCTAAAAGGTGGCATGTCTTTATGAAGCCAAGTTAGAGCCTTCTCTCATTCTGAAGATGGATCAAGCTTAGTGGCAAATGTTCTACAAATCAAGTGTGCCTGAGTCTATTTGAGTACCACTTAATTGTTATCGAAAATCAGACTTTTTGAACAGCATCAGATTTATTTGTTCTAGGAGCTGGAGAGATGGCTAAATGGTTAATAAAGAGCATTTGTTTTTCTTTTAGGGGAGCAGAGTTTGAGCCCCAGTAAGTAATGTAACTTACAACCTGAACTCTAGGTCCAAGGGATCTGATGTTCTCATTTAGCCTCTGTGAGCACCAGCACATACATATAAGCATACAGAGACATAAATACAAATAATATAAACCACCAGGAGTAATAACTCCACAGTTCTCTATGTCATAATGTTGTAATGGGAAATGATTAATTTTTCTGTAATTAATGAATTAGTTTCTGTGTTGGAGTATATACAAGATTTAGCTAACTTGGAAGAAAGAGCTTGCTAAATTAACTAATTTGTTGGTTTTTTAGCCTCTTAAAAATATCATTAGAAAAGAACCCTTCCCTGTCCTACCATAAAACATAAAATCTTGAATAGATATTTACTTTGCCATTCTTTTTTCCATCATTGTTCAATAGAAGTGTTCCTTTTATGAAAATTTCTATTTCTTGAGTCTATATCCTGTCAGCTCTCATCTTTTGTTATTTCTATGTTTATTCCCTATGTCCTCTATTATATATATATACACATCAAAACCCTCCATCCCAAAATCATTTAAAGCTTTTAGGTCTCTGTTAATTTAAAAGATAAAGATGAAACAAAATCATCTCTTTTGATGAGCCCAGACTTCAGTTAGTACTGTAACATTCCCTTCACCTTAAAGAAAAAGCTTGTTCAGCCAAATTGTCTGCATGCCCTGTCTACACCTCCAGTTGAGAAGTCCTTGTCATGGGAGAATGGAACTTTTGCCCCAGCCATTCTCTGGAAGTGACCTTGCAAATGGCAAGTCACATTTGACGTTCTAAAGCATTGCAGTTCATTTTTATCATACACTGAGTAATTTCATAGGAACGTTTTATGTTGTTCACTGCTAGGCATTCTGAAAAGGCTTTCCTCTCATGGTATTATATTTACAGGGTTCCCCTTTACCTCCTGCCATTCAATGCTCCCCGAGGAAATGTTCCCATTGTTTAATAATTGGTTCTTTATGTATCTTTCTTCACCACTTAACTTCTTTTTTCTTTACATTAATAATTATACCCTTTTTAATATCTCAGGGAATACTTTACAAGGTAAAATAGATAATTAAACAATGGAACAATGAATGGTTGCCCCAGAAAGAACTCTAAGAACTTGAGATTTGACAGAAGGAAATACCAGAACAAGTATTTCTTTAAAAAAAAAATGAACCTAAGTGTCTTTACAGATAATAAGAGAATTAATAAGCTAAGTTAACATTTAATTGCATAGGCTAAAATATTTTTAGATATATCAGTTTAATAATTACAAGGATACACCACAGGGGCAAGAATGATAGCTCATTGGTTAAAGGTGCTTGCTGCTGTTCTAGAAGACAGAAGTTTAATTCCTGATCCACACTACAAGTGCCTCACAATTGCCTACAATTCTAATCCCAAGGTATTTGACACTCTCTTTTGGCATCTAATCTACATTTACCTTAATTTATGTGCACATATATACAGAGAGATACATGAAAATGCATGTAATTAATGAAATAATAAATGTATAAAACATACTACAGCATCAGAGAAAAGAGCAAATTTATTAACTAATTGATTATTTTGATTCCTTAGTTTCTATCTCCATATATTTTTTTATTCAAAAGCCCGCCATCCCAATCTATCTTCATGTTAATTAGAAGAAAGCCATTTTTATCTTGGTTTATAAATTAAGGTTGATTCCATTAAACTGAAATATTTTAAATTACAGAGTCCTTAAGACATGATGAGGTTAAAAGATCACCAAGACAGGGACCTTCATCTTTATCTTTAAGCACAGCCAAAATCTATATTCAAAAAAATTACAACAGAGCACTCTAAACCAACCTGGAATCATTCCAAACACCTGGTCCATATGGCCTTCCCCATCCAGGTTAGTGAGCTGGCCATAACCAGTACATTAACTCTACCTACTCCAACTGGGAACCTAGCTATAGGTGAATACTGAAGAAGCTATTACAAAATCCAGTGTGGAGGTTTCAAAAAAAAAAACTAAAAATACCATCTGGCTTACCTCTTCTACCTGATCTCATACTCAAAGGGTTCTACATAATCTGAGAGACTTGCTCAATCATGGTCATTGCTGTTCTACTGAAAATCACTAAAATCATTTCATCCTATATGTCCAAAAGGTGAGAAATAGAGGGTGTAAATGTGGTACAGATAGATATATATCCGATGGAATTTATTTCTGATGCAATATCAAAACAAATCGTGAAATTTACAGATAAAGGGATGAAACCAAAAACAATTTTACTGAACTAGATAACCCAAACACAGGAAAATGAATGTTTCATGTTCTGCCTCATATGTAGATACTGTCTTCTATTCTCTTAATTTTATGTTCAATTTAGACCTATTGTAGAGCTCAGGAATCTAGAAAGAGAGTATTGGGAGAGGGATGCTTTAAGATAGGAGGTAGTAAAACAGAAAAATGAAAGTACACAATAGGAATACTGGGTTAGAATGGTTATATCAGAAAAGAGGTAGATGTGGGGAGATGGATGTGGAGAGGAGGCTTAGCTAAAAGGAAAGGGTTATGAAAAAGACATATGGAAATCTACTATACAGTAACCAATATGAGTTGAAAAAGGCATAGTATTTATGACTGAAAAAAGTTTCTTTTGGAAAATAGAGCTATTAAAACCCCACAGTGCCAGGTATGGATTATCTCCTTATTAATTATTGACTAGGGATAGTCACACAGAATAATACGAGCTCTTGTCAGTCCTATTATTACACCTTAGTACCAAGTGATAAAACCTTTGCTGTAGACACCACATACATTGGTTGCATGATATAGGTTAGTTGTTCTCAACCTGTGGGTAGTGACCCCTTTGGGCATGGAAAAGCCCTTTCACAGGGGTTGCATATTAGATATCCTGCATATTGATATGTACATTACAATTCATAAGGATAGCAAAATTATAGTTATGAAGTAGCAACAAAAATAATATTATGATTGGGGATTGCTACAGCACAAGGAACTGTATTAAGAGTTACAGCATTAAGAAGGTTGAGAACCACTGATATAAATAAATCAAGCTGAATTGAGGTGGAAGCCTTGTCTTTGTCAGCTAGCTTTCATAGTGTTGGAACTTGCTATTCAGGCATCAGAATGGAAAGTCGTCAACAATAGTCTGCTGTGAGTATCAACCTACTTGGTAATAATGCAATAATGGCATGGACATTATGGCTGTAATCAAACTTCTCTTTGTATGCTTGGGCTATTCCTTAGGATGGAATCTACACATCATAATGTAAATCTAGTCCATGGTCAATACGATCATAGGCTCTAGAGGGGAACTTGATTCTATTGTCTAATTGAATTGATAAATAGTTTTAGTCTTAATCAGAAAAGCCTTTCTTTCCAGTGAACTCTATTTACATGAGTGCAGAGATTTATGATTGAGCAAGGTCCTGAGAATCATGAAAGTTGAATATTCATCCTTAAATACAACATTTAATTCATCCTTACGAGGCTTAAATACTACAGAAAAGGTAACACAAGGAATTAAGAGCAAGAAAGGAAACAGTCAGCGACTATGGATGCTGGGTCTGAACAAGAGTGCTCCTGAAAACAGCCAAGTGTAGAGGAGGAGCCCAGTGATCCCTGGCCTCAATGTTAAAGAATCTCATTGATAGAGTAAAGGAAATGGAAGATCATTTTCTTGAGATGTTCATCCTTTGGTAACTCTTCAGGTTCCATAGGAAAGTCCAACCATCTCTAATGGTTAAAGAGATGACCTTGGTCATAAATGCCTTGACCTACATTCATAGCTTTAGGGACTTGTCTGACTGAAGTGAGAAGGGAATGAGACAAGGATGGACATACAGACACATACAAAAACATACATACCTGGAATGAGGTGTGTCATGTGCTCTGATGGAGGCATACCATCAGCAACCTGGAAACTCATAGTGTTTTTACACAGCTGACTTGAGGAAGTGGATGCTTTTCTTTGGCTTGGTTTAGTTTTTGGTTGCTATTTTCTTTATACAGATGAATGTGGGTTGTTTAACTACTAACAATAGTAGTTCTCTCTAGGATATAAGTCTCAGGCTGTAAACACTCCAGAAGAAGATCCGTGTTGACATCTTCTGTCTACTACATCATTTCAGTACATGCACCTGGAGAAGGCTTAGCTATTCTCCTGCTTCTGGAGTGTTAGGGTTCTTGATAAGGCCACAGTCATTTCAAACAATACATTCACTTAGGAATTCATCCACAATGAATAAAATTATGAATCTTGGAAAGTAAAAGGTAGGGAGAAGAGGGTTAATAGGAATATGAATGATATTAAGAGAAGATTGAGAAGTAAACAGCCCTGATAATTTATATACATGTATGGAATTGTCAAAGAATTTAAAACAAAAAAAAAGAATTATTTAAGACTGGCAGAATTTAAATGTGACATATACAAAGGAGGCTAATATGAAAAAATCCTACAAATTATTGCTTAATCATACTTTAATAATCACAAACTAAATACTATTCAGAAAACACTATGGTGGGTGTATCCCAAAACCAAGACACACACAACTAAAAGCATGAGTGGAAAATAAAAATCCAATATATAAAGTAAAACTACATTTTTAAATTTTGAATTCAATCTCTGTTGAGTTATACGTCCCCCAAATATCTTTCAGAAAAGGCACAAAGTAAATGCATTTAATTCTTTTCCTCGATAAATAATTTAACACTGTCTTAGTTTTAGATGCTACATTAATTTTAAAAGTGCTGTAATATATACTTCGGATAAAATTTTTTCACATACAGTTTTCCTACTAATAAAATTGTGTTGGCAATTAGAATTAGTTACATATGATCAAATACATGCTGCATATATTTTCTACTCTAGCATATTTGGCCACAAACTTTCGGCTGAAATGATTTCTCTCTTGTTCTATACATGTGTGCATACGTGCATGTTAACTCCACTAGTTACAGAGTTTTCAGAATCTACAAGTATGTTTTTCTATTTTTGAACTTTTTTCTTCTTTCCCCCTCCCCCTGCCTCCCCACCTTTTCTTCGAATCCACTCCTCACCACTTACCTTCAGAAAAGAAAGGCCTCCAAAAAACAACACCAAACATGACAAAGTAAGATATAATAAGACAAAATAAAAGCCATTTATATTATCAAGGCTGGACAAGGCAATACAATAGTGGTATTGATGGGTCTTGAGCAAGGTTGTTTCCTAATTTTCTGAGAAATCATCATGCAGGTATCCAAAGGGGCTGTACCTGTTTGCATTCCCACCAGCAATGCAGGAGTGTTCTCTTTACCTTACAACTTCTCCAGCATAAGTTGTCATCAGTGTTTTTGATCTTGGCCATTCTTTCAGGTGTAAAATGGAATCAGAGTTGTTTTGATTTGCATTTCTCTGATGACTAAGGATGTTGAGCATTTCCTCAAGTGTCTTTCAGTCATTTTACATTCCTCTTTTGAGAGTTCTCTGTTTAGGTCTGTACTCCATTTTTTATTGGATTATTTATTCTTTTGATGACCAGTTTCTTGAGTTCTTTGTATATTTGGTCATAGCCAGAATCTGGAAACAACCTAAATGCCCCTTGACCAAAGAATGGATCAGGAAAATGTGGTACATTTACACAATGGAGTACTACACAGCAGAAAAAGAAATGACATCTTGAAATTTGCAGGAGAATGGATGGAGCTAGAAAACATCATCTTGAGTTAGGTAACCCAGACTCAGAAAGAAAAATATCATATGTACTCAATCAAAGTAGTTTTTAGACATAAAGCAAAGAAACCCAGTCCACAAATCACAATCCCAGAGAACCTACACAACACGGAGGACCCTAAGAGAGATATACATAGATCTAATCTACATGGGAAGTAGTAAAAGACAGGTTCTCCTGAGTAAATTGGGAGCATGGGGACCATGGGAGATGGCTGAAGGGGAAGAGAGGGAAGAGAAAGGGAGAGGAGCAGAGAAAAAGGTATAGCTCACTAAAATCATTGAAAAAGAAGAAAAGTAAAAAAATAAAAAGTTAAAAAAAGAGTCTGCTTCAAGCTGGACAGTGGTGGTGCATGCTTTTGATCCAAGCATTAAGGAAGTCAGAGAAGGAGGGTATCTGTGAGCTCAAGGCCAGCCTGGTCTACAAGATCTAGTTCCAGGACAGGCTCCAAAGCTACAGAGAAACCTTGCTTCAAGAGAGAGAGAGAGAGAGAGAGAGAGAATGTTTCAATAAATATTTTATTTAATCCTAGCTATTTTCCAAGTACTGGTAGACATCAGTGACTGATATATAAGGTCTGAAATCAAAAAGAGTGGAGTTACTCTATCTGAACCATATACATGTGATACCTATTATCTTTATCAGGGTATTGAATTTCACTTGGGGAACTGAAGGACAGTTTAACTAGCCTACAATTCTATCTTGGGTATTCAGTTTTCTTTATCATTGTACTACAATAGACTTCTTCTGTTTTCCTCAAGTGCCTTTCAAAGAGTCACTTATGTGAAGATTTGGTAAATGTTTTTGACAGTTTATTAGGAAAATGACAACCATTAGGGACTGGTATTTAAATAAATACTACATTGCTTTTATTTGTTACCATGGAATTTATATAATGCACTATAAATATCTGTACATAATTTTCTCATTTTTTTTTGTGATTATTTCACATAAAGCAGGGAATAATTTTCATCTACTAGTCTTTTGTGACTTTTGTTCCATCGATTTATTTTTGTTTTTGTTTAAATTCATTTACCAACAGAAATATTTTATGACCTGTGAATTTAGAATATGAGAAAATATTTAAGAAAAATATACAAAGTCTATTTCTTTTCTTATTTTTTTAAATCAGCATGTCTTTGACAAAAGAATTCTGCCTGCTTTGGGATACTACACAGTTTGTTTTAAATTTACCCATGCTCCTGATCAATCTACACTGTTCTCTGCACTGACAGAACTTAATGTGTAGAAACAAGTAGTATCTCATAGTTGCTACAAAATACTGCAGATCCAAAATCTGTGTTCAGAGAAATAGAACGTGAACTGAACAAAGTTTGCAAGGTCTGTCTGCGAACTACATCCTAAATAGAGCAGAAACTCTGGTGTGTTGTAGGAGGCTGCTTGCTTGTCCCGGCCACCCAGAATCGAATTACACAGAAACTGTATTAATTAAATCACTGCTTGGCCCATTAGCTCTAGCTTCTTATTAGCTAACTGTTACTTCTTAATTTAATCTATTTCTAGTAATCTGCGTATCGCCACATGGCTGTTGCTTACCAGGTAAAGTTCTGGCCTCTGTCTCTGGAGAGGCTACATGGATTCTTCTGACTGTGCCTTCTTTCTCCCAACATTCAGTTTAGTTTCCCCCGCCTACCTAAGTTCTGCCTTGAGCATGCCTAAGACAGTATCTTTATTAACCAATGGTAATCAAAGCATACAGAGGGGAATCTCACATCACAGTTGAACTTCTCCACCATAAAACTAAGTGACATTTTACTAAGTTCATCATCACTAAAGTGTCTTGGTTCTATCTTTGCCATAGAAAACTTTGTACCATGCCACTAACAGTTTTTTTCGCCATCATTTCTTCCAGCCTTTGTGCCTATCCCATCAGAAGCAAAACAAGTTGTTTCACTATCTCCTTTCCTTCCTTTCTCAACAGATGAGCAGCAAAGTCTTGGGTATTACACATCTCCAGTGTCCTCATTGACTGTCACTCTATCTTCATCTGGTACTCTCAATCCTCCCCAGTCCCCATCCCTCAGAAAGTGTCACCTTTTTTCCTTTGAATTTAGCCAAACACAATAGGCACCTTTCCTAAGTCGGGGCACGGGAACAAAGTGGGTGCACACGCACAGAGTCCTGAACCATGGTTTGAATAGAGCAATCACTGTGAAAGAAAAAAAGAAAAAGGTGCAGCTCTAACATGGAAACATTAAGTCAGGAGACACATGAGACGCAGTATTTGAGCACAAAGACCTCAACAGTCTTCTCATTGAGAATGCTTTATGTGGGTTTTTGGAACTAGGGCTCTCCGATCTCTGCGCTTAGATGTCCTGATACATAAAGCCTGAAGCAAAACTTGACAGTCTATGCAGTTAATCAGCAAGTTGGATTTTATTTGGTTTCTCTTTTACAATGCATGGGATCAAACCATGGCCTCACACATACCAAAAAATTAAAAAAAATTCTATTACAAAACCATATATAAGCCCAAACTATGCCTTTTATTTGTTTGTTCTCTCTCTCTCTCTCTCTCTCTCTCTCTCTCTCTCTCTCTCTCTCTCTGTGTGTATGTGTTTGTGTGAAAGAAAGACACAAAGACAGAGAGACAAACAAACAAACAAACAAAAAGAGAGGAGAATTGTACCTGATGGTACATGCCTTTAATCCCAGCCCCAGAGAGGCAGAGACATGTAGATCTCCTAGTTTGTGACCAGCTTTAGAAACACAGACTTCCAGGTTACACAAAGCTACATAGTGTCTGTCTACAAAAAAGAGAGAGAGAGAGAGAGAGAGAGAGAGAGAGAGAGAGAGAGAGAGAGAGAGAGAGAAAGAAAAAAAGAGAGAAAGAGAGAGAGAGAGACAGACAGAGACAGAGACAGAGACAGAGAGAGGGACGGAGGGAGGGACGAAGGGAGGGAAAGATGAAGGAAGGGAAGGAAGGAAGGAAGGAAGGAAGGAAGGAAGGAAGGAAGGAAGGAAGGAAGGAAGGAAGGAAGGAAGGAAGGAAAAAGGAGAGAGGTTCAAAAGATAAAACAGAGAGCTTGCTCCTCCTTTATCCAATTGGAGTGTGCTTTTTTTCACACTGACCTCATAAACAGAAATAGTAGCAACAGCATCAGTAGTAATGATTAACTCATAGAGAATAAAATTAAAACTGAATTTTCCCCTCACAGTACTACTTTGAAGTCATTTTAAACAAAGTCCTCTTGATTTTGTTACTGTGATAGAGAACAGATTCTGAAGATAGGCACATCTTTTCTCTGTACAAGGACCTTGTCAGACTTACTGTTCACAGGGCTGTGCTTTTAACTTATCTCTTTGTTTATCTTTGCTGAATACATTGAAATAGTGGCTGCAAGATCTTTGCTAAATGCAAAATTGTTGCTGGCACTAAGAGTCAAGCCCCAGTCTGAGATGACCACATTATGATTATGTGCAAGCAAGCCACATATCTGTCAGCACATTTTCTAGAGCAAATAACAGAGCCTCCAAGTCAGGTTCTAGTAAACAGTAAGACAATGCTTCCTCTTCCTTTTTTTGGGGTAACATAGTATTCAAAGCCCAATGTTAGCTTAAATAGTTTTTATATTGTTCTTGTCATAAACTAATAGATAATGTAAAACACACTGTCACATGAAAAGGGCATTGCTAATTTCAAAGTACACCCACTGGCATATCAAGAAAAGAAGCTAAACCGAATTCAAAAGACTGGATAGAATTTTTAGCATGATTCTTGGGCTCAAACCCAGGTGATGGTATAATAGACAAGTCCATTCCCCGTAGGCTACATCCCCAGCAACAGAATGGAATCTTTAGTATCTATTGATGTCTCTCTTTGTGTAGGGGTTGTTTATGTTTGTTCTTTTACTACAAACATAAAAAGAATCATATTTTAATAAGAAGAGAAGAATGAATTGCCCAGAGTGGAATGATTATGTCCATTTTTTTTACATTTAACATAACTTTGTTCTAATCAATTGAAAAATTCTATTATGTAAAATTAAATCTTAACCCCTATTTCACACTACATAAAAACACTTCAAAATACCACATTTCTGTAAGTAAATATGAAAATGAGATCCAGAAACCCCACGGAAGAGAATACAGACATAAATCCATGTGTCTATGGCAAATGTTTTCTCATTTCATTTTGGAAAAGAAATAATCATAAAAGTTGCTAAATTAGACTCCATTAAAATTAACAACTGCTGAACATAAAAATACTCCGTTATTAAAATAAATAGACAAGTAACAGACTTAGAGAAAATAGTCTTATGATAGTTCTAATAAATGACCAGAATATAAGACTTATAAAGGACTATTGAAACTAATAATAAAGAGACAAAAATACTTGCAAGAAAGATCTCAGTAATCAGTTAAAAGTAAGATTATAACTGACCAATATCTATACTAAAAAGAGCTTCTACTTGCTAATAGGGTAATATAAATTAAAAACACAAAAGGATATTAAAGAAAATAAGAAGAATCAATAAGATCTAGCATGGATAAACTTACAGAACATGGAATCCTGGGTATTGCTGGGAGGAATAGATAATGAGTGGTACAAGTACTTTGCAAAAATAAATTTTAGAGCTAGACAAATTGGTGAAAAAAGTTAATAGAAGTGTTTGCTGCACAAATGTGAGGACATGAGTTTGGATTGCAAACACCCATGTAAATAGCTCTCACGTTCCACAGCAATACCCATGAATATACATACATGTGCATATACCCCTTACTCATGCTGATCCATGTCCTGTTACTCTTTTACTTTTATGTCTTTTATTTTTAGAAAACATTTTGAAAAATTGTATTACTCTTCAAGGTTTATATTTTTAATAAATTTCTATAGGGCATAAAAGGAGTATCCATATTTAATTTTATTTTTAATTGCTTATATGTTGGGTTTTTTTTGTTTTATTTTGTTCATTTGTTTTTTCCAGACAGGGTTTCTCTGTATAACAGTCTTGGATGTACTGAAATTCACTGTAGATTAGGGTGGCCTCAAACTCACTGAGATCCTCTTGCCTCTGCCTCGCGAGCACTGAGATTAAAGGCATGTGCCACCACTACCACCTGGATGTTTAGCTATTTTTCTTACAGAAGGCCACTTGACATTCTTCAAAACATATCAAAAAAGGTTTTATATAATATTGGCATGACATAGCATCAAATTACTACTATACTTATTACACTATTACTTTAAAAAACCAATTGTTGTATTTTATATTAAAAAGGAGATATTTAACAATATTTTTAAAGTATTTCTTATTAGAGACTACGTTATTTTCTATCTTCAAATCGAATGACCTATGTGCTGTCATGATTGAAATACATATTACTATATGTACAAAGCAGAGATCAAACAACATGAGCAGCAATCTGTTGTGTCCACAAAGCTAGTGTACTGACTGCCCACCTAGAAAGTAGTGAAATGGTACCTAATCACGAACTGGAATGTTAATATGAGATTTTGATTTTATTTTGCACACCTGCATTGTGCTTCAGTCAGCTTCTATTTCCCTTTTCCTCAATGCTCCTTTTGGTGAGTTCTGTTCATGGTCGGTACAGTAGTGAAAACGTAAACAGTCTCAGTCTCATCACAGCTTAGAGCCCCACGAAAGGATGCTCTTTGCTGTCTGCACAGCCATCTCACAATAAGAAATCTAAACTGTTTTATTATTGTTGGTTTGCTTTAAGGTATGTGACGAGGGTCATGCTGTAATCAGTCGGATCAGTTCCTGGGGGAAATGGTGACCAAAATTTTATTTCAAGACAGAAGATCTATGATGGGCCCCAATATCATATTGGTGAGGATAAGTTGCAAGCTATAGACATAATTAATAATCCCAAAGATCTTCAATCAATTTTCAAGCTGATATCTTTCTTTTTTAAAAGATTATATTTTATTTGTACTTATGTGTATTACTTGTGTGTAGGTGTCCCCAGCAGTCAGATACCTTGGAGCTGGAGTAACACAAAACTGTGAGGTGCCTGCTGTAGTTTCTGGGAACCAAAGTCAGGTCCTCCATTAAATGAGGATGTACTATTAACCTCTGAGCTGTCTTCCCATCCCAGGCTTCTTACTTTTAATATTCAACATAATCATATTAGTTTAGCCACTATGTTTTACCGTCTTGATTCACAGTTCTAGTTTTGCTATTAACTTTGTCTTTGCCTCAAATTTAACTTATCAATAAAACATTTGCATTATTCAAATATCAAAATCATTGTTTGAAAGTAATCAGAGAGACTGGAGAGCCACAGGTTTGATTCCAGCGTTCATGTAACAGCTAAGAGAAGACTCACATCCTCTGGCCTCTGTTGCCACTGCACTCATATAGTACACAGGCAATCATACATGCAGGCAAAACAATCATACCCACAAAATAAAAATGAATAAATCTTTTAAAAGGTTTTAAATTTAGTCATAAAAATATTGCTTCTTCTGCAAAAATCACCCATCTACACACACACACACACACACACACACACACACACACACACACACACACATATATATTCATGTCTGGGACTTGGATGAATTCTTGCTTCTCTTGCTTTTAATAAAATATTTGTGCTATATAGCATCCATTGTTTTGTTTTGGTCACTTATAAACATTCTGGAAATCTTTCCCTCTATACATACATATGTAAATTTGATAATATTTTACTTGCAGATATAAACCAGCCTAATAAACTAATTTAATTTTTATAAAGAATAAATGTGGATTTTCCCTTGTTTGTGTGCTGAATCATCAAATCACACTTACGAAAAACGTGTGTTGAGTCCAGGAGTATATGCAGTAATAAGTTAGATGGAATTTGCCAAATATATCTTCCCACATACACCGTTTGCCAATGTATACCCGAACCAACAATGTGTCGGAAGTGGTTGACTCTTCGAACCCAGTCAATAGAGTGTGTTTTTAAATGTTTCTGTTTCTGTGAATATGATATGTAAAAATAATAACACCAGTCTAAAAATTTTCAAACTCTAGCAAATAAGTGCCAGATAAGGAAAAGTAACAGTCTCAGATTTACAGTTTTAGAAATATTCTATTATTTGGGAAAATAGCACTTTCTTTGTCCTCAATTTGCAAAACAACTTAAAAATACTGGAAACACACATTTTATGTTGACTCAGATGCCAACCGTGGGAAAAAGAGAGTCTTTCTTTGTACAATCTAAAGGGAAAAGTTAGAAAGTAAACCTCAGAAGAATGTAGTCATCTCAGATTTAGTATTGCTCATAATACAGTGTATATGCTGCATAATAGCAAAACTCTTCTAACTTATGCTTGTGAAATCTACTTCTACTTTGCAAATAAAATGAATTAAATATTTTCTTCTAAATTAATTGCCAATCTCCTAAGATTTTTGCCCTGAGTTCACTATCTGTTCAATTAACCAAGCACTAAAAACACATGATTTAATTTTTCTTGTCATGCAACAATGAGATTTTATCTAGAGTATCTGATTAATTTTGGATTTTATTTTCCCATTACAATTCAATTTATGTAGCTGCTCTGTCCATTCCTTGAAGTCATTTATAGCATTCAGGATAATCTCAATCAAGAATTAAGAATATTGAGGTACCAATTTCCCCCCATAGGACCATTTTGCTACTGCACTGCACACAGCTCCATAGAAATGGCATTTTCAGTGGTGGAAAGTGCTGGAAAACAACTTACTGCTTTTTCATGTCATTATTTTTATTGCTCACAAAGTAACTTAAAGTAAATCTGAATTACTTGCTAACAATCATAATGAAGTCTCCAATTATCCAACCACAAAATAATAGTAGTTAACACTTTCTTTTTGTTATAGAATGTCATGGTGGGAAATAAATTTTTACTTCTAATATCCCTAAGAATAAGAGGTCATTATATCTAAAGAACATTTAGAGCAAAGCACTTAGGGATCAAACTATTTGATTTCACACTACAGAATTATTTTACTCTCATTATCATTTTTTTTCTAAAGACAATAAGGACACCATAAAAACACAGCATTGCATTCATCATTAACTTTTTAATGGGAAACCATAAGGACAACAATAAATGCTTCAAACTGAAAGTAATAATTCCACTTATTTGACATAAACCCTCTTACAAATTCAGTATTTTTAAAGTTTAGTTCGGAGACAAATCTAACAAAGAGAATAATGTTTTACTCTAGAAAATTTTAAGGGGCAAGTGATTCTTTATACACTATATTTTATAGACTATATAAAATAAATATGCTATATATGTATATATGTATTGTGTGTTTTAAAGCAGTACAAATGAACAAACTACAGCATTGTTTGTAATAGCCAGAACCTGGAAACAACCTAGATGCCCTTCAATTGAAGAATGGATGAAGAAAGTATGGAATATATACATATTAGAGTACTACTCAGCAGTAAAAAACAAGGACTTCTTGAAGTTTGCAGGCAAATGGATGGAAATAGAAAACACTATCCTGAGTGAGGTAAGCCAGACCCAAAAAGAGGAACATGGGATGTACTCACTCATATTTGGTTTCTAGCCATAAATAAAGGACATTGAGCCTATAATTCGGGTTCTTAGAGAAGCTAAATAAGAAGGAGAACCCAAAGAAAAACATATAGGCATCCTCCTGAATATTAACCTTCATCAGGCGATGAAAGGAGACAGAGACAGAGACCCACATAGGAGCACCGGACTGAAATCTCAAGGTCCAAATCAGGAGCAGAAGGAGAGTGAGCACAAGCAAGGAACTCAGGACCGCGAGGGGTGCACCCACACACTGAGACAATGGGGATGTTCTATCGGGAACTCACCAAGGCCAGCTGGCCTGGGTCTGAAAAAGCCTGGGTTAAAACAGGTCTCGCTGAACATAGGGAACAATGAGGACTACTGAGACCTCAAGAACAATGGCAATGGGTTTTTGAGCCTACTGCACGTATTGGCTTTGTGGGAGCCTAGGCAGTCTGGATGCTCACCTTACCGAGACATGGATGGAGGAGGGTGGTCCTTGGACTTCCCACAGGGCAGAGAACCCTGATTGCTCTTTGGGCTGACGGGGGGGGGGGGGGCTTGATTGGGGGAGGGGGAGGGAAAGGGAGGCAGAGGTGGGGAAGAGACAGAAATCTTTAATAAATTAAAAAAAATAAATTAATTAAAAAATTGGTTATAATAAAGAAAGAAAAGATTGAGCCTGAAGCAAAATTGGTAATCCCAAGTCTCATTCATGCTTATACATAATTTAAAAATCTTAAGGGAGATTCATTAATGTTAACTGTCCCAGCAGTACAATCTGTGACTTTATTTCTACGTCTCTTTTTATTTATTTTTTATTTCTTTTGAATATTACTTGTCTAGTTGGAGAGAATAAGAAATATACTGTAGTGTTTGAAAATATATATTCTCTGTGTATTGTGCTCCACTTGAGTGTTTTGTGCTACACTTAGCAGAGCTATGAGATGCTAGGAGTTCCTGAACCACGTTCATTTTCATCCTATCATTTTAAAAAATATGTAGAGCGCTTGATGTTTTTACAAAAAAGCCTGGGTTCCATTTCCAGTACCCACTTGGTGACTCATACCTGCCTGTAACTCGAATTCCAGTTCCCTCTTCTGGCCTTATCAGGCACCAATAATGCACATGGTGCACTTACATACAAGTAGGCAAAATACTCCTGCATGTTAAAATATAAATAAATGCATATTTAAAATATACACAATAATCTACCAAGCCCCATGTAGTAGCTCTGTTTCTGAACCCAGACACTTCATACCTCACCCATGTCCCTGTGATGTCCACTTTCCATAGAGTTATAAAGAAATAAGATATTTTAAAACACACATCCCAAAATATCACTCTTTACACTTTCAAGTTCTTTCACTCTTTGGATTATCTTGTTTTTACAGCCCAATTCCCACCATGCTTTCTGTCATACAGTTGGAGATAAAACTATACCACTCAACTTTTAGAATATGCTAGGAAACCTTTTGCCTCTTTGCTTTACTTTGTTATGGTTTTAACATCTTATTTACACACACACACACACACACACACACACACGCGCGCGCGCACACACACACACACACACACACACATCCATTTCTTTGTCTCCCAGTTGCATCTAGCATAACCATAGGAAAATGTAGACGGATGCTGTTTGTTTGTCCCAGCTGCCCAGACCCGAAATGATCACACAGAAACTATATTAATTGTAATACTGTTTGGCCAATAGCTTAAGCTTATTTCTAGCTAGCACTTACATCTTAAATTAACCCATTTCTCTTAGTTTGTGAATCGCTACATGGCTGTAGCCTACTGATAAGATTCCATCCAGCATTTGTCTCCTGAGACAGCTACACGGAGTCTCCCTGACTCCACCTACTCTCTCTTGATATATCTCTTCCAGGCTGGCTATATTCTGTTAAGCCATTGTCTGAAAACAGCTACTTTATTAACCAATGGCAATAAAACATATTCACAGCATACAGAAGGGAATCTCACATCAGGAATATGTCCCACCAATATAATTTGAAAGCTCCACATGTGAAGGTCTCCCCATATGTATTTCCAAAGAGGTGATTTTTGCCTTCCTACACGCATTTTCATCTTGTTGAGAAGATGCAGGACCTATGACGACTCTAACAAATAATAAGCTATGAGAAGGAAGGAACACCCGACCTGCCATGTCTGTTAGGATTACTTACTGTCATCAGCATCCACATGCAGCTCTGGTGATGGGAGTTTGTTGAAGCAATTTAAAACCCCAAGCACTTAAGATCCTAAGAAAGGAGGATCATTCCACAATTCAGTCCATGCAGTTTGTCTTAATGATCCCTCTGTTTCTATAAATTTCAAGACAAAACTATTTAGTGAAAACAAACTTTATTTAATTGTAAGATAGATTCTCTTGAAATGTGATTCTGATCAAAACTGAGTCTTATTCCTAAGAACTTTAAAATGCAAGCTTGGGGAGATCAATCAGTCAAGTACTGTACCAACGCAAGCACCTGAGCTCAGATCCCTGGCTCCTACATCGCAAAAAGTCAGTGTGGCAGCATGCTTGTATACTGCAATAGCAAAGCAGAGATGGAAGGATGCCTGAGGTTTGCTGGACGACTAGTACAGTAGAGTCTGTTAACTTCAAGTACAGTAAATTGCACTACCACAAGCAATAAGCGGGAAATAATTGAGGAATACAGCTAAGATTCCATAGGGGTACATACATGTGTACACTCAGTCATCCATGTATACATACAGAAATATATATAAATACATATAACAACACTCACATAAAGAAACTTGAAATTTACTTGTTATTAAGTGAACTTCCTTGTGAATTTATTTATTTTATTTTATTTTATATTTTTCGAGACAGTGTTTCTCCGTAGCTTTTGTTTTCTGTCCTGGAACTAGCTCTTGTAGACCAGGCTGGCCTCGAACTCACAGAGATCCGCCTCCTCTGCCTCCCGAGTGCTGGGATTAAAGGCGTGTGCCACCACTGCCCAGTCCTTGTGAATTTAAATAGTTAAAATATCTCATGTTATTGTATGGAGATGAAATAAAACATCCTAAATTATAACCATAAGAACATATATAAAAATTTTACCAAAGCTTTGCTATATGCTGTGCACTGTACAAATAAGAACTTTAAAAAGATACAGCCCCTGCATCAACAGAGTTTAAAAATACAATGATAGCTGGGCCTTCCTGAGGACTCAGTGAGTAAAGGCTCTTGTCACGGAGACTAACGACCTGAGTTCTATTCCTGTAACACACATAATGGAAGGGAGAACTGATTTCCGCAAGCTGTCCTCTGACCTCTGTATGTGTGCTATGGTCCATATATGCCCACACGCATGCAAATAAATAAAATATGATCAGCATAAAAGCTTAATCAGTTTCTACTTTTTTCTTAGAAAAAATAGAAGTTATCACAAAAAGAAATTGGTTTCTTTTTCCATGTCAAATTATTGTAAAATAGTAAGGAAGTCAATTAGATGAGAGAAAAAGGAAGATAATCACAATTCTATAACAAGATCTTAAATAACTTTTATGTGCAAGAAGCGAAGTTTCTTCACAAGTGAAATAAATCTGTTAAGCAGTGAAGTACACTAAAAGAATTTGATTATAAAAATTCAACATAATCTTAGAGCCAGTGTTTCCCTGTAGTAGTATGCCACCATTATAAAACTCAGAAGACTGTACTAGCAATTTGAATTACATTTATTTCCTTCTGGATCAACAGCTTGAGCTAGTATTGGCTCTATGCCATATCATTATCTACATATAGTGTAGTCCAAGGAAAATGCCTTTAAACACTGCAGGAAGAGTTGCCTTCCAGCCTCCAGACTGTCTCTGGGGAGAGCCAGGACAAGTTTAGGTAAGGCATTAGATGTGTTTCTCATTGTCAAAGTAGTTCCACTAAGCATCACTTATAAGATGCTCTGCAATGGCAAGAAAGACCTGTACTCACTGAGGAAGGCTTTATTACATATGGTAACCTAGACACCATCACTTATTTGGACCTAAGAACACACATTCAAGAATATGTGCTGGCAATTTTTATGTCAACTTAACACAAGACAGAGTTACCAGAGAGGATGGATTCTCAATTGAGATAACGGCACCATAAGATCAAGCTGAAGGCAAGCCTGACGAACATTTTCTTAATTAGTGGTTGCTGTGAGAGGACCCAGTCCATTGCAGGTGGGGCCATCCCTGGGCAGGTGGTTCTGGGTTCTATAAGAAAGCAGACTGAACAAGCAGTGAGGGTATGCCAATAAGCCGCACTCCTCCATGGCCTCTGTATCAGCTCCTGCCTCCAGACACCTACCCTGTTTCTCTGAATTCCTGTCCAGTGTTGCTGCAACAATAAATGGTGATGTGCAAGCATAAACCAAATTAGCACGTTCTCTTCCAACTTGCTTTTGTCCATGGTAGCAATAGTAACCCTAAGACGGAATCATAGACTGTAACGTAGAGCAGTAACAGGAGAACTTTTGCTCACGTTTCCTCAGCACCCTTTTCCACTTAAACTGCACACTGCGTAGTGTAATTTGAACACTTTAATGAAAACACATCGGGAGTATTTTTATGTTTCATTAAAATTGAACAGGTGCTCCAAGCATAATGGCATCTCTTCAGTGAATATTCAGCATTTGTTCAGAAATTACGGTTTATTTTTTATCTAAATTATATTTTAAATGAATTGGGTTTAATTTGGAACTGTCCACTAAAAAATCTAAATTTGTCTGAGACAGTGATATGTTCTCAGGTAAAGAAACATTGTGGTTTTCATCATATTGAGAGAAGGGGATATGATTTAAATATCTGATTTACTAAGCAGCTTGCATGCCCATTCTAACAGACTTCTCGAGTCTTCTGTCATAACAAGAAGTTGTTGAGTATTTCTAACAGAAAGTAGATGGGAAACCTGACAGCCCTTTTATTCCATGATAGGGCTTGGTAAACTCTCACGTCCTCCTATGAAAGGACTCCATACTTCAGACTAGTATCACTAGAAATTATACTTAGATTCAAAATATTAGACTATTAACGTGGTTTCGTTAATATCAGCAGAAGCTTGACAAGGCATCGAAGAAACAATTAAGTTCACACAAAATGGGGTTTTGCAACCAGAATTTTTGAGAAAATGAAGGTTCAGAAAGTTCCTGTCATTTAGCCGTGATACGAGAGCCTGTGCCTTGTCTTGTGGTAATTTGTTATGTCATGTTCAGCTGATATTCCTGGAAGCTTGGTTTTTGGCAAAAAAAGAATGAATGTACCTGGGGGCAGAACGAAAGAGAGGACTGAAAGAAGTAGAGGGAGGCAAAACTTCAGTTGAGATATAATGTATGAGAAAAGAATTTAAAAATTACAAAGGAAATTCCTGCAATAGATGAACCAATTACTCCTATATCTCCAGTGTTTTTGAAGTAAATACATAAAATATCAGGGGATGGAAAGGCAGTTCAGTGTATCAGAGCACATGTTCCCCTTGGCGAGGACCTGGTTCAGTTTCCACCATCCACATAGTAACTTAAAACATTTGACTCTGGTTCCAGGGAATCTTATGCCCTTTTCTAACCTACGCAGACAATAGGCATGCAGATGATGCAAATACATGCATTCAGTCAAAACAATCATACACATAAAGTAAATCAACCAAAAAAAAAAAGATTAAGTAGACCTGATGGGGTTGCCATGTGCCTTGTCCCTCAAGCTTTTGACTTCAGATATCTTCACCAGAACCTCCTGCTTAGCTCAAAGGGAACTGGGATGGATCAAGACACAAAATAGTTTTTGAAATGAGAATAATTATATATTGGGTACCTTCTGCATATCACAGACTATGAGAACTGAGAGAGAAAGCATAAGAAGTAAGAAAAGGAGTAGAAGTGCATTTAATAAAGAGGGCCTTATGAGGCAGGCTCTATGTGTAGACCCTGAAGTTTGGACCTGTTCTGTAACAAAGGACAAAACATATCTCTGAAATATCTCACAGAGGGATCAGAGCTTATTATATGACTGACTGAGTCTATCTTGTGCTTCTATAATAGAACTAGCACCACACATGGGGACATTTACAATGGCCAGAAATGACTGACTTGCCGGGCAGTGGTGGCGCATGCCTTTAATCCCAGCACTCGGGAGGCAGAGGCAGGCGGATCTCTGTGAGTTCGAGGCAAGCCTGGACTACAAGAGCTAGTTCCAGGACAGGAACCAAAAAGCTACGGAGAAACCCTGTCTCGAAAAACAAAACAAAACAAACAAACAGAAATGATTGACTTGTAGTTATGCAAGCTGACAGGTTTGAGATTAAGGTGCTGTTATCTGGTGGTGATCTTTCTCCTAAATCGTACCGTGTGGGAAGGGAGGGTGAAAAAAAAAAAAAAAACAAAGACAGAGATAGAGTCAGAGAAAAGAAGGATGTAGAGAAAGTTGAGATGGTACCAGAAATAGTACTCAGTCTACAAATGACCTCACAGAAATCTCATCAGCAACCTTTCACATGGCCAAACTGCCTCTTAAAGCTTCTATCTCTAAAACTGCTACAAAAGCAATTAATTTTCAACACAAGTTAGGTAGAAAGCAGGCATTCCCATCAGAGCAATAATCTTACAAAAACGTTGAGGGGAGAGGGACATTCACTGCCTCGCACAGAAACTCCCTCTGCAGTTAAATCAGGCAAGAAAAGCAAACAAAGATCTCAAGAAAAGAACCATGGAGGCTTACAAGAGATGGGACAGCAAGGGTACATGCTTAACACAGCTGAGAAGATACCAACAGGGTATTGACAGCGGACAGTGTACTCTGATAGGAATTGTCATGTGTCACAGTATGAGACTGGATGTATCATAAACCTAGTAAGTTGGAGAAGAGATTAGATTGCAAAAGAAGCTATGTGTCTAGCTTGGGAAAGTCTATGGCATAAATCATCAGGGTGAACTTTAAATCACACTCCCTCTCCTAACCTGAATCAACAGAAAGAAAATTTTAGACCAAAACAGGCAAACATACTCAACATCTAATTTGTAAGCAACAGTGAAAACCAGTGAGCAGTGATGATTTTCCAGGCCAGAAAAATTACAAATTTACAAAGACTAACACAATAATATTCCCTTTGTGGAATAAAATTAAATTCAAAACAATGAACTTCCCTGAAATTTTCAAATTATGTTTTTAAAAAATGCTAATGCTTGTTTGGTCTACAGTTTGATATTTTAATACCCCTGTCCACTGTGGAATTATTGTTCTAACTGAGCTTTCTTGTAATTGGATGATGCTGTGTTCATTTCATCCAGGATAAAATCTCATGCACAGAATAATTCTCAAGAGAGAGAAAAGCACAAGTTTTTTGCTTGTTTGTTTGTCTGTTCTTCAGAAAAGCAGAGCAAAAAAAAAAAAAAAAAAAAAAAACAGCCACATGTTTGTAGTTTTTTTTTTTTTTAATTGGGCCAAGTTTGGTTATTCAATCCTTTCCTTGGAACACATTAAATACTCGTGCTTTGTCCCAGAAATGGAGAAAACTTTCAGGTATGTGTGATAAGCTGAAAGAAGTTTAACGAAGATAACACTGCTAAGACATGTATAAAGGAGATGCTTTTTTTTCCCAATAAATAAAACTGGGAAATTTGAATATTCATAAACAAAAGGAAGATATTTATATCACATACTGCGCCAGTTATAAAACTTAGTACAAAATGGAGCAAAGCAAGTCTCTGAACTCAGGATTCAGTGAGAAATCTTGTCTTTAAAACTAAGGCAGAAAACAATAGAGGAAGATATTCAATCTTGATCTTCCATGCCCATGTGAACACACACACACACACCTTCAAACAGTGTTCTAGGCTATGATGTTAATTTTAATTATCAATTTGACACAATCTAGCCTAGTCTGGGAAAAGAATGTCAAGGAGGGATTATCTAGATCAGGCTAGGCTGTGGGGATGTCAGTGAGGGTTGTCTTGATTACATTCATTGATATGAAAAGATCCAGCCCATTGTGAGCAGCATCATTCACTAAATTCTGGTCCCTAAGAATAGAAGAGATGATCATGATTAAGTGTGGATATGAAGTGATTAGCTGTTTTAAATTCTTGCTGCCTTGACTTCCCTGCTATCACTGACTATAACCTGGAACTGTAAACTAAAGCAAACCCTGATCCCCTCAAAAATTTAAAAAAATTGGAGCAAAGACTTAAATTAATACCATTAGAAGTGATTGTAGGATGACAACCTCAAAACATTGAGGTAAGAAATTTTTCAGGCAAGAGATGAAAAAGCAAAAGAAACAAAAGCGAAGTTCAACATCTTCCACACAACAAAGACTACAACAGAAAGCACAGACAATCTGCATGATGAGATAAAATGTCTGTAAAATATGCATCTTTCAAGTAGTGAATATGCAGATGTACAACAAATAGACAACAAAGGAAGTAACTATATGATTCTAAAATGGGCACTATATTATAATGTCCTCCTTCCTTTGTCAACCGTTATCTGTGTACCATCTCTCAGGAATGAGTTACAGACCATTGATAACTCTGCCTTTTATGACAAGGTATGGACAGATCCAATCTTTGGGAGATGCTATACAGCTAACCACAGCTGTGGGTTCAAAAGCACAACAGGGGTCGGGGTTCTGCAGAACTTCCTCCAAATCTTCTTGCCCTTGTATTATCTTGTATTATTTCTGCTCCTTCTGTACTATTCTTTGAGCCTTTAAATGGGTGTTACATACATTTCTTTTATGGCTGAGTATCCAGTAGTCATTTATTCTCTGGATTTGTCCATGTGTAAATCTCTGTAGTCACTTCTGAACACTGAAAAAAAAAAAAAAAAAAAAAAAAAAAAAAAAAAAAAAAAACCTTGCTCTGTTCAAAGCTAAGAACTGTACCATTCTACGGCCACAAACTTGATTATTTAGAAGAAAAAAGTTGACAGACAACCAAAATCCTTTAGCAAAAACAATGCCAGTACCTTCCCCTGCTGGAGTACATGACCTCCTTAGAAAGGATTTCTTGCCTTGTTTACAAGTACCAAAGGTGAATTCCCTCCGGTGGAGCAGGTACAAATCCAATCAGAAAGCAACTGGTTACCACTATAACAGACATGTCATTAATGCGTCAGGGAGCTAATCTTTCCTGAATTGCTTTTTGGTCCAGAGCTGAGTAAGATTGTTTGTTGCTGTCATTTCTCACTAGGATGCCTGGGCAGCCCCCTGCAGCACTGTGAGAGCTGGCTATCAGGGCTAAAGCTTCTGGCACAGTTCCAGCTTGATTTCTCAATGTTCTTTAGTCAACGGCTATGGCATGTAGTAACGTCAGCCTCTTAGCAACAACATCTGACCACTTAGTTCTGGTGGGCAGCCATGAGCAGTAGCCAAGCACACACTGTTCTGGAAATCTCAGGGCCTCGCTGGTCTACTCCTGCCACTAGAATTCTCATTTTATGACAAATGACACTAAAAACGCTTTGTCTACACAGGGGTCTTATACACAGGGGTCTTATAATTGAATTTTTTTGTTTCAATTTTTTCTTTAACTAGCTTTTGTTAAATATCTTATTCTAAATTTGTACTCATTTGTTTGTTTAGAAGCATTTTGCTTTTAAGCGGTTTTCTGAGCAAGAATTTTTTTCTGTGTCTTGTAAGCATGTGAAATGAAGGGTACTGTGTTACTGTGAGGTGAGTTATTTGAGGTAATGATTAGATGCTGTAAGTTGAAGTTCTTTTTACTGACTTTTTTCTAGTTATTCTATTATGTTTCAAGAGACCCGTTACTCTCTCGTCAAATAATCATTCTCTGAATCATGCCTTTGTCAGTCATTTTAATTCTTCAATGGAGCAATACATTATGGAATGCCTTCTTCGAAAAGAAAATACAAGTAAGAAATGCATTATGTCTTAAAGGTATTTTTATAATTTTTCTTTGTATAATAAATATAGCAACAAGTTATCTAACCTGGGTAATTTTTATTTTAGAAACTCTTTTTTTTTAAGCTCATTCACATATGTCCCTATAGACTACAGTCATTGTTTACCTCTGAAAAGAGTTATTACAGCAGAAACTATTCTTGGTTTCTTTTCTTTTCTTTTTTTTCTAAGTGAACTTTCCAAGTTACTGTAGAGACATTGCATGGGGAGAGCAATGGTTTCAGGACACTTTGAGAGCCAAATACTAGACCCACAAGGAATTCTAGAAATAAAGTTCAGTTATGAATAATAGATTAGGAATAATATATGACCAAGTGAAAGAAGGTTTTCCTGCCCCTAAGGAAATAGAGAAGCCCATGTGGGGGATGGAGGAAAAGCCATAAACAACACAGGATTGTAACAATGAATTTCTAATATGAAAGACTGGTTATTTAAAAAACCAAAGACCAAACAAGAAAGATATAGACTACAATTTTCTTGAAGATTAGTCACAACTTCATGTCTCCAAACACTGATAAATCCTATTAAAGCTCTTAAAATTTCAATGGAATAAATATTGTTTTCAGAGATAATCATATATCAATTCGGTATCCAATATTAAATGGTCCTCTCTGACAACATATATATACACACAAACACAAACTCATATATGTATGTAGACATATATATGTACATATTTAAGGAACATTATATGTGTGTTCATATATAATATATGAACATATACATAGAATATTATATATTTACACATAAATACATATATATGAAACATTATACAGACTGAACAGGGTGTACTTGTATGTAACAATAATCCATGAAAATAGAGGGTATAAATTTGAACAGGATCAAGGACTGATATATGGAAAGGTTTGGAGAGACGACAACGAAGGAGAAAATGATATTATAATATAATCTCAAAAATAAGAGAATTTTTTTAAAAAAAAAAAAAAGTAAAGGACATTACCTGTGTCTAAACAGAATTGTATGTGGCCAAATTTTGAGTCACTAAAATGTAATTCTAGGCCACAATTCAGTATGGAGAAATATGGTTGGGGTTTCCTTATATCTAAATCTGGGAAGTGTGAAAAAACATGACAATTAAACAATGTATATTGCATGGTCAAATTATACCATGCTGATTCTTGCCAGAATTCAGATGTCCTTTCTATTGACAACTGGGAAAGATGAGATGAAATTAGTAGGTCAGGAGGAGATAATTGGTGTCTGGGGGTTGTGAGAACGAGAATGAGAAATGCAAGGGAGTCAGCAATTAAAACAAAATCTTTGGAATTAAAAATATTGATCTGATAAGGGTTTGGAACATAACCATACATAGTTAATAGGGAAACTTGACTATTTCCAATGAGCATATTTTGAGCGCATTTTTGGGGATGTTCATAAGTTCACGTATTCTATCTCAATGTTTGAACTTAAATGACAACCATGTGTTGTTCTGCATGGCATAAACAGCCCAGTTTATACCCTATATTAAACACAACAGCTTCCATAAGAAAAGCAACACTTTTCAAAGAAATAAAAACATGATACGAATCAATTTATTTCTAAAGAGTTGTCTATATCTTAACTTTATCTCTCTACCAGGTAAAACTCCTAATGAGAGTAACATTGTTAAAGAAATATAGTCCAAAGTTTGTGTCCATCTTGTTAATTTTATCTTAATCTGATAAGCATCATTTCTTTGTAATAATGCAATAGCAAATGACATAATACTTCTCAATCATTTTCTAAAAGTTATAGATGCTTTTTTGTTTCATTGTTCAAGAAATGAAATATGTGTATTAGTGTTTCAAAAGTGAAAACTCTACCACACAAATAAAATATGCCCCGCGTTCTCATTATATCATCCTAGCATTATGATCTCAATACATTAGTAGCTTAGCTTTCTCATTGAGTATAAAATTATGAAAAAGTAGTTTCATAAATGGTATATTTGATACGAACATTGGCAGAGAATTAATATATTATACATCTAAATTCATATTGAAGGGAGGCATCAGCATTTGACAGTGGGACTTCTGACTCCAAATTTTTATTCCAATAAAATTTTAGTCCAAATAAATACTGAAAACTATGAAATCAGACAAAACCTACGTATTGCTAATCATTGTTCAGAAATGGCAGCCATGCGTGCAACTTCATATTTTTAAAACCTCTCTTACCATTTATTTTAAATCACTATGTGTCTCCATCATTAGGGTTGTTGACCCAACTGTAAATTAGGCAGATTCAATCCTTATGTTGCACCCAGTTTATGCTTTCTCTTCCTCAAATTAGGGTGTTAGGATAGGTAGAAAACCATGGACTTTCAAGACATACAAATTAAAATATTACAAACATTAAAATTAAATAATTCCACTCGAAAGCACCGCTTACTTATTGCTGATATGTCTAAATTTTGCAGATGGGTACACATATAATTGTGTGTACCCATAATGCATAAATATAAATGCATACATAAAAAGTATCCTGTCCATATTTGATTTAAAGAATACATTTTGCATTTCTTTGACTTGACAGTATTGTCATCTACCATCAGCTTGTGGCCAGCAATAAACTGAGTTTAACTTGATACAATTAACTTTAAGTTATTTATTAACTTAATACAATAAACTTTTTTGGCGATTAGACATATAACCAGGGAACATCCTACTTTTATATATCCAGTCCTCTGTGTACCCTAAAAAGCTATTGCATCTTTCTGATGCTCATAAACTTCTAAACACAAAAAATGCCATTCTTTATCCTAAAATTATACAATTAGAATGCAATTTAAACAGAAAAAAAATGTTTCCTATGTTCTTTCTGGCCAACATCTTTCTTGTCCCAAAACCCAGTGTTATTTTTAAGAAAATTTAGAAATTTTTACAATAATACCTTCTCTTGGTTCTGGATGTTTTTACACTATCACAGATGAGAGGACAAAATGATTCTGAATGGCACACATCATTTTTCCGGACAGATCCAAACTGTAACACTGGCAAGTGATGAGTTTTAGAGGAACTATAAATTCTCTTAACCAAAATTGAGAATTATAGAGCCCTGAACCAAGTGGTAATTTACAAATCACCTAAGGCTCTAGGGATATTGTGGAATAGAAGAAGTGGAAAAACTGTAAAAACCAGAATATCAGGGATATTTCTGTAAAAAGGTATCTCCTAGTAGCATTAAAAGCTACCCCCATGAAGTCTTACCTGAAGGATTGCCCAAGTGTGAGCTAAATGAGGGTGACGCCAATGAACATAACAAACTAGACAGAGAAATCCCGCAAAGCCTCAACTCCACAGAAAGAATTATTAACAACCAAGAAAATCTCAGAAAAGGGGATGCGGCCCTCCCCAAGGAAAAGTCCACTTTGTCCACCGTCAAATGGTCAGTACTGTAAACATACATACAAGTAACATCATATAGACTGAACAGGTAGACTTAGAAATGCAGGCAAATTCCAGTTAACTAAACCACAGCAAAGTTAAACCCTAAAGCCTTCAGGAGACCAGACATGAGCTCTGGGTGCAGCAGTCCAAGTGTAGATGGTTGAGCACTGGGAAGTTTGACTGGGACTACCTCCTATTCTTAGCCAGAGAAGATATGTGTTTGGTTTTATTTCTTCATTCATTCTGGAAATATGAATTAGGGCACTACTACTACATGCCGATCCACGATCTATGTGCTATAGCCACAGTATACTTTTTCTAAAGACAGAAATTACTGCCTACTATAGACCTTGTATTCAGTGCCTTTACTACTGGTACAGGATCGATCTGTACTTAGCACCCTCATTGTTCAGCACATTCCTCCTAGTCCTTGCTTTAAAACATTAATACTGGGGCTGGAGAGATGGCTCAGAGGTAAGAGCATTAGCTGCTCTTCCAACGGTCCTGAGTTCAATTCCCAGCAACCACATGGTGGCTCACAACCATCTGTAATGAGGTTTGGTACCCTCTTCTGGCCTGCAGGCATACACAAAGACAGAAAGAATATTGTATACATAATAAATAAATAAATAAATAAATAAATATTAAAAAATAAAACATCAATACTTATATATATTATGCCTTTTCTGCATAAAGTTTGCAGGGAAATTAAAAATAATATTTTTATAATGTTTATTTCCTTCTTGATTTTAATGCCAGGTCTAAATAAATAAGGAGTTGGACTAATTAAAAGGAGATCTTGATATTGGCATGAAACTTGATGATAGGCAAGCTTTTGCATTTTATATCACTTTAATTATTATTGTTTTTTACCAATTAAAAGTTTTGTGTTATAAACCCTCCCCTCAAAGTTCATGGAACACCCAAGCCCTCAGAAGAGGACGTAGAAACTGTAAGAGCCAGAGGGTATGGAGGACCTGCACGGGTCTGCACCAGATAGCCTTCGAAAAAGAGAGGAGGCTACATGCCTCCATCCCCAATCTAGAAACTATCTGTAATTGATAACCACTTGTGAATGAAAATTTTCTTTTCTCCATGGAGTCTCATTGGAGAAACAAACTACTTTTAAATGTAGGCTGCTTGTCCAGCAGTAGACAGCCAAGAGAAGATCAGCTCAAAGAAATCTTTGGAGGTTCCTTGTATCATAATGAAGTATCAGAACTTTTCACTTTTATTTTTATGTCTTTAATTTAATATATAGTTTCTTCTCTCTTTTAATGCCATAGGATATATATATATATATATAATCTTTCAGTTTAGTGTTTTTATGATATTCTTGAATGTGTAAATGAGTGGCTCTTTGTCTCTTAATGCCTTCTCTTAGGCTCTTTTCCTCCTGCCTGTTTGTTTTGTTCTACTCCATAGTGTTATTTTTGGTTTTTCTTATTACATTTTATTTTATTATTATCCTTTAGAAGTCTATTTGTTTTCTAATGAGAAACAGAAAGGGGGTGGATCCAGATGGGAGGGAAAGTGGGGGAAGCTGAGAAGAGGAGGGGAGGGAAAGCCATAACTATGATGTATTATTTGATTTAAAAAATCGATTTTCAATAAAAAAAAAGTCTTGTGTTACACTGTTTATATATTCACTGACTATGATCTATTGACAACTGTAAACTTTATTATGTAGATTGGTAATTAGTATAGTGATTAACATTAGAATTTCACATAGAAAAATTAAATCTTTATGTTTTGACTTTTCCACTTGAAACTGAGTTCTCACAATGAGTTGTGAGAAGTGGTGTGAAACAATTGAACACCCATTCAAATTCAGTTCCCTGCACTGTTTCAGGTTTCCCTTTCCTTTTGTTTTGTCTTTTCCTTTTAATATTTAATATTGGGCATTTTACGGATTAATGTGACTAAATTAATGAAAATATATTCATTTCATTTAAATAACTTTTTATATTTAATATTATGAATTTTAAGGATAAATATGATTAAATTTATTGAAATATATTCATTTTATTTTAATAAACTTTTAGATCCATTTTAATCTTGCAAAATCAATTGTACAGAAATTATAGTCTATGTTTCCTCATTAGGAATACCTGCATTAGAGCAAAGTGAAGATTAAAGCCAATTATTGACATTAACATTTGCTTTGTGTTGAGCAGTTTATATAGTCTGGCAAATGTAGCATCACTGTTACGGTATAACAAAGACTAGCGTCATCATCCTCTGTGCCCTACTTCATCTCTTCTTTCCCACATAATTTCTTAGTGGCCACTGATCTTCTCCTCAGTCTCCTATGTCTGCTTTTGACACTTCCAGAATGCCATATCGGACCATAGAATATACAGCCTTTACTCACTGGCTTCCTTAAACATGCAGACCATAAGCATTCCTGCATCTCTTGTGCCATAATAGATCTTTTCTTCTCAGTTTATGGCCATGAGCTGAGTGACTTTGCTCCACCATGTTCTTCCAATAGGATATATTGTGTCACTGCAGTTCAAAATTGAGAGAGCCAGTCAATCATTTACTAAAAGCTTTAAATCTATGAGCAGTCAGCTGTTTTAAAAAAAATTACATTTTGCCGGGCGGTGGTGGCGCACGCCTTTAATCCCAGCACTCGGGAGGCAGAGACAGGTGGATCTCTGTGAGTTCAAGACCAGCCTGGTCTACAAGAGCTAGTGCCAGGACAGGCTCCAAAACCACAGAGAAACCCTGTCTCGAAAAACCAAAAAAAAAAAAAATTACATTTTGAAATTTGCAAATAAGTGGATGGAAATAAAAAAAATATCATCATGAGTGAAGCAACCCAAACCCAAAAAGACAGCAAGATATGTACTCACTTATAAGTGGATATTAGCTGTTAAGTAAAGTAATCATGATAAGTAACCAGGAGGACTCAAGGCAGGAGCACATGGATATCCCAAAAGAGGGGAACTAGAATAGATTTTGCAACTTTGCTTCCTGTGGCAAACATTGCAGACAGTTTATTCCAGGAGAATAAGGAAGGCTTACCTTAAAGAGCTAGTTTGTCTAAGAAAAGAAATTTTAAGGCAGCAAGGTATTTCATCAATGGGGCAGGTATCACTAGTTTCTTTTAGCCAGACCTACATGTAATCAGAAGAAAAAGGGAACAAAACAGGGATATTTGAGGACTTAAAATTTAGCCAGAAAAGGAATTGTCTAAAAGTGAAGCCAACAAGGATGTATCTGCCAAAGAGATTACTGGAGTCAAAAAGAGGCCAAGTTCTTTGCATCAAGGCAAATGGGAATGATGACTGGAGGACACTGACCAGATTGGCAAAGCCACAGCCATCACGGGTTCAGAGATGTCCAATTAATGTTTTATTGCAGAGAATTTTCATGTCAGAATCTTTTAGAAAAAGTGGCAATGAGCTGCCCTGCTCTATAGTAGCACCCCAGGTATCTTTTAATGAACATTTAAGAAGACCCTTTGAGGCACTAAAACTGGATAAAGCAGGTGGTGGTATATCTCACGAAGGCAATGAATTTGTAAAAGCAATGATGGTGCCATGGAGACTTCCAAAGAGAATTCCAAAGTAAGTCAAGGAGGTTGGACAGCGTGTTGCAGTGAGAGTACCATCAAGCAGTCCCTGGAAGGCATACAATGACTATTCAGAGAAGCTATAGACAGGGTACAAAGCTAGCCTTGGTACTGTGGGATAAAACTCTTGTACACTGTAAAGGTTTGTCACTCATATTGGTTTAATAAAATGCTAATTGCCTAGTAGCCAGGCAGGAAGTATAAACGGGACAATCAGACCAGGAGAATTCTGGGAAGAGGAAAGGCAGAAATGCAGTTACCATCTAGACACAGCCTCCTAGAAACCAAACCCAAGTATGTATGTGTCCATAGTCTTCTTCAAAGAACTCAGTGTGCTGAGATGAATGAATGACACAGAGAAACATGACATCAGCATAAAAGGAGCAGTCAGCCATATACGGATGGAGCCAGGACCACAGTTCCTTGTGGGGAAAATAACTAAAACATTTTTAAAGGTCAATACAGGGCATTTATACCCCAGGCATTCCAGTAAGAACAGAGGCTAGTTTCACAAAAGAAAGCCACAAAAATGTTAAGAATGTTGCATGAGCCTTCAGGTAGTTTCATCACTTTGGAGGAGAAGAATTGAAGATTTTATAAAACAGGTTTATGCAGAAGAAAAAAAAAAAGAATGCCGAGAGCAGGAGAAGCAGGACTCTATAGCTACATAAAAGCACATCAATTGTTTATCCAATACAAATGATCATCCCTGAAAGTGTATACATACAACTAACATTATAAGGACTGAGCATGTTTGATTCAATAACTAAGAAAAAGAAGCCATGCATTTGAAACACTGCAGAGGGCAGTCCATGGGGATGTAAAGGGAGGAAAGGGAAAGAGGAATGATGTAATCATAATCTCAAAAAGTTTTGTGTGTCTGTGTGCGTGTGTGTGTATTCATAAAAAGATTTGCCCAATGATACAATGCTACCAAGTTCTCTAATTCTTCCCTTGATCACACTGTAGGATGTTATGTGGTCTTTATTGATATGAGTGCAGCAGCTACAGGCAAAGGAAAGGGAAGGAGTTGTGATGTTTTTGTGATGCCTATTGAGTTTTGGAAGGAAACATGATAGCATATTTGGAGGAAGAAATTAAAAACATTGTCACTCTTTGTCACAGTTTATAATTTTGCAGCCCTGAATTTATAAAATGATTGAAACAAACTCACAAAGATAATAGGTTACAGAGATGCACATGAAAGCCAATATAACAAAAGATGAAATTGCAGGATTAGTTTAGATCTTATCACAATTATTTTACAGAGTAGAAAAAGCAGCCATGATTCTAACATGTCAAGTGACTGTAGACATGGAGGAAGTTTTATTGACGTCTATGTCCAGGGTTTCTCCACCATAATGCAATTTGTAAAACACAGCCTTTGAAAGGGAATCTCACACCCTTTCATAGAGAAAGTGTTTATCACTTTTGCGACATTGATATTTAAGATTTGATGGATTCATCATATTAGTACTACTTTCAAATTTTTCCTGCATCAAAATAATAGATGTTTTAAACAGTTATCATTTTTTTCATTCAGGTAGAGCCAAACTGACAAACTGATTTGTTAAAATATACATTTGTTCATTCACATACCCATTCAGTACATAGCTTTTACCTACCTCATGCATATGTCCATGGCATACTAAGAGCTAGAAATACAGGGAGAAAATAGAAAAGCTGATATGATGAAGTTTATATTCAGTATGAAAAAAAATGATACAATGTAAGATCAAAACTTAAATGTATAATGGGCATTATGGTGATAACTGTCATGAAACAAAGGATCAAGGGAATGAGAAGTATTGTGTAGTATGGGGTAGCAAAGCAAGCTGGTTTGGTAATTTAGCAACGTGAGCAAGGATATAAATTAAACATCTATGGGAAGATCATTCCAAGAAAGATGGGACAGAAATGTGAATGCTCCAGTGACAAAAAACATTGATATTTTGGAAGGATAGAAAATATGAAATAAAAATACAAAAAGAAAATATGTCAGTGAACAGGGATAGGTTTATAGAGAAATGAGATTGAATGGATAGCGGTGACAACTGAGATCAGTGTTTCACTCTGACTTATAATGAATGGCCAAATCTCAGCTTCATGAGAAATTCAGCTCTACACTACGTATTCTCCTTTTGATCTTCTCCATTATTTTATAGTCTATTTAAATACCACTGTCCCTGCTGAGGAGGGAAGGCGACTGACGGCAAGGATATTGAGTTGCAGGAAACAAATTAAGTTGGCACAGTTCTTACATCTGAATGAAAGTGTGGCTATTAAACATTAAGCCATCTGTTACATGACTTAAAAGTGTGACAAATCTAAACTAAACAATGGGTTTGACTTTGAATGAGTGCATTTTCTGTCTATTCATCTTTGTCCGAAACTACACAATGTATCACTTTTCTTATTCAAGTCCAACAAATTTCTCTGACTGCTAAATCTTCCTCAGATATTTCCTGACAGAATGCTTCACTGATACTTTATATTAACATATATCTTTTTTTAAATTTTTGAATCTCGGTTAAAATTATATGTTTGTCTTTCATTATTCAATTTAAAATTGTTTTCTTTATGTATTTTTGAGTCAGGATCTCAGGTCATCCACACAAGTATTAAACTCAAAACATAGCAGAGGAAGATTTTGAACTCCTGATCCTCATGCCTCTACCACCCGGTGTTAGGATTCCAGACATGTGCCACCATGCTCAGCCTAAACTTCAATTCGTAATTACTAAAGAAAACTCTTTCTTTTATCTTTACCGCGAACTTTTTAACTATACTCTTTATCTCTAATATCTTTTAAATCTCACGTCAAATTATATTTTCTTCAATAATCCCACCAAAATATTTTCTTTCATCGTTAATATTGAGTTCTAGTTTGTGAAATCCGATTGTCAGTTGTCTGTCCTCCTCTGAGCCATAGTAGTGACTGACACAGTTGATCACTTTGCCCTTCAGAGAATACTCCTGAGCTTCTGTGAAATACTGACTAGACATAACTGGCTGCTCATTTTCAATAACATTACATGATTTATCCACCTCCATTCTTCACAATTTCTACCTCCATAATTCTATTGCCTGAATGAACTCCATCTAATGCATGGCATTAAATGACAACCAAGTGGTAATGGTGACCTATGACCCAGATTATACAACTCATCTCAGACTTGTTTGTCATCTTCATGTGGAACTGAAGATCCATTTAAAGTTTTGTTCATCTTGAAACAAACTCTATTTCTTATGATCTCAAACTTCCCCTCCGGTGTTTTCTACAACAGTCCATAGCAACTTCATAATGATAGTTGTAAAAACTCAATGAGCTACATTTTCTTCATTTAACCACGTCTAATCCACCAGCTAACTCTATCTGTGAAATGTCAATATGTTCAGTCTGATTTTCTCAATCATCTCCTCACTTTCTTAGTCAGCAATCCTAACATCATTCCATCCTGGATTGATTGACTCATTCTTGTCTTGCTATATTAACTATGGTATCCTGTACAATAATCATGATAACTATTTTAAATGATAGAAAAAGGGTTCATATAATTTCATACCCAGAATCTCACTAATGACTTTGCAGAGAAAGCTTCTGCCATCACTACAAGAGCAGATCCTTTGTGGTTGCACCGTGTTCCACACTCCCAGCGTTGGTCTTATGTTCTTTCATTTTGATTCCCCCTTTTTCTTATTCTAGATACACTAATTTCCTTATAGTGTCTACTCCAGGAAATTTTATAGATGTTCTTTGACAAGATGTCAACTTGATTTATCTTCTTATTTGCTTCACACTCAATATAGTTTCATCAGAGACATCTCTGACCATTTTATAACAGGTAATATAAACATCCAAGCCTGCAGAAACTCTATACCTTTCCCTATCTTAGTTTCCACAGCACATTTAAGATCACCGAACACACTCTATTATATTTTGTTTCTGCTTATTTTCTGCCTTTGACAAATCAGTGTCATGAGGATGAAGGCTATGCTTAATTCTTTTGTATTGTAAAATTTAGTTTAACACCAGATACATAATGACTGCTCACTGAGCAGAAAGTCTGACATGCCACATATTGATAGCAACAACGAGCCAATTCAGATAAAAACTAATTTTTTAAAATGTTAGAGTCTATTTCCAAACTTGGAGGACTCAGGTAACAAGCTGTGTTTGAGAAATATAAATCTTCCTTTTCATTTTTTAGGCCTTAAAATAGTCATAGCATTTTCAAAATCTATAATTAATAATGATAATCAATTGGGGAAAATATTCTATTGATGTTTTCTAAGGTGTATGTTTGTATTAATATAAAGTTTAAAGTATTATTCTTGTCTCTTGACAACTGCCATCCCTAGAATAAATCTCTTCTAGAAATGGGACAGAGGATGCATTGAAGATGTAATAGCGAGATATCATTAAAGTAATTTTGCATTAAAATATACTCTTAAAGATATTTTATTTTGACTTTTGCAGTACATTTTAAGATCTTATCACAGGGAAATGCTATCTAAATCAACTACTGTTTTATTGGTCCATAAACAAATGAATTTCAAAGGGATAAATGAAATGAGAATTTTGAAATTGTTACAAGTGAAAGTTTGGCTGACTTATATGATGAAAAGCATAAAAAGATACTTGCCACTAGAATGAAACTATTAGTTCTTCAATTTTGACTTTCAGGGCTCCAGACCATATGTCTAGTTGCTGATAATAAAACTTTTAGTGCACTTTAAAATTAGAAATGTCTCTCTAGGAGATTTTGTGACTTTGAAATGGATTTATCATGAAATATTTCCATAGTGAGAATTGTTGAATTTTTTGATTGCCTTTAAATGAAATTCAAAGCATTTATACAGGAATCTATATACTTCTTTAAAGGGCTTGGAAAATAGTCAAACTTAATAGGTTGCTCCCTCAGAAAAGTGGCAACTAAGTTGGCCAATAATAGCTTATTCGTCAATCTGTGGCAGGAAGATGAATCACACACAAGGAGTGTAGGATGTTAGGGAGGTCGATAAGTAGGTGACACCAGGTTCTTGGGCAAAAAGTGGAAGCAGAAAAAAAAATGACCTTGTTGTCCTAAAGACTATGTGAGATGAGTATTTTTCTTTTCCCAAGAACCCTTAAGAATTTTGAGGAGTAGAAAACATGATTGATTGCTTTTATAGATATGCATTTGAGAGAGAGGGTTTTGTATCTAGGACAGCCTTATAATACAAACAAAACATTATTACAGCTATGTCACCAAATAGAAATGGGCACAATTAAATAAGCTCCAAAAATTGTAGGTTCTAATTGAGAATCATGGGCTTAAATCCAAATATTTAAGAAAGAGTCATAAAATTGAGGGTTCAGCTATAAGTAGGATCTTTAATCTACATGTCCGGTTGAGTCATGCCTTGAATTCCACCTTGACACTTAGTGAAATGGGCATTTCTCACATGCCTAAAAATATATTCAATATGGTGTAGAGTGGTAATATTGTGGCATAAAAAATGACTCTTCTTACAACCTTGTAGAATACACACAAGTATCCAAACAGACCTGTCATCCCAGGGATTCAGAAGGCTGAGGCAGGAGGATTAAGGTTCTTGCTCTGCCTGGGCTACTGTGGGAGTTTTAGACCAATAAAGCAAGTTAATAAAACCATGGCTCAGAAATAAAAAGAGAAAAGAATGTTGTGAGCATAGCTCAATTGTGAAATGCTCCCCCAATTTGTGGGAGAACCTATATTCAGTCTTTATCACTGTTGAAGCTATATTAAACTAAACTCAATTGAATACACAGAGAGAAACCTAGAGTGAGTTTCTTATATTTTGGTTGTGAGCCTAGCCTTTAACGGCTGAGCCATCTCTCCAGCCCTTAGAGTGAGTTTCTATCTGTTGCAAAGAAGGGTAGAGTTAAAGGTTGATATTTTGTTAGTATCGTGATCTAACCAACTAAACTAACGGACCTGTAAAACTGATGTTTAAATAAGAACACATTACCCAAATTACAGTTTTTTTTTTTAATAACAATTAATTCTTTTAAATAAAGAAACAGCAAGAGATAATTTGAAATGTTAGTTTCTGATGGTGCTTCAATTGATAAAGTCTGGCGTTTTGTAGAGAAAGAGAAGGAGACATGTATGAGCTGACAGGGTTCTCATTTGCTGCTTACTGTTGAGAACAGATTCCGCTCATTTGCTACTGAGTCAACCACAGAGCAACTGATGAATCCCAACTCTACCCAGTAGCTCAGAACCCAACAGTCATATTGACAATGACAACTTCAAGACTTGAGGATTTTTGTAGAAGAGGGGAGGGGAGATTGTAAAAGCAAGAGGTAGTTAATAAAGCCAAAGTATCAATTAAGGCACTACCGAGCAGGTGAACTCATAAACTCACTGTGATTGTGACAACATTCACAAGACAGCTCAAGCGCAAGTCAGATGAAATTAAGCAAGGAAGCAGGAAAAATGGCCAAAAGATCCCACTACTAGCTGAGGAACTACCAACATGCGATCAAAGCTACTAGGATAAGGAGGGTTGTATTTGCAGTGACGTGACCCTTAGTAGACTAACCAGACACCAGTAAGACCCATACAGAAGAGATGCTATACAAAACAAATAGTACTTAATGTGGAAAGAAAGTATTGGTGGAGAAGCTACCTTGAAGTTTGATGGAGAGAGTGGGGAAGGTAGAGAGGGTGGAAAGAGGAGGGACTTGGGAGTAAATTCATATAAAACACATTGCACGAACTTCTCAATTAATAAAAACTAGCATAAGAAATAATACATTTTAAAGTAAATTAATTGAAGCTTCAAGTTAAGCACCAGAAAAAAAATATTACAATAATCTTAGTCAGTATAGAGGACAAAATTCTGGAAAACAAAGTATTTTATGAAAAAGCAAGGACAATGTAAAATCACAAGTTTATATATAATACACTAAAATCAAACCTCAACTATATTAGGCAAGTGTGAATCATTTAAAACTTGAAAATTAATTCTTTCTTATAGGACTTGGGGAAAAATCAACAAAAAATTTAAATAAATTCTTTTTCCATGTCAGAACGACTTTGGGAAAAATTTTTTCTTTTCATAAAATTATACATTAGCCCATTTTCACTGGAAAACATTTTTTTGAGTTGTTTTCAGCACCTTTTCATCATGGGAAGGAGTCAAAATTAATTTAAAGAAAACCTAAATTATTTTTTAAAGATGGTTTTAATCAGTATAATTTCTAACTAGGATTAATCAAATATCTTATACTGACAAGATTTATCTTCTAAAGTACATCTACCACAATGACTGACAATATTTGAAAGTTTTAAGACTTATTCTTCCAAGAAACTTAAAAGATATAGTTCTTTAAGAAAAAGAAAGAAAGTACGCGTGAGAGAGAGACGTGTAATTCTCAGCGGAAAGATTGACACAAGAAATCTTTTAGACAGATAGGATCTGCATGATTTACAAAGCACTGTGATGTTACAGTACAGTTATCAAATAGATCTGTGTTTCCATATGAATTCGTGGAAAGAATCTGTAGTTTAAACCTCTGTAAACCTTGTATTGATAATGAGCATGGATAGCCATTAATGCTTTGACACATTTCCCTTTAGGTAGTTAAATGACTATTATTAATTTCAGCTAGAAAGATAAAACATATTCCTGATTTTTTTGGAGACTGAAACATAACTCTTGGGTGTAATCTCTGTGTGAAAAGAATGAAATGAATAGTCTGTCAAACTTTCTACTCATAATGAAAATCCCTTTCACAATACATCTATCTTCTATTTCCTGATAGGCATACAAAAACCAAGCTTTATAATGTTGTTAGATGTTATGTATATTGAACTTATAACAAGTTCAGGTATTATAGAAACTGGGATCGAAACCTTAGAGTACACACACACACACACACACACACACACACACACAAAATGGAGCATATTGGAAAGTATGACTAAAATCTAATGAGAGTCCAATAAAAGATGCTATAATTTAATATAATCATTATTTGTTGATGATTTAGTTATAAAATAGGTCCTGGAGACCCATGAGATAAAAATTTCCTATCTAAATACCTAAAGATTATGCTGCTGGTCATTACAGAAAATTAAAATTTTTAAATACATCCAAATAGCTGTATTTTTATTTCTTGCCTGAAACCCTTATAGGACTATTGCATGTATTGATTTGAATATTTTCATGATATAAGTAAATAAATAAGTATATCTAGTGGGTTTATAATTTACTTTATCTGTGCTGTGAATTTGTTCTCTGGGTCAGCCTGCAGTTTCAGATTTTATTATTGTACTAGTGACTTTTATATCAGCACTGAACCTCGTGATATAGATCTTTCTAGAATCTGGTAGAAGAATTGATTTTGTTTCAACATTATGAAGCTACCTGTGGTGTGTGAACCTTTCATTCCCTATTCGTATTTGTATGTATGAAATGATATGAACAATCTAAACTATTTTTAACCACATTAGCTTGGAATTTTTGTTTCTTGTAAGTCCCTTTAAGGTATTTCATAATCTAGCTTTGAAGTTATAAAATGTTACTCTGATTTTCTAGAGGTTTACAGCTACATCACATAGCTGCTGCAGGCTTAATTATCCGGCTTGTTCATTCACTTCTGTCACCTAATAGGTATAAGGTACAGGGTAGAAGGACCACAGAATGTAAGTTCAGAAACAAATTATATAACATAAGAAATTTTAAACTGATCTCAGAGTACCTAGGAATATGAGTGTGTGATTGATATGCATAATTTAAAGTCATTTATGTTATCATGCTTTTTGTAGTAGAAGAAAATTTTAAGCATGTAAAAATTAATTGGCTTTTATTTAGCACAAATATATAGTTAATGCCAAAACGATGATTTGTTTGCTACATGAAATAAAGATTATTTATAACTATAGACAGCGTTTATGATAAAAGAGAACAATTATGACAAGAGGATGAAAATCTACCATTTAGGTAATTGACAGTCTTACATGGGAGTGTGATTAGGTATTGTTTGGCTCCTCAAACTCACTGGCCACATTTACTCCCTGCACAATGAGCTGGCATTCATTAGTTCTTATCTGAAGAGAGACTTCACTCTACATTCAGGGCCATTATGTGTGAAGTGCCTTCAAGTTAGTGTCAATGAGATCCTTCATTTGTATCTTTAGTATCAATACAGTGTCCAGAGGACAACTGGTATTATCTATGGGTACGCTGATCTGATATAACCTCCCCAATCAGCAATGAGTGGAAGATCTCAATTTTACTAAGATGACAAATGATTCAGAGTCCTAACCATCACCACAGTCTTAGCACTGTAGCCTAGAAGAGTGTGTATGTAATTCTAGTGTTCCGTGCTGGTGAAAGCATGCCTATGAGTTTGTGTTTAAGCAGATGCCCTTGGATTCACGTGCACACTGAAGTTGGAGAAGCATTCATTTATTTTGAGAGCTTGTATATTCCCTACCAGTCAGTGCAACAGAGAATTATAATGAAGGAAGGTTGTATTGGCGACTTGAAACATACAGGCTGTGAAAATGGATGACTTATGTTTGTTCTGACTTCTATTTCTTTACTTGCATGTGTTTCAGGTTGTGTGTTGTTCAAGCCTGTGCATGCTTATGGAAGCCAGAGATGTATTTGAGTTTCTTGACCAATCACTCTCCTTTAAATTTTGAGAAAGAGTTTCTTTCATTGAACCAGAATTGAGCAACAGGATAAGCTAGCCGGCCATTTAATTCTAAGAATCAATCTGGTGTCACTCCTTTAGTATTAAATTTCAGAAGCAATGCTGTTCTTCTGGGTCCTGGGGTTCTGAACTCGGGGTCTCATATTTGCCTGGCAGGCCCTTTCCTGACTGAATCAGCTATCTTGCAAACTTATGCTCTGTTTATAAATAAGCATAAACTCTAGAGCAAGTTATTTAACCTTGTTAACCTTCAGTTTATCACATCTAAACTTGAGACAAGTAGAAATTATAGAATCTCTATACTGTATTAAGTATAAAGTGAGATAGCATGTATGAAACTGGCGCCTTATATCAAGTGCAAATTGTGAATTACTTAATACTGACTCAGCTAAATTGAAAATTTAATTACACAGATATTTTCTGTAATGACATATCATCTCAATATTGATGTATATTTAAAACTAAGAAACTCCCTCACCTTCAACTTTTAATCAACGTACTGTGAACTGAAAATGTGTAAATGTAATTTTCTTCTTTTGGAGAAGATAAGCCATGTTTGCAAAACAAGAAAATTGTGCCTGAAATAGTAGTTGAAAATTTAAAAAAGAATAAAATAGGAAGTTGATTAAAAAAAAAAAGTTGGCACAACCCTTTGCAGCCACCTCAAAAATAAATCTCATTTTCTTGAGTCTCAGTAGTCCTCCTTGTCTGCTATGTTCAGCGAGACCGGTTTTATCCCGGGCTTTTTTCAGACCCAGGCCAGCTGGCCTCGGTGAGTTCCCGATAGGGGAGGGAAATGGGAGGCGGTGGTGGGGAAGAGACAGAAATCTTTAATAAATGAATAAAAAATAAATAAAATAGCACAAAAAAATCTCATTTTCATTATTTGTACAACTGGAAAGAAATCAACAAGAAACATTGATCACAAAGTTAAGTACAAAGAGATCACTGTTATCACAGAATAAAACCATATCTTCACTGTGGAAATTTAAACAATTTGTTGTCCCCTGACTATCCTCTAGTCTAAAGAAGTATTTAACATCTGTGGCTAGCTAGGAGAATATAGTGAACAAAAGATCAAATTTAAAAATATTCCATTAATAGCATAATAAGCAGAAAAGGAAAGGTGATGTGGGATTCCCCTCTGCATGCTATGAATATGTTTTATTACCATTAATTAATAAAGAAGCTATTTCAGTCTATAGCAAGGTAGAATATAGCCAGGTTGGAAGAGATAAAGAGAGAGAGTAGGTGGAGTCAGAGAGACACCATGTAGCTGCCAAAGGAGTAATATTCCAGCACCAGTAATCCACTGCCTTATGGCAATAGATAGATTAATATAAATGGGTTAATTTAAGACGTAAGAGTTAGCTAGAAATATGCCAAAGCTGATAGGCCAAACAGTGTGTAATTAATATTTCAGATGGATAGGTATACTTCAAAACCTTCAAAGACTTACAGATTATGGCATTTAAAATGGTTAAGAGCTTGGGATTTAGCTGGGCAGTAGTGGCACGTGCCTTTAATTCTAGCACTCAGGAAGTGGAGACAGGTGGATCTCTTTGAGTTCAAGGCCAGCCTGGTCTATAAGAGCTAGTTCCAGGACAGGCACCAAAGCTACAGAAAAACACTATCTTTTTTTAATTTTATTTATTTTTATTCTTTTACTTTTTTTACCTTCTTTTTTTAAATTAATTTATTTATTTATTAAAGATTTCTGTCTCTTCCCCACCGCCGCCTCCCCTTTCCCTCCCCCTCCCCCAATCAAGTCCCCCTCCCTCGTCAGCCCAAAAAGCAATCAGGGTTCTCTGCCCTGTGGGAAGTCCAAGGACCACCCACCTCCATCCAGGTCTAGTAAGGTGAGCATCCACGAAACTGCCTAGGCTCCCACGAAACCAATAGGTCCAGTAGAATCAAAAACCCGTTGCCATTGTTCTCTAGGTCTCAGTAGTCCTCCAGAAAAACACTATCTTGAAAACAAACAAACAAACAAACAAAAAAGAACTTAGGACTTTTCATGATAATGAGACACATCTGCTCCTGGCAGCACCAGTTTACTTCAAGATGAACATCAATAGGATCCTTGTGGAATTGGTTAGCCATTTGGGGAAGAAACTGCTCTTACCTGGACTGCTTGATAATATGCTGTATAAACTGGACATGCAGGATTTACAGAAAAAAAATGACTGCTGAACTTGCCTAAAAGTGTGATAGTCCTTCAGGGCTTCATGAAAGAGTCTGCCAGACATTCTACAGGATACATAAGAAAGTGACTAACAAACTACCAATAGAGGCAAAGCAGTCTTTCAGATTTCCTCCTTCGTGGATCTGCCGGATACTATGGGCCTATAGACTAAAGGTGGATGCTCCAATGTTACAGAATAACTTTGACTGTCTAGGCAATGAGATATTTCTCTCAATTCTAGGGTTTTGGAAGTTGCTTACAATGCACTTCCTATTAACTTAGGTAATATTATATCCTTCTAGGGTCTTTGATGGAGTTGAAGAATAGATAGTTATAATTATAGTTTTTTAGTTGTGATAAAATATAAAGTAAATATAAATATTGTAAATGAATTATTCCTTAAACTATTGGATAAATAGTGTTTTAATTAATATAGTTTCTGTGAGATTATTTGCATGTGGGTGGCCAGGAAAAAATGAGCAGTCTCTGCCAACAGAAAGGGAGATGTGATCCTTTGTTTTTTTCAGTCTCTTCTATGCCCCACTGGGCCGTGTCAATAGCTTAACACATACCTTCTGATACTGAGCAGAAGAAACTGACAGTAGATTGTTAGTCATACATATGCACAGCCCAAAGGAGGATGACACAGAGCACTACCCAGCCTAGTGAGGGAGTTCCACTTGGGAACTGAAGGAACATGCAGAGGATATGAGAGTTCAGATTTTGTAGCAACCGCAGGTACAGGAACACCTGATGCTACAGGGAGGATGTATCCAAGTGATTTTTAAAAATGTCAGTCAGTCTGACATGGAGTAAAGGCTGTGGAGGTTGAAACAAGTAGATCAGTTGGTCAGGTGAATTTCAGGACTCAGAATAGAACAGAGCTCCAATAGCTACCTTAATTGCTAGTTGATGTCTTAAGAGGTCAAAGAGAAGGAGTATGAGACTTAAATGTAAGTATTTAAAACATAAGAGAGAATCAGGAGAGCCAGAATCAAGAGAAAGAAGATCTGGAAACCTATGCAATAAGGCAGCAAAGAAGACATGAGGCCTCTGTAGTCATGCTCAGTTTGTAAGGTCCCTGCTGAATAACTAGTACCTTAGGCTCAGAGTTGTTAAACCCATACTACTTTCAGACTGTATCAGTATGCAGCCAACAATGGGCAGTCTGCTGGCATACAACACAGGGCAGAGGGGCTGTTTCTTATCAATGAAAGCCACTGACAAACAGTAAGAGATTTGTCAAGATAGAAGAATGCAAGAAAAGGAAACATGATCTCCCTTTGCTCCAATTAGATTCCAAGAAAAGCCAGATTTCCTTTGGTCTCCATGACTGCTACGCTTCAAAAGCAAGGGACAATGCCCCACCCTTGTAGCACAGAGTGTATTTCCTAGCAGCAATGGAAGCCATAGCTCTGTAGAAGACCAAGGTTATCATCAGCACTGGATAATTACACTTCTGCTTTGATTAATTAAAAATGAGTTAACACAGAAAATTATTCTTTTATGTGAATTACTAAACACTAGGCTTAATTCATGGCTGATACACGGTGAGATGAATATGAATAAGCATGAGAAGAATGAATGGAAAACAATAGGGAAACTTAAAACTGTCCATATGGAACACTTTCCTTCAAATTCTGCCACTTTGTCACTTTAATCAAAGACTGAAAAATAAAATTTGTGCATAAAATGCAAGTAGTAATCTTGTATTATACAACATTTTTTTCCAAATTAAAAAAATTAATGAGGTTTGGGAAGAAGACTTGCTCACAAAAAAAAATCTCCAAATTGCATTTAAAGGTATTTCAGCCAGGCGTGAAGAAAATTTGCTAGTTTTCTGCTACTAGAAGAAGTCCAACTCAATATTTAACCTGAAGATTCCACAGTATGTCTCAGTGAGCAAAGTATTATTTGGAATTTCTCTTAATTATCATTGGAGGCAGAGGAGTCTCTCACCCTCTGTATATTGTAGGAGAGGCATCAGGAATTCATTATGGCTCTAAAATGATTCCTCAGTGTATTTTGAAACAAACTGGAGAGGAATATAACTATAGTGGTTTTAAGATACTCTCATAAGACTGAAAGAAGAAAACAGAACACTTGATGTCCACAGTGGTTTTTAAATAAGACACCAAAAGCACAGGCAAAAAAAAAAAAAAAAAAAAAAAAAAAAAAAAAAGCAGAAACCTGATAGAGATTGTAAAAGCGCTTCTCCATAGCAAAAGAAAGCAATCGGTAAAGCAGGAAAAAAAATAATAAACACCCATCTGTGACTAGATTATCCCTCTAGAAAAAGATTAAATTATGTAAGGAACTCAAAATATCAAATTGCCAAAAAAAATCTGATTTTAGAAATAGCGAGTTATTTGGAAAAATATTTATGAAAAGTATATGTACAAGTTAGGAATGGTAGCATACATTGTGATCCTGATACCTGTGCAGGTGGGACAGGAGAATCACTGCAAGTTCTTAGCAATCCCAGGCTATGCAGCAACAACCAGAGACCATGAAACATGGGGTTTAAAAATCAGAAAGAAAATACAGAAATTGTCAACAAATATAGAACAGAATGAGCTCCTATATACTAATCATTAGGTTAATGCAGATCAATGCCATAATAATCCACCATCATTTGTCCCAAATGAAATGGCTATGATGAAGGAGAAAAAAAGGGCTGGTAAGCATTTGGGAAACAGTACTCTTGTTGGGAATGTAAGGTAGTATAGATGTTATGGGAAACAGTATGGAGATTTCTCAGTAAACTAAAAATAGAACTCTACTATGTGATTTAATTATTCGCCACTAAGCTTATAAACAAAGAAAACAAAATCAATATATCAAAGAGATGCCTACACTTCTCTGTTATTGCAGAACCATTAGCAATATCCTAGATAAGGATCACCTGACATGCTGTCAAGGAGATTCAATGTGTCTCCTCAGTGGGGTGTTAATCATCCGTAAAGAAGAAAATCCTGTCATTGTTGTCAATGTGGACAGAACTGGAAGACTTTTCAGTTTTTCAAAATAAGCCAAGGATAGAGAAAAAAATACCACATAGCCTCACTTGTTTGAGGCAGCTAAATGAGATAAAACAGAAAGAGAGAACCGCAAACTCTGGAGACTAAACAAGGTGGGAAAGGAAACAAATTGGTCAGAAAATGGATACCAAAATAGAACCCCCCTAAGAGGAATATGTTTAGTTGGTTCTACAGTGCAGTGAGCTGACTGGAGGAGAAAAGTTTAAGGCTACAAACACTAAGAAATTAACTATAATGTGATGAAAACACTAATTCCCCTAGTCAGAGTATCATGGCTACAAACACTGAGGAGCAATAAAGATGGAAACACTAATTGCCCTGATCTGAACATCAAGGCCATAAACCCTAGGAAACAGATAACCATCCAGGAGATGGAAACACTAATTAGATGAATCTGATCACCACCACTCTGCAGAGGCATCAAATTCTCACATGTCCCTCCATAAATATATGCAATTTTAAAGCAATTCCTTTTTGTGAGAAAAAATAAAATTACTATACGGCTCAGCAATCCTAGCCCTTGGTCCTTACTCAGATTAACTAAAAATAGGCAAATAAATACTACACAGATTTTCATATTGTTATTAATAACAACAACCAAAAGCTAGAAAGAATCCTTATGTCTATCAACAGACAAATGGGCAGAGAAGTAGGCTATCTGCACAATGGGCTATTATTCAACCATAAAATGGAAGAAATCATTGACTAATGTGAATTTTTGAACTTTCAAAATATGCAAATGAAAGAAGTCAGACACAAAACGCTGCTTCTAATATGATTCATTTTATGTGAAATACCTAGGACAGTGGACTTAATAGAGACAGAAATCAAATCAGTGGTTCCTGAAATATGAAAGAAAGGAAAACAAGAGTAGTATTGTATGATGTTTTTCTTAGGTGACTTCAGAAGGGCACTGCAGGATTGGAAGATGGATATGTGAAAAAGCATGTGTTGTTGTATAGTATGAAGACTCGAGTTCATGTCTCCAGCATCCACGTGATAAAAAAAAAAAAAACAGGAAGGGCCTTGCACACCTTTTATCTCAATACTGAGGAGAAAGGACAGGAAAATAAAGTAAATTAAAAAAAATGAACTTTTGTCAGGGCTTACTGACTGTAAATCCAGCCCAAAGCACAGAGCTACTGATTCAGTAAAAGACCCTGTCTCGGGGAATAAGGTGGAATGAAAAAGACAAAGACACTTGAAAACAATTTCTGGCTTTACTTCTGCATGGTACCTTATGAGCATGTTCAGATGCAGTTAAGAGCTGTGCACACACACACACACACACACACACACACGTCCTGCATTAAAAAAAAGTGAAACAAAAGACAGGAATAGTTTACAGTACATGCCCCATGTAGAAGTGCAACAGATTTATAAATTATAAACAATTAATTCTATGTGATGCAAGTTTCATCCCAATAAATATACATAGCTTTAAAATATACATATATCCTAGAGATACCTACACTTCTCTGTTTACTGCAGAACCGTTCACAATATCCAAGATAAGAATCAACTGAGATGACCTCAATGGGTAAGGAAATGAGATCTGCGTGTTATGGGATGTTATTTATCTATAAAGAAATAAATAAGCAAACGAAAGAAAGAAAGAAAGAAAGAAAGAAAGAAAGAAAGAAAGAAAGAAAGAAAGAAAGAGGAAGGGAGGGAAGGGGAGGGGAGGGGGGAGGGGAGGGGAGGGAAAGGGGGAAAGGGGAAAAAGGAAAAGGAAAAGAAAGGAAAGGAAAATGCTGCTTTTAGCCCTATTTTATCCCAAGGTCCTTGTGGAGGATTTAGTTAATTCACATTTCTCTCGAAGTCTAGCAGATCACAGTAAAAACTATTTTGTAGAGCTGTTACAAATCCACATTTCTCGTCGCTTTCCACATCTCAGTAATGAATTTGAAAATTATTTATCTCGAATGAGTTTCTGCTGTAATCTAGAATCTTACAACCTAAAAAGGAATTCTTGGAGCCAAAGAGAGTTCAGTGGTTAAGAGTTTGATGTTCAACCAGAGGACCTTGTCAGAAGGTTCTGACCTGCCCGTAACACCAACCTCAGAGATTCCTACAATTATTTTTGGTCTCTGAAGGCACTCACACTCACTTGTGCACGGATGCATGTACAAACACACACACACACACACACACACACACACACACACAGTCTCGGTACATGTGCATATTATTAAAAACAAAATATATCTTTTAAAAAATAAGACCTGACACTTAGTGAGCATCATTGGTAACAAGTATAAGGAAAAACGGTTTTCATCACTATTTGATACTTTCTGTTAATGATGCATCAAATCAAATATTAAATCCAACTATTAGCATAGAAAGTATCTTAGTATAACTATAAGTAATATTTGATGTGTATTAGAACTTTCTAAAATTAGAAATATTGCATTAATAACTCTGTAGTTCCTTATTCCCCAAAGATAAAACCAACCACAGAAGAAGCAAACCACACAGAGAACCTACATGTTCTTAAGAAATCAAGGGAACAGGTAAGCAATTTTCAAACAAGATTCTGTTTTTCACTGTCACATTGTGTTGTTCCTTCAATTAGCTAACCTTAGGTGTGTTTTGTTTGATACTTTGAGAAGAGATAAAATTACTGCTTTTTTTCATGTTTTCTCACACCCCCCTCAGGTGGTTAGTGCCTTACAAATTAACAAAAATGTTCTTTGCAACAATTAATATCTACTATATTCTGAAGGATGGTGACCCTTTCCCTCAAAAGCAGATACTGAAATCTTATCCCCCAAGAGGATAATACTAAGAAAAGGGGATCATTGTATTTCGGGAGGAGTGATAAGTTCATGAGCCCACACTCATGAGGAGAATCAGCATTCACATAAAGTAAGACAAAAGAAACCATTGCTTCTTCAGTTTTGTGTAGACAGATCAAGACAACAAGTTTCTAACAGTTCATGCTTTGTTTTTACTTTTTGCTTATCGATTTATTGGTTTTTCAAGAGAGGGTTTCTCTGCATTACCCGGCTGTCCTTGAACTCACTCTCTAGACCAGACTGACACTAAACTCAGAGATCCATTGCCTCTGGCTTCCAAGTGCGGGGATTAAAGGACTGTGTCACCACTGTCCAGCTAATTAATTTGTTTTCATACCTTATACTTTGGTCATCATCTTCCCCTCTCCAACGCCTTCCATGTTCTCCCCACCTTGCTACCTACCAAACTTCATGTTCTTTCTCTCCTTATCTCTCTTCCCTCAAAAACAAACAAATCCAAAAGAACAAAAACAAAATATTCAATTATTTTTTCCTTTGATTTATTTTGTACATACTACTTTTTAAAAAATTGTTATCTCAAAACTTATAAATCTTTTTACTTATTTTAAATTTTGTATAGTAAGTCCAAAGTTGGTGGTATTTTTCACAAGATTCTTTGTGTACATGTAGTAACATGGTAAGATCAGATGTAGCAAATGGTAAGAGCTTATGTAGCAAGATGGTAAGCTCATTTAGAGCTGAGATTCGAGATCACAAAATCTATAACCCCTAAATCTATGCCACATATTTTCAATATAAATATAGAAAATCCTTAACAGGATAATTTATTACTTGGCCACTCATTAGTTCCTCATGAATGAAGCTGGAAATACTTTCTGTTACATAAGAATATGAATAGTTTTGTCTTTCCTATTCAAATAAGCTTCATGGGATAATGTGTGAGGTGAGTCCCAAGCAAGTCTAGTGTAAGATTTTCTGGTAGCTATACTTAAACGTTAATAATTTTAATGTATGTTAGTTATCTATGTTAATATTCTTTCTTCCCAGTGTATTTAAAGCACACTGTGTATTTTGTATTAACAGAATTTATTGTTGTTTTGTTTTCCTTTTTTGAAGCAGGTTCTCTCTACACAGTCTCACCTGTCTGCCAACTTACTACCTAAACCACACTAACCTCGATCTCACAGAGAACCACATGACTCTGCTCTATAGTGCTGGGACTAATTCTATGCACCACCATACAAGGGTCTGTATTTACAGAACACCTTAATTCGGAAGAATTACATCTCAGCTGTTCACATGTGACTATCACTGCTATGTTATAAGACTCATTATCAAGTCTGATAACGCAAAGGCAAATAAAAGACAAATCAAAGGTAAAGTGGAAAGGGGAGAACTTTTAATTTGTAATAGGAACTATGTTTCTCATAGGCTCATGTCCTTGAGCATGTGTCTGAAACATCTCTATAGAATAGACCTAATACATTCAAGCATGTTTTCTTAAGTGGTTCTGGAAATGGTGCTTGGAAGCAAAGACTGGAAAGAGGAGACAAGTCACATTAAAAGATAACATATCATAGAAAATGTTGGGGAAAAGCTTATTATCAAATCTCCCCAAACCATCCTCTATTCCCTACTTTTTAACCTTTAAATTTTACTTTATTTTTCATTTACTTTCCATTACAAAAGGAGATTTTTTTTTCATGGACTTAAGTATGCAACCTTTTTATTGATTTCATTGGAAATTTTATTTTTATTTCCCAAAAAATCGTTCCCTAGTCATTTGTTATATTAGCTATTAATACAGATAGACACAGAATCAAATACAACATTTCTAGGATACCAGTTAAACCGAAAAGTTTTCTGCTGTGTTGATAACAGGTTCGGTGCACATCAGGAGCCTATAAATGAACACATGTTCTTTTGGTTGTGGTCATAGATGTAGAAACCAGTTCTAAAACTTGTAAGAATTTCAAGAGTGGCTACATGCCCATTTCTTTATGCATGACTTGTTGGGTCTCATCTTGATAGAGTTATACCAAGTAATTTGTCTTTAGTATGAAAGAACCCATTATAAAACTCTGTGGTAGTTTAATGAGATAATTTTTTGAAAGAATAACTGCTTGACAATTTGCTAATGCTGACAACACTCAGATCGGCCTGTATTCTCACACTGAGGATATTTAAGCCAGATAGAGCATTTAGGAAGTAAAACTCCTATATAGTTTTAAAAAATAGTAAGTCACGGTTTTCTTTTTCTGAAAACCAGGAGTAAAGACTAAATTATTGTCCTTTTCCATTACAAGTAAGTGCTGCAAGCTTACTTATGATAAATATAGAATATATGGCAAATATATGGAACTTGGTTTGGTACAGATATAGTCAGGCACATTCTCAACTTGGGGCATTTGTCACATAAGCGTTTTCTTGATGTTCCTTTTTTTTATTTTTTTAACATTCTACTGACACCTGAGCCCATTAGCTATTTCCAGATATTTAAAGCCATCTCTAAAAAGTCATGTTCTGTACCTGAGATAGTTCAAGGTCATTGCTTTCTCTCAGTGGTAACAACAAAGTCAGAAATTTTCTATGGGAAAAACATTGATTTCTAGCCTCTGAGCCTTTGACATGTGAGGAGACAAGTTTTGGATGGGGTCAGCCAAGGAGAGATTAAAGAATGTAACTCACAAAGTGGCAGCCCCAGAAGTAGTAAAGTATTGGGTACAACACAGGAAAAGGATTGGTGCTCACTTGCTAGCAAAGTCCTGTGCAGTGATGAGAATGTCTCCAGATTCCCCGGTGAGAAGCTTGTCAGTTCATGTAATGAGTTTTCCAAAAGACACGGGTGGTTAAGAATAGTTTCTTTATTTGTTTTAATGCTTCAGGGTCTTTTTTATGTGATATATATATATCACAATATACATATTACAATATATATTATAATATATTTAGGAATGATTAATATGTATATATTAATCAGTCCTAAAACTCATGTCTACAAATGGTTCCCATTTCTTTATGCATAAATTATTGAGCCTCACCTTAATAGAGTTATATAAAGTAATTGGTATTTAGTATGAAAGAACTCACTATAAAACACTATGCTAGTCTAATAAGATAATTTTTTCAAAGAATAACCACTTGACAATTTTCTGGTGCTGACAACACTCAGAGCAGCCTGTACTGATCATATATATATACATACACACACACACACACACACACTCACACACACGTATTGTTCCTCCATCCAGGAAAGCAGAAAGGATAACAGCAGATCTTCATTTCTTCCTCCTCTCCTCCAAATCTCCAATCTTTCCCGCAGCTGTATAGCAGACCACTTGCTTCAGCTTCCCTCCATAACTTCACCTGATCACTATCATCCTCTCCAAACTTCCTATCCCCACCCATTGCTTTATCCCACCCTTCACCTTCAGCAGACATTCCCTAGGGATTCACCAGCTAAGCCAGCTAGAGAAGCAGCTAAGCCAGCAAAGCAGGTGGGGAGCTTTAACTCTTCACTCTCCCTCCTCTCCTCCCTATTTAATCCTTTCTTATCCCCATCTCTGCCGCAGATTATCTGTTGTGGCCTCTTTCTCTCTGCTCTATTCCAAGGAGACTAAGCAGTTACTGGTGAGATGTTCCACATTTCTCCCCCAGAGACCCCCTTAATTCCTACCTCCTAGCCTGTCCCCATTTCTAAGAGTCAGGTCCCAATACCCAGAAATTCTTTTACCTGGAACACCCAGTGGCCATTCTAGTAGGATCCTAGAATAGCCTACCTGGTAACAAACAGACGCTCGACCCTCCAATGAACCAGAGAAGGCAACGGAAGCCAAGAAACAAAGTACCCACCCACAAATGCAAGACCAGATATGAGCATCTAGAATACAATCATACCAAACCCAGATGTCTAGACACGAGTGTAAAAACACAATCAATAACAGCCAGGACTCTATATATCCACTAGGGTCCAGCAACCCTACCACAGTAGGTCCTGGGAATTGCAACATAGCTGAAACACAAGAAAAAAACCTTAAAATAGCCTTTATTGATATGGCAGTGGCCCTTACAGAGGAAATAAATAAACCCCTTAGAGAAATCCATAAAAACATGTGGAATGAAAGAAATGAAGCAGTTCAAGACAGGACAATGAAGAGAGAAACAATAAAGAAAGTCCAAACTAAGAGAAATCTGGAAATGAAAAACTGGGAGCTCAAGTCAGACGATGGTGGTATACATCTTCAATCTCAGCACTCAGCAGAAGCAAGCAGCTCTCTGAGTTTGAGGCTAGCCTGATATGCAGGGCAAGTTTCAGGACAGGCTCCAAAGATAGGCAGAGAAATTCTGTCTCAAACACACACACACACACACACACACACACACACACACACACACACACACACACAATGGAATTCAAACATGAACCTCAGAGGCAAGCCTCACCAACAGAATACAAGTTTGGGAAGAGAGACTCTCAGGCACAAGACACAGGATAGAGGAAATGGACACCTCAGTCAAAGAAAAGGTTAAATCTGAAAAACTCCTGACCCAAAGCATGCAGGAAACCTCTCAACATTATCAACATCAATGTTCTCAATTCTCCCCCAAAAAGATACAGACGAATATAAAAACAAACAACAACAACACAAAAACAAACAAACAAAAAAAAAAAAAACAATAAAACAACAGCCAAAAACCCCATCCTTAAGAACAAGGGTAGACATTATCTCACGGTACAAGAGTAGAAAAAATATTCCAAGCAAAGCAAATGGACCTAAGAAACAAACTGGTGTAGCCATTTTCAGACACTTTCAGGCACCTGATTCCTTTGTTTTCTAGTCGGCTTCCTAGGAGAGATCCCTCAGGTGATGGCAGGTTAGATAAACAGATGTGTTGAGGATGGAAGACTAAATAATATTTAGCCCCTTTATTTAACCCCTTTGGAATGCAGCAGAGAGGAAGGAGAAGCCACAGCTGGTGGTCGGCTACGAAGCTGAGAGACAAGCCTGGGGAATTCTGTCTGTTTGTTTGTATTTTGCCTATTTGTTTTCAAAAGAAAGAAAGACTGTATGGCATTGGATGGGAAGGTGGGCAGCATCTGGGAGGAGATTTGGTAGGAGAAACTGTGATCACAATATACTATAAGGGAAAAAATAATTCCAATAAAAAAGAAACTTAAAGAGAAGAATATTGTAAACAAATACTGCACTTTCATTTTCTGGCCACCCAGACCCAAATAATCACACAGAAACTATATTAATTACAATACTGTTTGGCAGACAGCACAGGTGTATTTCTAGCTAGCTCTTACATCTTAAGTTAACCCATTTCTATTAGTCTATGTATCACCATGAGGCTGTGGCATTACCTCATTTTATACATGTCTTGTTCCTTTGGCAGCTGGCCTTTTCTTGACTCTCCCTACTGACTCTATATATCTCTGTTCCGAATTCCTGCCTGGCTTTTCTCTGCCAAGCCATTGGCCAAAGCAGCTTCTTTATTAACCAATGGTAATAAACATATACATAGCATACAGAGGGGAATCCCACATCAGAATGTGACTTCTAAATCCAAGCATCCGCCTCCATATTAGGCATATATTTCTACATTCAAATTACAACTATATTTCTAATATTTGTGATACTTCTACTCCTACCTAGACATCTTGTTCCAAATAGCCATTACCTCGTTTGGCTCTTCTTAGGTCTTTTCAATTTTACTACTTTACTCCAATTCCCCTATGACCTACTCTTAACACCAAACCAGAGGGACCCCTTTGAAAGTTAGCTTCATTCCGCAATCATTTCTCCCCACTTCACAGAGCATATGGCACAGTGACCTAGCCATTTCTTTTTTTCTCTCATAACACCAGGTCCTCTTATCTCACCTCTATGCCTTGCCAAGTGTTCTCCCTATAGTTCTCTGTCTCCCAGTACAGTCTCACACGGCCTTCCCTTCATTACGTTCCTGGTTCATTTCCTCATCCACTTCATTTATTTCCTAAAGCATTGGGACGTAAGCTCAACACTGAGCATCACCGATATTGTACTTGCCCATCTCTATACCGCTTGTCATCTATCTCGTCCACAGCACCCCCAAATTACTTTACACACTTATTTTGATCTTTGCATATTGCCCTTCCCCCACAAATAAAATATAAGTTACACCATGGCAAGCGGTTTTGTTGGAACAAATTTGAAGAAATCTTATTTTTACTTGTAACATATTATATAAACAAAAGTTTTTTTTTGAAGAAAAATCCATTTATTCCAGGATAACCTGGTAAATTTAATTGAAGCAGCCTATTTTATATCTTCAAGTGTTCAGTTTATATTCACGTATATATAAAACTACGTTTAAATGGATAATATCAATGTAGTCAGTTTTAATTTCATTATATGCTATCATTTGGCAAAGTACCCTTAGAAGCCTGTCTTAAAAGCTTGGACACTGTCCATGATACTATTAGGAGAAGATCACACCTTTGAGGGGTAAAGTATATTTGGAAGTCTTCCAAGTACATGAGAAAGACCAATGAAGGGGATATTAGAATCACGATTTTGCTTTCTCTTTTTTTTTTTTTTCACTTCCTACCACCATGAGGTGATCAGTTTATCATTGTACATTGGAGCAGTGCTTTGCCATAGGCCCAGAGGCAATGAACTCAGAAAACCATAGCCTGAAATTTCTGAAACCATGGGACAAAATAATTACCCTTCCTTATAGGTCAGTCATCTCAGGCATTCAATTACCATGACAAAAAGCAAGGACATATATTTTCCTCTATTTTTACTGGGTTCATTTTTGATAGTGCTGTCCATATTAGATATATTTGAATGGTTTCTCTTTTCATCTGGTGCAGGGCATCTGCATCATTGCATTGTGAGTTGCATAGAGCTGCTCAACAACACGAACCTACTTTAAAGGTCCCAGCCACCCCAGATTATTCTTTCTGTCTTGTTTGTTCACACTGTCTCCAGCCGATACCCCCCCTCTCGTATAACCACAGCCTTTCACTCTCTCTCTCTCTCTCCACTCCTCCAATAAACCTCTTGCATTAGTTCTGTAGCATGGTATGGCATGATCTCTTAGTGGCTCACCTTGGCTGGGCAGTCAAAGGTACCTCTTCTGCCACTTTCTCCTATCATTTGGAAGATGATTTTCTGATCTAAGTTATATGAATAAGTAGATTCTTCCTGACTCGAGCACATTTAAGGGCTCCAAAAGTATTTCCTATTTATTCTTTGGAAAGTATGTGTTAACTCCAAATTAAATGTAGTTAAATATAAACAGAACTATTTCACTGCTTCCATAAGCAAAATAATCAAACTGTCATAAAATCAAATCAATATTTCTTCATATGTACAGCTTTAGTAAAATATGATGTATAGAATTCAGAATAGTGGAGCTAAGAATAACCATAATGTCTTTCTTGTCTTTTAGTTTTAAAACAGCATTAGGCTTCTTATACATCTGTCTAATCAATCCCACAACAGGACCACATTAGTTTGTGAAATGATGGTCCCTCAATTCAACTTCATCATAAGAGCTTTTGCATTTGCTTTTGCCACTCCTTTGATATGATTCTTTTGAAAAAGTGATGACTGCTGTGACATATTATCACTATGGTGATCTGTTGGTCTTATCTAATATGTAATATCCCTTTTTTTATGCTAAGATACAGTGATTCCTCACATACTGTTAGTCTAAAGTCATTAATGTCTTCTTGAATAGTACTAGCACTGTCTTACTGATTGTTCGCCTTCCCACAAAGCTGACAGAAATATCTGCATGTTGAATTTCACAATAGAATGCATCTCTTTTTTCTCACCACAAGCCTATCATTTTATTAAAAGGTAAAAAATCATATCTAGGAGACCAAATTCATATTTTGTATTTCAACAGTCGTTTAATTCTGAACTCTTCTTAAACATTTCACAAGTACTAGTCTGAAATTGAAAAAAAATATATATATATAAATACATCCAAAAGAGAACAAAAAAACAAATATAGTCTTTTTAGTAATTCTCATAATTGCTATATGATTATGAAACATAAATTTTGTTTTGTGATAATGGGACTATTTATCCTCTTAAGACTTTTTTAGAGATCTGTATGTTACTTAAATAAACAGCATGCAACAACCAAACACAGGGAAAGCTAATTCTAGGATACGTGACTTAATCCCAGTGTTTAGACAGATTCACTTCTCAGACCTTGAAGTGAAGTGTGTCATTCACAAGAAAAGAACAAAAACCTTAAACAGAAAAAATCTGTTAAAGACATGTTTTAGCTTCTTGTTAAAACTGTGATGAGACAGAGGGTGCTTCTACTTCTATTTGGTGGTATTCATCTCATTTCCTAGGATCTCCAAATTTTCAAATCTGTTGTCTCTGTCACATTGTTTATTTAATGCTATAAAGAATTCAACAAATACTAGGGAGGCAGTGGCAGCTGAGTTCAAGGCCAGCTTGGTCTACAAGAGCTACTTTCCAGGACAAGCTACACAGAAACCCTGTCTCAAAAAAAAAATTCAACAAGTTATAACTATATCACAATATTTTGTCCTGCTTCATTGAATTGAAAAGACTAGTTTAATTACTTGCTGTTAAATTGTACAGATACATAATGCTACGAAGAATTGAAAACATGTTTCTTCTCACCAAAATATTCTTTTGGTAAATACGTATTCCATCTTGACAGTTACATATGTTGGGCACAAGACTCTTGGGTGACCTTGAAGAACTACTCAAAAATAGCTTAGCCTAATTTCTCAGCCAGTCAGAGAGCTCTGTGTTTCAAGGGTCCCTCTTTTGCTGACAGAAGTGTCTCTCTTTGTTGCCTGCTGTGTATGGTGAGCTTGAAAATACACAGGGACAGGAATTCTTTAGCTATCCATCACATTGGAAACCCACAGATGTGATTAGACTTGGCGGTCTTATGTGTTTTATCAGCCAGTGACATCATGACAGATGAGAGGGTTCTGCCAAGGAAAGTCAGAATTTCCCAGCATTAACGTATCCACAGACAAATCACATGGACTAAATGGCATTTAACCTATACAATGATTTGAACATAATCCAGATTAAAGGCAGGAAAAGCAACTCTACTACTGCCAAGCTTTTTATAATGAGACATTCGATTCAGTGCAAAACACGGTCGGGATCTCCAAATTCTTGGGAGCTAAATTAAATAGCTTGATATCTCTCATGAGGGATATGTTCCTTTGCTGTGTTTCGTTTCACCACTATTTCATTTGATAAAGAACCAAATATCCTACTGAGAACAACACACTGAAGCTAGTAAACAGGACCTTGCTCTTAACGTCTCCTTTCATCTGGGAATCACAGAGGAAATGCACTAATAAGTAAATCGAGGGATGAGTGTAGAGAACAGAGCATTCTACCAAGACACCTTTGCGAGATGAAATCTCTGGGATTAGTGTGTCCAAGGGGAGATTAGAGCAAATCAGCAGAGTTTCCTCTGAGACAAATAGGTATTACAAATCCACTAAGAAGTGCTTTTTATCCCACACAGCCCTTCAGCGAAAGTATCATCAAACAATTACAAACTAGCTAGACACTTCACAATTTTTCTATTAGCACTTTCAATCTTTAAAGGGATCATATCAGGTAACAAGTTCCTTAAAAGCGGTACTCTGCGGGCAACTGTGTAATAGAACAATGACCCAATCCTCATAAATTGGACTTAATAAAGCAGAATGAAGCCGTGATTTGCCCTTTTATTTATGAGACATGGAGAAGCAGCTGCATGGTATGCGCCACTTCCTAAATGGGTTCCGCCTCCAACAGTTGTCTAGACCAGATGGAAAAGTGACAAGCCCCACTTAATATGTCTTAGCATCAGGATGGTCATAAAAGAGACCCCGGCAATTCTCTTTTGAACAGAAGCCACCTGTTTACCATAAACACGCTGTTTATTTCTCAAACTGCAGTTTCAGTTTGCAACTTGCACCTGAAAGGTAGCACGCCTTTGAGTTCAGAGCTGTCAGGTTGCAAATCAACGGTGGGTGCTTGAGGAGTTCAAGTCCCTGCGCTAGACTTTGAAAAGGTTTTTCACTTTAATGTGTCCAAAGCGAGCTTGAAAACGATTCAGCCCATCTCCCCTTAAAAGAGGTTTTGTCATAATTGTAATTTCAGTTGGCACTGACTTTGGCCCTTGCTTTATTCTAAAATTGCATCTATTAGAAACAGACGCGGCACCCTTTTGCTTATTAGAAACAGACTCATTGTGCCTTCCTTCCACTTAATCTCAGTAGCGAGATGGAGGCTGGACAAAGTAAAGATTTGGCTCGAGGCTGTAGCTAAATAATGTCTACATATAGAAGGAAGGAGTAATTCTTTTGGCATCTGGGGCCGCTTGCTGTTCATTATAGGAGACCATTGCTGTCTGTAGATGTCTACAATGACTTAGCAATGATCATAACTCTCTTGGGGGAGGCAAAATTACTTCTAAAATTTTAGAACTAATGCATAAATCTAAAATCAAAGATAACAAACATCACTAGAACATTTATTCACATTACTATAAATCTATTACAACAGGCACAATTTTTCTCTGAGCCGAGACCTTCTGCAATGGAATGAAGCAACGTCGGGAGGAGAAAAAAAAAAAGTATTTGGATGATGACTCCTAAGAGAAATTTATGATTCAGCTAAGTTTTTCTGTTATAGGTTTTTCAAGGAGTCTGGGATTAAATTTGAATCCCTTCAGGGTCTAATACACAGAAATTTTTCTTATCCCTTTTCATTTTAGCCACAAATTTATCCACTGAGATGACAAGCTAAACCGGGGACCTGCAAAGGATTCGTTAATGTGGGCAACAGTGGGGGAAGTCATCAGCAAGCTGGGGAAACAACACAGTTTAATTGGCCATTTCTCCACTTGTCTGTCATTCGGGACAAAAACCTGAACTTGGAAGGCAATTGTGTTGCATCCCTGCACGGTGTTGATCTGCCTGCCTATAATTGGAGGGGCTTCATGAGTTCATTAATCACGAATGCAAAGCTATTGTCCTCGGCCTTTATTTTAAATTATATACCTGTGCAATCTACACCACACGGGCACACATCCCAGTCTACTCATTTACACAGTAACTCCTGTCGTGAAAATCAACTGCCGACGGTGTATCTTAGGAGTCGGAAATGAATCAAGTTCATGTGAATTATCGCAATTATCAGACACACAGCACAAAATCCAGAGACCGCTCTCTTGTTGATTTCCTCTCGTAAGTTCCCAGTACAAATGTCCCCAAGATGCAGAAGAAAAAGGCAGACCATCAGCTGTTTTAAAGTAGGTAATGAAAGTTACACATTAGCTTCATTTTGATCTTCGGGGCCCCGTGGCTTCCTGTCTGATCGCATTGTCGTCTTCTGCTCTAAGTAACTCTGTGGGAAAGGAGACATCATTTTGTGCAAATAGACTGGTGGTAACTCACTCGTCATCATTTTGCAGCAAGCCCTCCCATGCTATTTCCCAGCTTATAGGAAACAGAAGGCTCTCGTCGCACAGACATTCAGGATAAGTGGTGAAAAAGAAAACGTTTCTGACTTTATGCATGCTACCGAGTACACTAAAGTATTTCTGAATCATACATCAAATGGATTCAAAGAATGAAATTAAAAGAACATTTCCTTGTGGGAAATAGGCACTCTCACCCTTGAGGAACTAGATTTCTTAAGAAACTTTTCATGTCATCACTGGGTATGTTAACAGGAATATGCTCTCTGATGCATGCAACAGAAGATCATCATTTGAGAAAACAAATCTGAGAAATCTTCCACCAAGGGGACTCGCTCTCACAATCAAGCCAGCATTTACTTGCTAATGCATTTATTTTCTCAATTTCAAAAGATAGGGGCGTGATAAATTGCACGATTTCAAAGAAAGGATGCTGATAGTCTTGTTTTTATGTTTTATTGTTTGATATTAGCAAGATGCCTTGCGAATCATTATCACAGTCTTCTAGTGTCTGTCACCATTAACATTCCAATTTTACAGCTGAAAAAAAAAAAACAGAAAACAGGTATCTGCCACCCAAAAGGGATAGATTCCTGTAACATGAGAGCTTGCTTTTTGCCCTGGCTGCCTGGCTAGCTTTGCCCCGAAATAATGACACAGAAACTGTATTCGTTAAAACACTGCTTGGTTCATTATTCTAGTATATGTTGGCCACATGGCACCGTACCTTTAATCAAAGGGCAAGTCACATCCTGCTTCTTCAGTGTCTGGACAGGACTGGGCGAAGAGCTTCCTTCTTCCCAGAATTCTCCTGTTCTTATTGCCCTGCCTCTACTTCCTATCTGGTTGCACCACCTATACTTCCTGCCTTGCTACTGGCCAATCAGTGTTTATTTAAAACAAAATTGACAGAATACAAAATTGTCCCACACCAGATTCCAAGAGGAGTGGATGGGTGTGGGCTGGATGGAGCAGGATAAGGGGAAGGAGGGAGAACTGGTATTAAAAATAAGTGATCAAAACCTGAAAGAAAAAAATAAAGAACAGGAGAGAGAGAGAGATACAAGGCTCCTGACCAACTCTAATTCACAATAAAGATAGTTACACAATGTATATGTATCACATAGTCTTCCCCAGGAACAAGCCCCCAATTGGTTATTTAATACCGAGGACTCAGCCCGAATATCATAAATAACATAAATAAAGCTGAACTGACTGAGCAGGTTGTATTTCGATATTTAGCCATGTGTCTCACCATGGTTTTAAGGGGAATCAGGAATGTGGGAGACTTGAAAGAGATCGGAGAAGGAAAGGAGGTTGATATATGTCTATTTTAATTACTTAAATTTAAAAATAAAAAAGGGTCACATTTCCTTCAAAAATTTTTAGTTTGGTCTGGAGAGGTGGCTCAGAGGTTAAGAGCATTGCTTGCTCTTCCAAAGGTCCTGAGTTCAATTCCCAGCAACCACATGGTGGCTCACAACCATCTGTAATGGGGTCTGGTGCCCTCTTCTGGCCTGCAGGCATACACACAGACAGAATATTGTATACATAATGAATAAATAAATAAATAAAAATTTTAGTTATAGAAATGGTGATTCATATTATATTAGATAAATATTTTCCCCTTTCATGCTATTAGTAGTTTTGTTGGAACAACTTAAAAGCTTAAGAGAAAAAAATATTTTTAACTTTCTTTTTATTTATTTTTTCTTTTTATTTATTCTTTGTGTCTTTCACGTGCATCTCCATCCCATTCTTTTCACTGTCCCTTCATATTCACCCTCTGCCCTTGCAATCTCCAGCCCAGTTTAAGAGAAAAAATAAGAAAAAAAATGAAAGAAGGAAAAAACAGCCTTGTGATGGAAGCTGTCGCATGGCACAGTGAGTCACACAGTTAATACTTTTATCCATATGTCTTTACTTGCAAGTGTTCAAAGCAAAGTGTCGTTGGTCTGTTTTGAAGCCTATGGTTTCATTGTTGAGCCCTCACTGGAATGTTTCTTGGGTATCTTGCTGTTGCCCTGTGGTGTGGAGAGCCTGTAGTGTTAGGTCTGAAGTACCTTCAGACTCGGTTGGCTCTGTTGCACTGCCCAGGTGAGGTACAGCGCCTGCGCTCCTAAGTGTTTCTTTCATCTGGTGGCAGACAGAGGAAGCTCTTCTGATCTTGTGACCTCCCATCTGACTCAGGCATTGATGGGTGGGTGGGTGGGTGGATGGGCATCTCTCCCCTGACCAAAGAAAAATTATTTTTATATCTGAGTCCTTTACTGAACATCCTTTATATAATTAGAAATAAATGTCAGAGATATGGGCATGTGGCTCAGTGGCAGAGTGCTTGCTGAGCATGTATGAGGCTCTGGGTTAGATACCCAGCATTTCAAAAAAGACAAAAGGAAAGCTGGGGAGATAGCTCAGAAGTTAAAGCAATTGACCCACAAGTGTGATCACCAAAAACTGGATTCTGAGAGCCCAGGTAAAGTGCTAATGGCCTTGAGGGCATGTCTGTAATTCCAGGCTTGGAAGGGAAGAGACAGGGAATTCACAGAACAGATTTCCAAGTTTGAATGAGTGACCTTGGCTCATTAAATATGGTGTGTGAGCAATAGAGGGTGATTTCTGACAATAACATCATGCTTCCCATGAATATGTACCCTCATGCATCGAAACTCCCATCCCCCATGCATGTCCCTACAAACTCTCAAGTGTGAATACATGTATACATTCAAACAATACACACACACACACACACACAAACAAACACATACATATTCACAATTAGAAAAAAGCAATGACAGAGAGAAGTGATGTTTATTTAGTTATTTTGACTTTTTTGGTTTTGAAGCTATTAAAGAAATTCCAAGATAGTCATTCCTTCACTTTGAGTAAGACCAATTTCACAGTATTCAGTGATGCATAATTCTGTTAAGATTTTTTATATTACTGTTTGTGTCAGCCTAATCATAAAGAAACAAAAAAAATAAAATTGTTAAATATTCAGTCTGTTACTATAATCAAATGATAAATAACTAATCTTCATGCCTTGTCATTTTACAGTAGCACCCTATAGCCAATAAAAGTTCGTTACTCTCTTCAAATTATAGAGTGAGCATGAGTAGGGAATCTACACTGCTGGCTTCTATACTGGAAATTACTAATCACAGATCAAGAATATTGCAACACCTTTTTTTCTATCATAAAACACAATATTAATACATGCTTGGATATTTCTTGTTAAGATTATAATAGAAGACTGGATGAATAGCTGGGCAGTTAAGAGCACTTGCTGATCTTTCAGAGGACCAGGTCAGTTCCCAGCACAAATGTGTGTGCACACAACCATCTGGAACTCTAGATCCATGGGACCTGTTACCCTCTTTTGACCTCCTTAGGCATCAAGCACACATATGGTAGATATATGTACATGCAGGCAACATGATCAAGAACAGAAAATAAAATTAACAATTGTTTTCAAATAATAAAAATGAGGTTTAGATTTAAAAGTAGAGGCTCTTTAAATTGGCAATTACCCTAAAATGCAAAAGCTTATATGGCAGGTGCCACTCTTTAACTTTATAAATTAAGAGATTTCGGTTCTCGTGATTATCCCTGAGTAAACAACAAATTCAAACTCTAAACTAAAACTGAGTGCCCTCAAAATGTTATGTCTGGATCTCAAACTTTAATGTACAAAAGAAACTTTTCCTTCTATCTAAGATAGGTTTAAAATTTTCAGTTTATCCCCCAGTCTGAAGCAGTTAACCAGGAAGACAGGATATGTGGAACAACAGGCCAGTAATCCCTAAAAGTTGAGAAACAAATGGGATGTGTCTTGTGCTTTTCTAGCTGATGTCTGGAGAGTATTCCTAGGGGAGAGGAAGGTAGGAAGTGAATTGTTAGAAATGATCAACATTCCCCTGGGGGACACAGAAGTGGGAGTATAGCAATGTTTTGGCAACCACAATCTTCAAGACAGGAAGCTACAAAGGAAATATGTGCAAAGACAACACTCCAGAAAGTGTACCATGTCCATTTAGCTTTATACAGGTTAATGCATGGTATGTACACTAAGACCACACAATGCCAGAGAAAGATGTGCAAGAAATCGAAACCAGTGTTCAGAGAGAGGACTGAAAACTTCTCTATGCAAGCCAAATATGCAGGAAACTTCCACTGGTCAATGAGTAAAGATCTCAGAAGAGCTCTACCTTGGCAATGGAATAAAAATAGACTGAGGCTGGATATCATCTTTGTCTCAGCTAGACAACTTAAAATACAGACCTTATGTCAGAACAAAGCTAAGAAATAGTTTACAAAAGCTTCTAGCATTCTGAAATTGTAATGACACTGACATAAATATATCTAAACAAAAGAGACATTAAATGAAAAAAATATATGAACAATTATAATGAGAAATAGGTCATTCAAAACTAACTAAAAATGGATATATTTGACAGAATTGATATCAATACCCCATTTCACAGTTTACACTATACTTTGTCATGAAAGATTGCATGGTTTCCCTTAAGATTAGAAACAAGACAAGGATATTCATTGGTACCTCTTCTAAACTTTATATCATTAGTGGATCTAGGCGTGATAATTAGACACTAAAATGAAATAAAAGTCAACCAGAAATAAGATGGAAAAAAGTCATGATCTTATATATAGAAAACCCTAGTTTACTACTACCATATCCTAAGGACATATAAATAAATACACAAATGATATAAGATACAAAATTGTGTCTCCATTCTATAGTAAGTAATCCCAAATAAAATTTAAGAAATATAAAGAATAGTTCCATTAATAGTCACACATTGATTGTAATTTTAAAACTTGGAAATTACTTTAGCAAAGCAAATACAAATCTTCCATCATGAAGACTTCATAGTGTTGCAGAAAGAAACTAGAGACCTAAATAAATGGCAGCTACCCAAAATTCATGAATCAAAAGATCTAACATTAAGGGGAAAGTGTTCACAGCAGTCATCTCCAGATCTAGTGAGTTTTGAAACAGGACAAGAGACGACATCATTTTTTTTTTACTGATGACCTGATTTTAAATTTTTAGACTGAAAGTGACTCAAAATAGCCTAAATCATCCTGACAAAAAAAGAAAGAAAGAAAGAAAGAAAGAAAGAAAGAAAGAAAGAAAGAAAGAAAGAAAGAAAGAAAACAGTAAGCAAAGTACTAAGATTGTGTTGTAGGAACACAAAGGTACACCCACTGACCAGTGTAATGGAAATAGAAATCCAATTATGTATATAACCCATTGGTTCTCAAAAACAGTGGCAAGATTTCTCAGTGCAAATAATAAATCTTTTCTACTAATGCTGCCAAAGAAACTGGATAGCCACATGCCCAAATTAATATTCAACCCTTTCTTCAAATTGTATACAAAAATCAATTAAACTCAGAATGAATATATATATATGAAAAGATAATTTTAGTACAAAATAATGGAATAAATCTTCATATTCTTATGTTTGTAAATAATTCCTTTTCAATATTATTATTTAGTAATGCACATGGAGGGAGTTGGAGGTATATGCACAAAGTACAGGTGCCTGTGAGGTGATGAGAGGGCTAGATCCTCTGGAGCTGGAGTTGCAGACAGTACTGAGCTGCTGACATGGGTTCTGGGAACCATCTTAATTCCTCTAAAGAGAACAAAGTACTCTTAACCAGTGCATCATCACTCCAGCCCCTTGTCCAAGAATCCCTACGTTTAAGAAACAAAGCAAGCAAAGAAAACTAGATGACGCAAACTACGCAAATCATGAAGACAATTGGCTTCAAAGCAACCCATCAGGAAACTGAATCTATGAGCCATAGAATGAAAGAAAATGTTTGCAAATCATATTTGTAAGGGACTGATGTCCTTAATATACAAAGAGTCCTTAAAATCCAGTAATGCAAAGACAAGTAAAGACACAAATTGAGTCAACTATCTAGATAAATAAATCAGCATTTCTCCTTCAGAGTTAAAGAAAAGGCTAAAGAGCACTGCAAAACATTTGCTCAACACCATTAGTTACCAGGGAGATACAGATGAAAGCCAAAATGAGATGCCGCTTCATAATGAGCAGAAGACTAGAATTGAAAACAAATAAGGGAACTAAATCCAGGAGAGAGGGGAGGGGGGAACCAGGAGGAGTGGATGGAGGGTAAACTGTGCTCAGCATGTAAAGCATGAGAAAAGAATCTATGTTCAACAAAAATATTGATGGTGTAGCAGAAGCCAGAGGCCTCTAACCAGACCAATGACTCATTGCAATGAATACTTACAAGCAAGGATGTATGGACCAAAGGGTATACTGTCTGACTCACTGAACCACATAACAGTTTCCACGCTAAGACTTTTTTCTTCTTCTTTACTTACTTTCTTTTTTTCTTTCTTTGGTTTTCTTTTTTTTTAACTTTTAAATTTTGTTTTGTTTGGGGGTGGATATTGCAAGGGTAGATGGCAGAAACAAGGAGACAGGGAAATGAGTAGAATCAGAATGTATGATGTGATATCCAAAGGAAAAAATCGATCAAAAAAGTTTTTAAAATAATGTAAAAAAAAAAAAAAGAAAGGACAAGCACACAAAAGGCCATATTGCCCTCACACTGGGTATATTACCCTCACACTGGGTGTATCACCCTCACACTGGGTGTATCACCCTCACACTGGGTGTATCACCCTCACACTGGGTGTATCACCCTCACACTGGGTACATCACCCTCATACTGGGTATATCACTATCACACTGGGTGTATCATCCTTACCCTAAGTATTTTGGAACTATCTAGCTCAGCAGCAGTCATTGAAGAGCTCCTTCTAACCATCCAATTTGTAGGATTCCTCCAAGTATTGAAGGTTAGCTGTCTTTGGACTGGACAGATGGCACAGTCATTAACAGCCTGTACTCTCTTGCAGAGGACCAGAGTTCTGTTTCCAGCTCGCTGGTTGATCTTCTCACAACTATTTGCAACTTTAGCTCCCGTGGATCCAACACCCTCTTCTAGTCTCCCAAGGCTCCTGCACTCTTGAGCATATGCCCTCCACATACATAATTTAAAATAAAATTGTGGAAATGATCTCAACCCATACTGAGGTTGCCAATTGCACTTCTCACTCTTGAAAACTGAAATCTGACTAGCAACAATACGTATGCAACAACTCGATAATGAGGCTAATTTACCCAGGTATAATAAAAAGCAGAGAAAAGCTACATTCAAAATGTTCAGAGGAAAGCCCCTCTCTGATGGTGAGGCCCCTTTCTCAAATTAACAGAGCACCGCACACAGAGGGTTGTCCTAGCCACAGGTTTTACGATGGCAAAGGTGAGCTGCAAACAGCCACTTTCCCCACGATTGTAGGACATTTCTCAAGCATGCACTCTGGTCACATCCCGCATGAACCTTTAGTAGTGCCTGCAGAAGTTGGCTACCTGGCAGCTGCTTAGAATTAAAAAAAACACAGAGAAGCATTTGTGGGCAGATCAGTTTTCATGAGTTGTCTATGACGTTCTGTGTTTCTCCATAGTCAAATGTCTTCCTTTGTGATAAGTAAAGGAATAAATGGCATCCCATCATCATTTGGTATAAACCTCCATTAGGTCTGGGAGGCACCCACAAGCTGAGCAAGCAAATGCACTCTCAGCTCTCTGAACAACTAAGTGGAGTGTGTACAGAAACCCTAGTGATGACGCTCGGCCTGATGAGCTCAGCCCTAGTGAAAATGACACTCCGCTTTCCTTGGTCTAGGAAGGGTAGCACAACTTTTTAAAAATCTCTCTATATATTTTCCAGATTTTTTGATAATACAGACTGGCTTTAAAAAATTCTTTATAAAATCTTGTCTTTCTGCTGCCGTATCAACCATTTTCCAGACTCTGTAATTGATTCCTTGGGGCATGCTAGAATCTGGAAGCAATGAAGTGTGGTTGTATAGCACATTAGGAGAAATTGCTTCTTCTTGCAAAGTTGCTTTCTCCTGCCAGGTTGTCACAGGATTCTCAGTGAAGTGGAGAACAGTTTCATCAGACAGGGTAGGAGAGGATCCTTCAGCTTGCAGGGGAAGTCTAGCTGAGCTCAGGAGTTCTGCTTATTCTTTTTCATTTGTACCCTCCCAGTGCACACTACGATCATCAAATGGGCACTCTGATACCAGCCAGTAATCAGCAGCTGACATAGCCACCCTCCTTTGCAATAGAAATCACTATTATAGATGGTTATAGAAGCTCCCTGCCTTCATGTTTTAAATAATACATTTAAAGCTTTGATTTAAAGTTTAAGCTTGGATTACTTATTTCCAATAGAGTAAGACATCCCTTGTGTACCTAACATCCCTTATGCCCATCATATGAGACCATTATTCCTATTACTGTGATTTTTGGCTACAGACCACCAGGTTTCATTCAATGAAAGTTTGTCAAGACAGGGAACCCAGTTTCATCAAGGTCTGTATACAATATAGAGTTCATGGACAGACAATAAAAATATGTTCGCTTTAATGTTGAACGTATTTAAAAACAAATTTCAAAATAGTGTAAACATGATTTCAATGGTCAGGCCTGAGAACCAGCTGAGAAATACAGGTAGAAACGATTCCCCAAATGCTGTGAAACCTAGTTATTGGCTAAGCCCTATCTGAGAACTGCAGGGGCATCTGTATCTGATGCTTTGAATCTATCTTATCTCTCCATTGACCTCCACTAAGTAGTATTTCCCTGCATTTCTTTCCTCTGAATCTATGTCTCATGTTAGCATTTGCACTTGGGAGAAATTAGGTCACATTTTAGCATCCTGGTTACCAGGAAGGCCGAGAATTCAGTTCAAACACATATTGGGATAACTGTGAAGATTTTCTAAGTGAAAAAGCACTTCATTAAAGTCATTCAAAGGTACAGACTACCTTACAGAGAATATCTTTCTCTAATTTTTGTCTGCTTATATTTCTGTTGCTTGATATTTAAGATGTCTGGACACTATCTTAAAACATATTAATATGAGATGCTAGGCAAAGGTTGATAACAGTTTATGTCCATCTCAAACTTACTCCATGTTATATTTTCACACTGAAGTGCTTAAATAGATTACATTTTACAGGTATCTTTTAATTACTTTTTGAGGGAAGACAACTGTGACCCCTGATTGGACTAAGGATCATCTATTAAGCATCAGGCATCTTACATGGACTGAAAATAACATATTTCTGGGATTAGGAATTAAGGTACCCTATAAGTTGGTAGTGATAAATTGAGATTTTAGAGACACCTAGGCATCTTAAAATCATAACAGAGAATGAAGGAACTCATTAAACTGAACTCTCAAACCTAACTTCAGCAGTTCCTGAATCAATTCCCCCAAGGAACTTCTCTGGTTTAACTTAGCAACATTGACTCTTTCCCAGCTTACTTCAGAAACCTTCCAAACATTTCTGCAGCCTTTTTAACTTACATGCATTTTTTAATTCATACACATGCAGACACACAGATTATACTGCTGCTGCTGGGGATCATGATGATGAAGATAGATAGATAGATAGATAGATAGATAGATAGATAGATAGATAGATAGATAGATAGATAGATAATAGATAGATAGATAATAGATAGATAGGCAGATGGTAGAGATGATAGATGATAGATAGATAGATAGATAGATAGATAGATAGATAGATAGATAGATAGATAGATAGATAGATATAGATGGATGATAGATAGATAGATAGATGATAGATAGATAGATACATAGATAGACAGATAGATAGACAGGTAGGCAGATAGACAGATAGACAGATAGACAGACAGACAGACAGACAGACAGATAGATAGATAGATAGATAGATGATACATAGATACATAGATACATAGATACATAGATAGATACATAGATGATAGATAAATAGATAGATAGATACATACATAGATAGATATATAGATAAATACATAGATAGATACATAGATAGATGATACTGTGTACTGTGTGCTGTATGGTACGTGATAAGAGTGTTAATATTTGTAATTAAGACTGGAATAAAAGATCCTGCATTCATTCAGACCAGGCTACCATGGTAGGTGTGTTATAAAACAAATTTCTTTCATTAATACAGCTAAACACTGTGAGACAATTGTAGTCAATGAATTATAACATAACAGAGAGATTCGATACTTTGGTCTATGTTTCTGGCATAATGTACTAATATAACAGTGTCTGGCCAGGATTCCTATGGACAGAGCCAAAGATGCACCGCTCTGCATTAGAAATAATTTCCTCTTGTTGTTCTATTCTTTCCACCTACCTCTTTTATCTTCATTTTTATCCACTATGCTCTGCTTTTCTCATTTTTCTCCAAATATACTTTTAAAGTTCTTCTTGGACAAGCAATTCCCTTGTATCCTGTGGCTGACCAAAAATAAATTCTACCTTGTTGAAAGATCTGAATATGTCAGTCTCTGAGTCTGGCACAGAATGCTCAAGAAAACATGAACAGAAATACCACTCCACCATTTTTTGCTAAGAAGAAGACCATTGGCTGTGAGTATCCTATTACGGTTGGTTTTATTTTGGAGTAGGTTAATACTCGCCTGTGAAGCCCCAAACTTAGTATGTGTACTTTACATAGGAAGAAATGCTAAAACATATTTCTTGTTGTTCGTCTACTTTTGGATTTTGGTCAGCTATGAGTTGTCTAAGATTTATTGTGCAGGATTCCCTTTCAATAACAGAAATTACTAGTCTACGGACTGTCTGCTGGAAGCCTAGTGTTTCCATGGTAGAAGCTGCTTCCAGATAATGTCTTCTTTACCATGGAACAATGTTTCCCAAATGTCAATGTCATTCTATTTCTCAAACGATCAGACCAATAGTCAACTCTCTTCTTATTGAAGATATAAATATATGCCACTTTGTCTTATTGGTTATTTTGAGTCAAAGGCACCTGAAAAGCTGCAAATGCAAAAGAAAATTCTGACATCCCTACTATTCATGGAAGAAGGAAACTTCATATATATATAAAGTGCTGCCCCTGTGACAAGAGGAGAAAAAGTATACTTAACACCAGAAAAGAGGAGCCAGGCTCAACAGAAATCTATGAAGGAAAATATCAGTCAATTGATCTTTACTTTTCTACAATTATCATCTCTAGCCAAAGCTACTTTTTTTCTTAACGTTTTCACAACTTGCTATTTATCATCCAACCTAAGTTGACAGTGTTCGGCTCTATTTGTTTTCACCTTTTTTTTCCATTTATGTTCCATGTACATATTAAATTTATCAAATAAGATTCCCTTGCTCTTCCTATTATGTCTTAGAAAATCTAACCTGTTTATCATGAGTATCCAGGTTAAAAATTGTAAGAGATGCATGAAGAAACATTGTATCTCTTACAACTTTTCAGTTACAATCAGAACATGATGAGCACCAAGTAACAGACTGTCCTCACAGGTGAGTATTAGAAAAATGTCACTGTCTCCCTTCTGTAGGAAAGGATTCTTTTAAACATGTTCATATTGCGGAGATGCTACCACCGGAACATGAAGGTGCTTTCCAATTTTCACCAGCAGAAAGCTCTACTTGCCCCCTTGAAGGGTTGCTGAATGCCAATGAAATTAAAAAAAAATAAACATTTTAAAAAGAACAAAAGACTATGTTCCTAAATCCAGAGAAATAAGACAGAAATTGAATTGGCTTGATGTACAATGAGTTTTTTAACCTTAATATACCAATTAAGACAGAACATTTTTTCACAGCGGTGTCAAGTTGTGTTTTCAGTATTACATCTTTCAGATGGCCTAAAACACAACAGCTTACATGTAATCTATCATAGAGTCCTGGTGATAAGAAAGAACTTCAACACGGCCCTTTGAAAGAGGTCTTGAAAGTCAACTGAACTGAAAAAAGCAAACTATCTGTTCAGCCATATTTTGGTAATTTTGGTATGAGCTTTAAAAAGACATCTATGATTTTATAACTGCATTATATATCCTGGATTTTAAATTACCTCTCCTCGATGTCCTTGAGTAAAATACATACATAAATAAATCCTTCCAGTTTCAGTGACCTTAAGGCATAATATTTGGACCCCAGAAAGAACCATGATAATCTGATATTTATGAAATTACAAATTATGCAACCATCTTCTCCAAGAACATCTCACGTCCCAAGCCCTCTCAGTTATTCTACCTAGACCTGTCCTTCATCACATCACAATTACCAGTCACTGGCCCGCCCTTCTTCTCCCAGTGTGCATCTTCCAACATTACCTCTGCCACATCTGGATTAGATTTCAATGGGCAGAACTCCCCGCAGTCTCTTGACAGCATCTTTATATGTCTTCCTATATTTTCATTTCATGGAGTACACATGGCAAAATCAAAGCCTTAATGAGTCCAACTGTTAGCTTCTCTAAATCAAGATCAAGGATAATGTTACTATAAAACGTAACCCATATGCACAGACAGTTCCTAACATAAATCGTGGTTGCTAGTCTCATCTGTACTTTTAATGTGTCTCACAATTATTATAATGATTTCAAGTCAGAACTCTCTTCCATTTTCTGCCACAACTACAATGAGTCTCTGTGCTCCTTAGTGATTGCTCTATCCAACCTTCTTCACTCTATGCTACTCATTCTCTACCTACAGAGAAAACTCAAGACAATAGCACCAAAACATGTTTTTAGAACCTCTCTAAATGTGTCCTTTTATTTCCTCATCAAAGTTATTGCCTTTTCAAAGATTTCGCTCAACTTTTAAAGCAACCATTTCACCTTCTCTGAAAATTATTGTAACTTTTCCATCCCTGTTTTTAAGCCTATACTGTGGTACCTGATAAAATTTTAAAAAAAAAAACACTCTTATTTTTCAAAAGAACTCTGTCTCTTCTAACCAATGACATAGTTTTGTATACAAACCTAATCCTATCCCATTAATTTCTAGCATATTATTGGTTGTTGCCCTTGGCTTTCAAGAGATGGGTGAATCCTCTAGCTGAAGAACAAAGCCATTCATAACTTGGACCCCATTAGCGATTAGTTTTTAATCTACCCATTGACATACCTTTTCATATTCACTTTAGTCCAAACAATCTTATTTATTTATTAATCTGATATTATGCTCTTTTGCATCTGTATATTTGCATAAATACCATATCTTCCATTAGAACCTAGGTGTACTCCTCAACAAAGGCTCTCTGTGTTTATTTCCTTACTTGATAAATAACTTCTACTAATATTTAAGTCCTTTTTCAAACCTCTACTTATTTGCTGATGTTTTAATAATCACTGAGATTTTATCTGGTATTCTATTAGAACTTCACCGTACAGTGTGTAATAGGTATTCATTTCTCAGGACGACTCATATAGTATATTCAGAGTTCACTAAGTATAAAAAATACATACAGAAGAAGGAAGCAGGAGAGTAAAGTAATAGTAAGAATGTCTGATAAGTCATAAGAAGTCACACTTTTATCTTTCTATCTACCTAACTAAAATATCTATAATGCATTTAAGTCTAAGTATAAATATTAATATATAGTTGAAAAATGAAAATTTCCATCTGTGCTAACAATGCTCCCCTAAGAGTCATAAAACATCTAACAAAAACACAACAGCAGTGAGAAACCTTTTGAGCTGTTTGTCAGAGCTGTCCAAGAGACTCTCAGAAGATTATAGGTTATTGCTGTTACTCTTGGTTTTCTCCCAGAGGTAGAAGGTAAGTCCCTATTGCTGAAAACACATTGCACATCAAATAAAGAAACTACAGGACCCAGATGGATCTGACATGAAAGCCTCATCGCTGAGAACTAGCTCTCATGGGGGTACCATACAAGATTCCAAAGAAGGAAGTGACCAGTAGAGTTACCCACCTCTGACCCCTATGAACCACAACAATCAGCATGGCATGATAGCCCTAAAGGTACAATAGTGGTACCCATAACCTAGCAGTAAAAAACAACTCCATAACTGGACTTAAGGCCTGTTCAACAATATGAAATTATGCCTAGTCAACTACCCAAAGTTAGTAGAGTCATGGATCTTGGAGAAGAACCTACAAACGCTTCCTTACTAAGCTAGCATAATCCATAGCTGTGCTCTGAGCATTTATCCTTAGACCCAGAAATAAGTGTAATTCTTACCCTCATCAAGAAAACTGCTTTTTGTCACAAAGACCATTAAAGAAAACTGCAACCAATTAAAACACAGCGTTGTGAAAACAATACAGACTGTTACATCTACAACACAACTCTTGCACCTAACGCTCAGAGACCACTGTTTTATAGTAGACAGAAAAATTGTGAGAGACAAAAGAAAAGGAGCTTTACTATAAGATAATGTCTCCTAGAAACTTCAAAAAGCTACACCCATGAAGCCTCCACAAGATGGCTGACAAAATCATGACCTACATAAGGAAAGCACCAGTAAACATTATAGTACAGAAATGGGAAAATTTAAGAGTCCTGAACCCTAGACAAAGAACTGCACCAATTGGTTATTGAGTATTAATTGATTCCAGCAACATCAACAGAAAAATACATAACTGAGCAGGCTGTACTTGTGTATTTAAGAACATATATATAATATAACAACAACCAAAGGAAAAGAGGCCATGAGTTTGAGAGATAGCAAGGGGAGGTACATCGAAGAGCTTAGGGGAAGGGAAAGGAGGGGTGATATAATTGATTTACAATCTCAAACAATTATTTTAAAATGTATATTATTCATCTTTGTATTTTCAGCATCGAGATAGCACCTTTGTTATAAAGAACTTGCTCAGAAAATGGTTATGTGCATAATCAATGAGCAACTTCTCCATTAAAGGTGAAACCATTACTACATGTCATAGATTACTTATTGATCCTACTTCCATTAGGTGCCCTTTTTGAAGTTTAGAGATGATGCCAAGAGATGAGGTAGGCAATGCTATTTACAAGTGAGAAAATATGCAAATAAAGAGAAGAAGAAAGAGAAATGGAAGAGATTTCTGACTGCAGTGCAGCTCTCTGACCCGTGGAAAGAGAGAGAAAAAAGAGCAAAGAGAATATGTCTGGCATCGGCATACTTCATAATGAGGTTGGAACAGGTAAACAGAAAGTTCTAAAGTGACAATCACCTTTTGGAGTATTTTCTAATTTTGCAGGAAGAGACCTATCTCAATAAACCTGCAGAATTATTAACCACCATCAGCTCAAAAAAAATGTGACTTCATCTTTACTAGACTGATGGACACAGAAGCAGTGTCTAAAGCGGTTTTTCAGCTGTGTTCAGTATGTATTTATGACACCAAAGAAAGGGCGTTCTTGAAAAATATTGTTACCAATTTCAATGGTTTCCTGGTTAAATTTTATTGTCAATTTGAGCAACCTGGAAAGAAAGATTTTTAGCCGAAAGAGTCATGTCTATTAGACTGGCCTGTGGACAAGCCTGTGAGAGAATGTGTTGATTGTTGACTCATGTTGAAGGATCTAGCCGACTATGGATGTAACCATCCCTAAGCAGTTAGACCTGAGTTATATAAGAAAGCTTGCTGAGCACATACCAATGAGTGAGCAGTTGGGAGAATTCCTCCACGGTTCTTGTCACATCTTCCGAAGGTCAAATAGATTGTGACCTGGAAGTAGAAGACAAACAAATTCTCCCCCACCAACACGATCAACAAGTCGTTTTGGTTCAAATGGTTTATTAATGAAACAGAAGAGAAAATAAGACAAAAACTTACTCAAAAATGAAATGAGTACTTCTCCAAATACTGAAAAGAGTCAACTTTATCTATAGGCCCTTTGCAGCTAAATACATACAATCCCATTTTGTCGTCTTCAAAGATAACTTTTGTTGATTCAAATAGAGACTTGCACTACAGAATTTAAAATACCAGGGTAAACTCAACTTTTCCAGAGATTTTTTTTTTTTGTCAAATTGATTCAAACTTTAGAGAGTCAAATTAGGTGTTTAGTTTGATTATTTGTGAGTTTCAGTTGGTACACGTAAAATGCATTTATATTGAAGGTGCGGTAGCATTAAAAGATAATTTCTGAGTGATTTATTACTCATCAACAAATTTCCAGTTTAAAAATGCTGATGCTGAGTGTCAGTACAGAGTCCTGTCAGCTATTATTTTTGACAAAGCTTCCATCCAACTGACATCACAGTGTTCCCAATGTCTTAATATTAAGGAAAATAGGAGAATGCCTATAGATCCTATAGGTCAGCATACATATAGAAAACAATTCTTTTCTACATATAGAAAACAAGTCTGAACAAGGCATCTCATCATAGGGAATAGGTTCCAAAGAGCCAACTCATACATCAGTCACAGGTCCTGGCCCCACTCCTGGGGGTCCCACAGAAGACCAACTTACACAATTGTCACCCAGATGCAGAAGGCCTAGGTGGGGCCTTAGCTTTCCCTCCAGAGTCTATGAGCTCCCATAAGCTCATGTCAGCCATCTCTGCCAATCAGGTTCTTGATGCAGGAGGGGAGGGATTTGGCCCTTCCTTAGCTTGATGTGCCATGATCATGGGAGGCCTTACCCCATCTAAGTGGAGATGGAGGAGGAATGGATGGGGGTACCAGGGAGAAATGGGGGGTAGGAAGCACAAGAAGAGGAAGGGTGAACTTGGAATTGGTATGTAAAATGAAAAAGATGAAAATAAATAAATATTTTTAAAAAAAAAATGTCATGAACTACTGTTTCACACCAACCAAACTGGCAAGATGAAAAACCTTTGGCAGCTCTGCATGTTTGCTACAATACAGGAAATCACAGACTCAGAGACAATCCTGTAACTGTTGTATGTGATAACTACCACTTAAGGGAAAAAGACACTTGGCAATTTCTAGCTAATTTTTAATGACACCTAACATGTGCTCTTCTTTATAAAACTTTCTGAACCCAAAAATATAGAAAATGTAGTAAAAGATTATAGGTAAAATTGTGTCAACGTAGTCCTCTTATGAGAAAGGAAACTGAGAAGGGATGAACTTGACACTTATAACAAAGCACACAAGTAAAATACAACATGCACGGACACACTCTACTGGATATTCATTGCTATATGAAGAAGGTCTAAAGCCGAAGGGTATATATCAAGCTCACAGTTTCGTAAGTGGAGGAGAAGTGGCAGAAATTCCTTGACCATGATATTAGGTATTTTGTTGTCACAGTTTTATTTTAAATAATAATCACACATCTTCTAATTTTAAATAGTTAATAAAATACTGAATAACAAATAATTTAAAATATAAAAATTATCATTTGGATTCAAATGTGACAGCCCAACAAATGAAATAATTTTAAAATCTTTTACAGCTAGAGAGGATATCAATTAAATGTACATAGGGATCTTGTAGAGAAGCAGAGTACAGGTCCAAAAGCCCACATCAGGTGACTCCACCTCTGTCTCCAGAGGACAGAATACCCTCTTCCGAATTCTCTAGGTACTGGAACCTACACATGCATATATTTACAAACTAATACATGTATATACATGTATATTTTTCCTAATTTACAAAACACAACTGGGAAACTATTTTGCACTACTGAGTACAACTTAAAAGAATCCTATGGTCTCTAAACTCTACTCCTAGTTAAATATGATACAATTTTCACTTTAAACATATTAATACTCCTGCCACTGATAATTTACTCTTCAACTCCTGTTACCTCTTCACCTTTAACCTTTACTTGAGTGGCAGCTGTATTTCAATCTGCACCACTCACTGCCACAGAGCTCCGCACCTCTTGCCCTGATTAAGTCACCAAAAGTGTGGTCTTTGCCATAATCCAATGAACGCCAATCAATATAGTACCTCATTGAAATTATCTCGCAAAATATCTGCCTTTGAAAGGAACAGTGGCATTACCTATATAAAGTATAGAATCAATCTTCTCTATTTTTTTCAGAATACTACCTAATGGCCAATTGAAATTGAACACAATAAAGCCAGCAATGAACAACAATCTAGGCAGCAAATGCAACAATGCTGATCACAAGTAGCATATGATGATAAAAAAAAGAACAGAAAAGTAAAATCAGAATTTGTTCCCTTAGGACCCTATTCCTCTCCTGCAGTGTCCCAGGCCCTGTGCTAAACGTAGAAAAACAAATACATCACAAAGTGGTCAGCTGCAGGCAAATGAATCTCTAAGTGGTCAGCTGCGGGTTTGGGCTCTCAGCGAGGAGCAGGCCCTTTTCCAGTGTGTGCCCACGTCAGACATGTTTTTCAGAAAAACTGTATCAGGAAGTTTAAGGGAGAAATCAGTTTTCTCTGCAGACCCTGATTAAAGAGCATGCGGTGCTAAAGGAATTGATGGTCCTCGTTAACATGTTCTCCCATTTCTTCAGCTCCTCCTTTTGCAGTGCCTTCCGCCTAAGCATCTATTTCACGAACTTTGGCATTGTTCAATTTAGAAGTTGGGAACAGCGTGAAGCACTAGTCGAGATTGAAATGGTTACGGGGGTTGTTAAAGCTTGCTTTCATTTTGAGACTCTGCCTTTATTATGGCCATATCACCAGGGTCCCTTGAAGCTGATATTATCTAAAAGTGGATAATAGCACAGAAAACTGGAGGGAGGGGAAATGAAAGAGCTCTACAGTCAGCAAGAGTATAAGAAATGAAAGCTGTGTTAGACAAGTACACATTTGCACAGCTATGTGTGTTCGTCTTTCATCAGTCATAAAAGAATTGTTTTCTACATGTAGTGCTGACCTTTGTCCTTACATGATAGGATCTATAGACATTCTCCTATTTTCCTTAATTTTAAGACATTGGGAACACTGTGATGTCAGTTGGATGGAAGCGAAGCTTTGTCAAAAATAATAGCTGACAGGACTCAGCATCACTAACTCTGAACAAGGACTCTTTTAAACAAGGATTCTTTTAAAAAATATTTTATGTGTATGAGTGTTTCATTCCTACAGGGATTTATTGCAGCACAAGCTTGCCTGCTGCCTTCAGGTGCCAGAAGAGGATACCAACTGCCCTAGATTTGGAGTTAGGAACAGTAGACACCATAAGGTGGGTACTGAAAATTGAACTTAGATTCTATGACACATCAGTCGCTATTCAGATTGGTGAGCCATCTCTCCAGCCCACACTCTTGCTTTATTAACCTATGAGTAAAGGGGTTCATATACATTGCATCAGAATTATTATCAGAGGGACAGACACAAGGGGAAGCAACTGCATTTCCAAAAGAACATTTAACACTAGAAGACAATACAGGGTCAAAAATGATCCAGGAGGGTGTGGGGGTCAGACAAGCTTTTCTCAAAGAACTTACTCTGAATATTAGTTTTGAAGGGTAAATAAACATTCATTAGGTCAGAAAGTGAATAATCTTCTAAAATGTAGTACATTATAGATGCCCCATGGCATACAGCATGGCTGAATCTCAGCACAAACACCATCAGCTGAAAGTATCACATGTAGAAAATATGTTTATGATGTCTGACCTATAACACACATCATGTCTCATCAAAGTCATCCTTAAATGTGCTCAGAACACATTCATTAGTGCATGACTGTGACAAAATTTAAAAAGTTCTATTTTATATGATTTATAAATAAGTGTATGAATGACTAGGAGCTAGGACTCCCAGCCATTGCCTACCAAACAAATAATATAGCCTCATGGCACTAGACTGGCAACAGGGAAACTTACAAAATTCTGAGTACAGTTTCTACTAAATTCCTCACACTTTTTTACCTTCATAAAGTTAAAAAACAAAGCCAAAAACTGGTCAGTTGAAGCATTCTAAGCTAAAGACCACTTATACCATGGTACTCATTCAATCAAGACTAAGCCAAGTTTAAGATTTGATATTATTATATGAGGCTAAGTAAAAGTAAAAAACTCTAAGTTTTAAAAAATAAGTGCAAGACTTATACTGGTCTCAAAAACATAATGTATTTGACTAGTAAAATGGCTCAGAAGGTAAAGGAACTTGCAGCTAAGGCTTATAACCTAAGTTCTATTCTTTGGACTCACATGGTACAAGAAGAAAATCTACTTCTGAAAATTGTCCTCTGAACTCTAAAAAGTGGCATATTATAACACACACACACACACACACAAGAACTAGGATTACAGAAATCATACTGTCCATATAAAACATAGAACCTCCAAATGGAAACTCAAACATAAGTGGATTAGTTTTGAAACTTGAGATCTCCGACATTTAGGATATAAAAAAAACCACAGCAGGACATTGGGAAGACGTAATCAGTGATCTCAAAGGACCAAAACTGTAGTGCTGGGGAAAAAATCAGAATGAAAAAGTGATTTAGTTAAAAAAAAAAAAGTGAACATCATCCAAATACAGAGATTTTGTATATGTAAGTGGGGATGTAGTTATAAACGTGCTTTTTCATAACATCCATAGGTCAATCATAAAAGAGACAAAGTTAGGTTTAAATAAGATGGAGGATGTATCCAGAAAGGAAGTCAAGATGATTTGTACAAGTTTGGTTTTAGTCACATAAAAATATACCTTTATTCTTTGTTAGAATGTAACCATAATACTTGTTAAAACAGTGATAGGAAATTTGAAATTTCATATATTTAGTTCCAAAATTATCATATTGAATTTCCTCTTTAATTGTACACCTCACAGGTTTTTCCCCACTACTTTTAAAGTTAAGGGACTAATTTAAAGACACACTGGATTGTGCAAGCTGAGTTTTAACTACATTAATTAACCTAATGTTGTAACTTAAAATATCTACTTAATCTTTTAAATAATGATTAGGTTGTATTATTTAACAAAAAAAGACAGGACCATATCTATATGATAATAATACAAAATGTTTAGTCAAGTTTAGCTGAGAAAACCTTAACCATGAAAAAAAAAACAGACATAGTGGTAAACTGTGGCCTCAAGTTCACATTCCACTGGTTTAGCAATCCACAGAGCAGAACCCACAGTCATGTGAGGTACCATTTCTGGGAATTTACATTTTTGTATGTTTCAGAAAGCTCAACAAACAACATTTTATTACTATAATATAGTTAATTTAAAACATGAGCTGGATGCTTCCTGTTATATCAAATTAACAACCAGAATGGGAGGTAATATCTATCATTCATCTGTAATAGTACCTGGTATATAGCAAATGACCAATAAATGTTAATTATAATTTTTATAACCTCAGAAATGCTAGTTAGATAGAGGAGTGTTGGAAATAATGTTATGCAAAGCCTATTCATCATCTTGAAAGTGTTTTTATTATTTTAATGAAGAGAAAGCAATACCCAGTTCTCTCTTAAAACGTTTCTTATTGGCTTTTGAGCCTGTGATTGGAGCATTACTCTAAGCCATGATGACAAATCTGATCACCACAGCATAACAACTCTTACAAAAGTTAGTAGGCCTTCAGTTCCTCTCAGGCTTGGGATGTTTAATATGTCTAAACACATATTTATCTTTACAGGGAATGCTAGAGAATTTAATATCTATCTCCCACTATTCCTGTACACTGTGTTCTACAATGAATAACTCATCTTTTCTCTTCCATTAGTGCACTAGACTTAACTTAAGACCACTCCATCAGTAAGCACACTTCTGCTATGCTCCACTTATGGACTTGAAGAACTTCCACTAGCTAACATGGAAAAATTAAAAATTTTAATACTTTTATTTTTGAGAAATTTATATAGGAGTACTGCATTTATGTCATTTGCAGCCCTCTCTTGCTGCACTAAGCTCCTCCCATAAGCTCTCAATCCCTATCAAATTCATACCTTCTTCTCTAATTAGTACTGCTACATTCACACATACATATGGCAAAATTAAATTAAAAAGTGGAAGAATTTAAATGTCTACTGATAAATCTGTAGTTAAATAAACCATATCAATAATATAAGTTTATAAACTAACCATAATATTAGTTGGGGCTGAAGAGATCACTCAGTGGATAAAGTTCTTACCCACAAACATCAGGAGCAGACTTTAATCCCCAGAACACTTGTACAAACAAGGCAGTTGTAATAACTACCTGTAATCTGGGCATTTGGGAATCAGAACCTGGATTCCTGAGGCAAACTTGATTAGCCAGAACTGTCTCATTCCATGCTCAGTAAGAACTACTGTATGAATAAATAAAAAGCAAAGAACGATAATGGAAAATACTAGATACTAGATGTTAACTTCGGTTCTACACATGCACATACACATCCTTAAACCCCATGCATCCACACATCTACAAACATACATGCACACAATGCAAACATACAAACATAATAATAATAATAATACTTAATACTAGCCAGTGAAGCCCAAAGAGACTATTAATCATCTAAGAAATGAAAGAGATAAAGGTTAAATATATCTAATCTGAAATTCCAAAATCTAAAATGTTCCAAAACCTGACCCTTTGGAATACTAAGGAGACACCACACATGGAAAAATCCACAGTTGACCTTTTATGGCCAATCTTAGCTAAGAAAGAAAGAAAGAAAGAAAGAAAGAAAGAAAGAAAGAAAGAAAGAAGGAAGGAAGGAAGGAAGGAAGGAAGGAAGGAAGGAAGGAAGGAAGGAAGGAAGGAAGAAAGAAAGAAAGAAAGAAAGAAAGAAAGAAAGAAAGAAAGAAAGAAAGGAGGAAAGAAACTACAAGAGCTAGTTCCAGGACAGGCACCAAAGNAAAAAAAAAAAAAAAAAAAAAAAAAAAAAGAAAGAAAGGAAGAACCTTAGGCAGTGGGTATGTGTGATACATAAATACATTTATGCTTAGATTTCCATATCATCCCAAAGATATTGAACTGAATTGGCAGATATTAAAAACTCTGAAAACATTATGAATCCAGAATGCTCCTGTTTTCAAGCATTTCCGATAAAGGATACTCATCTTGTACTAATAAAATCCAAAGAATTACATTTACTGTAAGATATAAAATTAGTTAAAGTGAAACATAAGCAGCACAAAATACTAACATTAAAATATGGGTTACTTATGTCATACATTAAAAAAAGAGAAATAAAAGTTAAGCATGTTAAAATAAATACGTTTGTAAGATATAGCTGTTCAAATTCAATGTAATAGTTAAGAAAATGTTATAAACACATAAGATTGGTTTATATCTCTGGTACCATTATCATCATCATCAATAGTCACTGAATATATATTAGTTATAAACACATAAGATTGGTTTATATCTCTGGTACCATTATCATCATCATCATCATCATTAACAGTCACTGAACCACTTCTTTGGGACTCGAGTTCTTAACTGGTTTCTCCAAAACCGGGCACATCTGGAAGTAAAATTTATTATTTTAAGGTTCAAGAGGATGACATAGGAAATTCCAACTTCAGAATCTTACATACTATCTAGTCTCCTGAAAGAGTTAATGTAGTTTCCAGAAAGCCCTCATATTATGAGTGTCAAACAAAAGTGGCTAGATTATAAAACATAATCCCCGAACAACTGCATGGGGAATAGCATGCCCCCAGTGATCCATCACCATTAGCGAAAGCCACAGGCATACCCTGCAACGGAAGATTCTTTGTCCCCAGATACCAGTGTTCTGAAGTAGAGCACCTGGCCAGGTGCAGAGCAAAATTTAAGGCATGCCAGTTAAGATCCAAAGTAAATAAGGGGCCAGCATTTAAAAAAGAAAAAGAAAGATAAATTAAACCAAATGTAAGACAAGCTTTTGACTAAGGGAAAGCTTCATGTTTTCAAAATATAACTTCCCTCTGAAAATATACATTGGCATGTAAATTAACTCTATGGCCTTTGAAAGCATAATTTCTTTCTAATTCTTTAAAAAAAAAACAGCTATAAGTTTTAAATTTAAATTACCTAGAATGTAAGGTCCCCAAGTCAAGTGAATAATATAGTTCATTCTCAAAGAATAGTTGCTGGACTTTATTTTCTGTCTGAAAATAGAGCTTCTAACATTTCTATCGCAAGTGTGCCCCCAGACATATTTGCTAAGGACACCAGATCTAAAGCTAAACTGTTTGGACTCAAGTCTCAACCTAATGAATTATTAGGGTTGAAACCCTTGTTATATTGCTTAACATCTCCCTATTTTACTTTCTTTAACTGGAAAATGGGTTAATTTACCAACGGCTCTAGCTATACACACAGGGGCATTTTGAAGATCAAAAGGCTTCTTGCTAAAAACCAAAACAGGAAAGTGTCCAGTGAATCATAATTGTCGAATAAATGTATTATTTGTTCTCTACAGCATTTGTTATAGCAACGTGATACAGTCAGTTTTTATTACCATCCCGGACAGTTTTCTTTATTGAGGATTGACTTAGACTTCAGGTATGCTCTCTCCTATGTTCCCTTGCGCTATGGTGGGCTTGTTGTTGCTTTGTTTTATTTTATTTTGTTTGTGGTGCTCCATTTTGCTTTCTTTCTTTCCTTATTTATTTAGATTAATTCCAGTATAACCAAAGCCTATAAGAAAATTTATTTAAGAAGCTTGGGCATACAGAGGATAAAATTATACATAGGACCTCCCAAGTTTCAGTGACACTATCGCAAGAGAGACCTACCTATAAATTACAGCTATATTTGAATGAATAATTTTGAAGTTGTTTTGACATTAAAATCTTCCTTCATTTTGATTAATTAATTTTTGTTTGTTTCATTTGGGAAGAAAAGGAAGAATAGAAATGGAAGAAGAGAATCTATAATGTGTTTGAATCATGATTAAAACAAAATCTGTTATAGAAGGCAAAACTAGGGGAAAATTATCTACAGTTATCCCAAATAGAAATACAATATAGAAAATTGGGGGGGGGGAGTATGGTGTATACACTTGGGAGGCAGAGGCAGGCATATCTCTGTGAGTTCGAGAACAACATGATGTACAGAACAAGTTCCAGGGAAAGTTCCAACACTACCTAGCAAAACCCTGTCTCAGAAACCTGAAAAATAAAAAGAATATAGAGTATAGAATAGAGAATATATATTATAAAATATGGATCCTGAATGAAGGTACCTTTGTAATCCTGGTCCTACAATATCTTTATTTCTCTTCAATAAGCTCTCACACTTTCTGGAAAGATGTGTCACGGTTATACTTACCCCACAGTGTGGTTGTAAAGATCAAGTGTGCTAATCGTAAAAAGAAAGATTTGAGTAATAAAAATATTCAAGCAGTCAACTGAGTTATCATCATTTTTATTAACACTGTTTTAATTGATCAGCTTTATGTCAAATTATATTAAATATAAGTTAAAAGATTTTTGTCATTTTGAATAATACCATTTTCATATTGGATAAATTGTGCTTTCACACTGATTGGGTTATTTCATTAATTGTATATGATATGTCAGGAGTATTTTAACTTCTGGGAGCCACCATAACCTCTAATTCCCGTGAGCATTTCACTATAAAATTTATCTCCCCTTGTGATTTGAGTCCCCAAATGATATAATACTCTAGTTTCTTGTTGAAAAACTATAGTTATTTTTAAGCACATATATGTAACTTATGGTGGTGATTATGAATGAAGAGGAGCCTCCTGACTTAAAAAAAATCACTCTGGTATTTTTTTCCATTTATAAAAAATACCTGAAATATCAGGAGCCATCAAGTGAAGCATGTAATGTAAATTGAACCTTTTAAAAAGTAATATAATATTCATGACATGAAATTTATTGAAATCATTATATCAGAATACTAGCATCTGTTAGTTACCTATATAGACAGAGAATTATTCAATACTGTTCCATGAATGAAGAAATCAGTGAATCCAAGAATAAATGAGCTGGGATAAACTAGATTGTTAGGTATATGTTCCTTAGCTTGGCAGGTTTCCCGAAAGTATACAGTTTTTCTTTCAAAACCCCATCCAACATTCATCAGCTATATGATTTTAAGCAAATAATTAAATTAGCGATGTCATAATATTAATATTGTTATGCTTCCTTTTCATTTTACAATAGATATTCAGACGTTTGCAACTCAAGTAAACAGGATGCTCAACAACTATATCATTCTGGATCACATGATGATCTCCTTTGCAAATACTTCAAAAGTAAGTGGAAAGTTTAAGATGACGTGACTCCACCAATGGTAAATGTTCCAGATATTTTATCTGTGAGATGTACATACCTATCTCTGCTCTTGTTGTTCAGTTCTTAGCATTCATGCCAGGAGGCTAAGAAATGCCAATAACTTCCAGGGAATCCTATGCTCTCCTCTGGCCTCCTCAGGCACCAACACACAGTACACACGTGTGTGCACACACGCACATACACATACACACACAAATAAAATTCATCTTTAAAAGTAAATAGAAAGGAAAAGCTAACCAAGAGCAATGGCATGAAATAATTGACGACAAAGAAAATGAAAGAACTCTTCTTACAAAGTGATAAGAGGCGACAGAAGGATTAAGTCAAAACTTCTGATAAATAATTCCTCTTTGTTTAAATACCCTGAGCATGTAATTTATCAGAAAATGTGAAAAGCTATTAATGAGAAAAGAGACGGGTATTTGGTTGCTAGGTAGCTATAAACCTGATGTAATCCTTTAATTCCAGTGTACACAAATAATTCTCCATTCATTATTACGAATTCATAACCTCCACACTGTATGGATGATATTTCCCTAGTTATACATAACGTTAAGTCTGAAAAAGAAAGTGGAAATCTTGGGATTCAAGTGAAATTGAAAGAATACAAAAAGGGCTTACATGGTTTGTAATTACATATGGAAATATACTAAAAGCAGTTTTACTGATAGATGTGATAACATGTACTCAAATTTTTAAAGAATTCTCTAGAATACCTATAAGCTAATAAAAGCAAAAAGGGTGGATAAAGTTATGAAAAACTCAGAATACCATGTGTGAAATTGATAACAGTCACACACCAGGTGTTAAGCACTCTTGTTAAAGTAACAGTCTATCAGTACTGTAGTATTAATCCCAATTGCTGTAATAATGGGCTATTAACATTTATCACTTCTGCAATAATCATATCATGGTGGCATTAATCCCTCCTGCTACAATAACAGCACAGCAGTATTATTCCCTCCTGCTATAATAACAGTATAGCTATATTACTAATCCCTCCCGTTATAACAACAATATAGCTGTATTATTAATCCCTCCTGCTATAATAACAGTATAGCTATATTACTAATCCCTCCTGTTATAACAACAATATAGCTGTGTTATTAATCCCTCCTGCTATAATAACAGTATAGCTATATTACTAAACCCACCTGTACTGCTATAACAGAATAGCTGTAATAGTAATCTCTCCTATTACTGCTATAACAGGATACCTATATTATTAATTCCTCCTGCTAAAATAACAGGATAGATATTATTAATTCCACCTATTACTGCTATACCAGGACACCTATATTAATAATTCCTCTTGCTATAATGACAATATAGCTATATATTTAATCTCTCCCGCCATAATAACAGCATGGTAGTATTAATCTCGCCTGTAGAATAACATCGTAGCAGTTTTAATTACTCATATTATAATAATAGTTCAAATTCATTAACCCCTTACCACCATGGTTTCCATGAGTTAAATATTTTATGTCTCACAATATTGAGACATCCACAATTCAAAACTGACAAAACTGAACTGCATGGGAATTATGAAGCACGATTAATAAAATGTCAGGGTCAGAAACTGGGGTTCGACCTGAAGATCCAAAAAGCAAAACAGCCAGCCACTGGCTCTTATCTCGATCTGAGTCTGAAATGGCGATCCTCCCTCCTGGAATCTCAGAAGGAGACTGTGAGTCTGAGGGTTGTCCCCTCCCATCTTATGTTTCGTTCTAGGGCTGGGATTAAAGACATGCACCACTGGGATTAAAGGTGTGTGTCATTGTGGCTACTGAGATTAAAGGTGTGTGTTACCATAACCTGGTCTATCAGGCTGACTAGGGGGACTGTTTTACTTTCAGATCTTCAGGCAGTTTTTATTTATTAAAATACAGTTGAAATGCCACTACAGAATTAAGTTTTTAATGTAAAAGGAAACAATATAGATATAGACTTGGATTTTAACTATAATTGAACCTATTGAGCCGTATATAGTTTTTGAATCCTAAGAACATGCAGACCATTTGATGTATAATTTCTGTTATGTACAACAGTGATAAATGAGGTGGGAAGAGCAGAGATACAAAGAGGCACAGATGATGACGGAGAGCCACAGATGATGATATAGAAAGGCACAGATGATGACAGAGAGCCACAGATGATGATATAGAAAGGCACAGACAATGACATAGAGGGCACAGATGAGGACCTAGAGAGGCACAGATGATGACGTAGACAGGTACAGATGATGAGAGAGGCTACATGCTAGAAGGCCACATCTCTAAACAAAATTGGCAGGGAGATACACAAGACAACAAGATCGTGCTGTGTAGAACCCATGCATTCTCATCATGGCACTAAATTTGGGGCCATGTATAATTTTATCTTCTGTTCCAACAGCTGTAAAATATTTAATTCCCAGCATGCGTTAACAGTGAAATTCTTAAGTAATTTAATAAAGTACCCAATTAAACATTTAGTGAAATTTAAGCACCATAGATGTCTGCTTAACAATCAGCCGTTTTACATTTTTTTCTCTTTCCATTCATTTTTATTTTTGCTGAGCATAGTAGCCGATGACAGCAACCCCTGTATTCAGCAAGCTAAGACAGGAAGACCATGAGATGGAGACCAGCCTAGTCAACATATTGAATTCCAAGATAGCCTGGGCTAAGTAGGAAGATCTTGTCTAAAGGAAGGAAGCAAAAATATAAACTAAAACAAAGAATATAAATAAACATTTCATTTTAATTGTCAAAAATATTTTCTCAGAATATTTTTATATAAAATGCTTTTCATTGTAAAGCCTTTCATTGACCGATGACCCAATCATATATCCACATTCTAACAATAAATTGGTTTTTCTATTTTATGTGGGCATAAATGTGTAATATAGAAAAATTTAGGTCTGAGTTATTACTACAACTATGATTTTAACCAGATCTTTTAAAAAAAATGAATAAACTTGAAATCAACTTTCATTGGAACTGTAACCTACTAGGATGGTAGAGATTTTTGTTTGCTTGTTTGTTTTCAGTTTATCACATATCTACATGACAAAGTCAATGGTATTTTTATCTTTACTTTTTATCTACTTTTATAGATAGTAAGTACTGGAAACTTATTTCATAACTAAATGGAATTGAAGGAATTTGGTTATGCCAATATCATCCAATCATTTGAAGGATTTTGTTTGTTTTTTTTTTTCATTCAGTAGTAATTCACCATTAAAAAGAGGCACTGTCAGACTAGAAAGATGATTTGGTTGTTAAGAGCATTTGCCGCTGTCACACAAAATCTAGAGGGTTCAGCTCCCAGCACTGACATGACTGTTCATAACAGTCTGAAACTGAACAGTAAGCTCCAACTCCCACTTCTGGCCTTCTCAGGCATGAGGTACATATAGTATACATATACACACATGCAGGCCAAACAATCATATACACAAAATTTTCAATTTTCTTTTAAGAAACCATTCTAACTTCTAGCAGATTCACCCCTCAGAGCAATCTATTTTGCAAATACCTTACCTAGCCAACTGAATCATGATGTCTTACGGATTTCCCTTTATGTCAATCAAGTTTTATAACCTTGTATAGAGTAAAATATGATTTATTGCATAGGTAAAAGGAATTAGGCCAGAAGACTGACTCTCATTTCCAGCATATTGTCAGGAAGATCAACTTTAAAAATAACTAAAAACAAATAAGCAAAGAAAAAACTTAGAACCTGAATTTTTTTTAAGTACAAACTTTCCAAAATTTTGGTTGTTCTGTTTTGTTTGCTATTGTTGGTTTTAGTTTGGAGGGGGGGGGGGGGTTGCATGTTTGTTGATATCTGTTACACTCAGAAATGACTTTCTCTAAGATAGAGACCAGCAGGGTTATAAAGCACAGAGGAACCATGGTGGTTTGAATGATAATGGACCCCATAGGCTTATATGTTTGAACACTAGTGGGAAGAATTATGGGGCATGGCCTTGTTGGAGGAACTGTGTCCCTGGGGAAAGACTCTGAGATTTTAAAATAAACTCCTTTGTGTTCTCTCACTGTGGACTTCATGGTGGTGGATCAGATGGGAGCTCTCAACTGTTCCTTTGCTCTGCCCTTGTGGACTCTAACCCTCTGAAATGCCTAGTCAAATTAAATGCTTTCTTTTATAAGTTGCCCTGGCCATAGTGTTTTTTTATTGCAACAATAGAAAAGTAACTAAGACAGTAACATTCAGGCAGAAACACACTGCTGTGTGTTTTTATGTGAGTGTGTGTATGTATCTGTTGACATAAGAGGATGTACTTCACCAATTGGCCTGTTCCCTCATTTGAAAAAAAAAAAAAAAACCCTGGAGTTAGTTATCTCTCCTAATTCCAGAGAATATATATCAAGAGTCCAACACATAGAGAGGATATATGTTATTCTGGTAATTGACACTTGTGAATATGGCTGCCTGGAGCCAATCTTCTTCCACTGGTGATAGCCCATTCCTTGTTATCACTTAGGATTAAACTCTTCAGTGAGTCTTGTCCAATGTCAGAGCTTAAGTAGGCCCTAGTCACCTGTTCTATTAGCTCATCACTGTCCCATGGTCTTTCTCAAGGTCTTGGTTTGGTTTTGCTCTGTTTGTTCTCTCATCCTTTCCCTTCACTTGTTCCACTGTACCCTCCGTGAAGAGAGAGGTATTATCTATCTCAGGGTTTTAAACAACGTCTAACAAAAAGTAGGGCTGATGTCTAGGGTGTTTTTCCTGCTAGGACTTCTGAAATAAAGAACCAAAGATTTGTGGTTCATAAACACAGGGTCTTTATTTTTCCACAGTCTAGGATGCTAGTTGTACAACGCCATGGTTTCAGTAGGCGTCTCCTTGACTTGAATCTGGCTGCCTCCTGTCCATGTCTTTAGACGGTCATCCATTTGTCTACTTTGGGTCATAATTTCCTGTTTTTCTAGGGGTACAAGTCATATCACACTAAAATGTACTCATAAGACTTTTATGGAACTTTTCTAAAGCCTCTGTCTTCAAATACAGCCACATCCTAAAGTATTATCATATCTGCATTTGGGCAGGACATGATTGAGCCTACAACAGCAAGCAACCCTTTTAGTTCCAGATCCTGCTGTAGGGTACCCCAAACTTGAGTCTTTACAACTAATAAGGAGTCCTTATTTGCCAGATAAAAGCAAGGAAATGTCTCACAAAAGCCTAACATGCAAAGTCCAGGTTATAAGCAAAATATATTCTACTCACGGACATAGAAATTCTTATAAGCAAATGCTAGCAACAGCTTTATTTGTAATGGCTGGAAACTGGATACGGTCCAATGTCTATCTCCTGCTGATTGGATTACTCTATTGTGGTACATCTCCACAATGAGTATCACTCATCAATATGAAGGAACTACTGATACATGAAACAATGTGAGTAAGGCTGGAAGGCAAGGTCGTTAAGTGATGGAAGCCAGAAACCAAAGTGCCTACACCATCTGGATTCATATATATGACATTCTAGAAATGGTAGAAGTTTGGGACAGAATGCAGATCAACAATTGCCAAGGGCTGGAAATGGGAAAGGAGCTTGACTTCAAAGGATACCAGAGAACATGATGAGGTGACAGAAACATTCAATCACTTAACTGTGCTCATGGTTACTTGACCATATATATTTGTCAAAATCCATCAATTGTACAATTTAAATATGTGGACTTTGTTATAGGTAAACTGTACCTCGAAGTTGATTTCTCAAAATCAGAGCTTGTCAAAAGTTATTTAAAGTCTATTTCCATAATAGCCTATCATAAGAGTTTTGCAAATGCTTTTCATATTTATTTAAAAAAGACATGAGTGCATACAAGAACCCAAATATGTACCTGGGTAAAACTTGAAGAATAGAAATGTGAATTTATATATTTTCTTAATTTTCATGTATTTTATTTTGATCATATACTGTTTTCTTCCCACTTCCCTCCTGTGCTAAAGGAAAGAGCTGTCAGTTTGTACCTGTAATTTACCTGGAAAACCACTGAGAAAATGCTTCCTGCATTTCTTCTTGTTTGGTTCCCCAAGCCCCAAAGCCTTCCCAAGCAGTCAGTAAGGAGGAGAGTGAAGGATCTTTCTGAACCCTCATTACTCATCTCCATGGCCCGGAGGACACTGGAAGAGCTTCACCCACTCTCCCACTCGATCATGGAATGATTTTATACTGAAGTGTTTCCTCAAACAATAAAGCACGCTAATTCTCTAGACAAAGTAGCACTCAGTAGAGAGCAAAGCAATTTGAAGCGCTTAGAGCATCAAAGAGCTAAAGTGGGAAAAAGGAAAGATGGGGTGAATTTTCTCCAGAAGAGCTTTTCCAGCGAGGACAGCTGGGAGAATATTTGCACTTAATTTCAATGTTCTGCAAAAGTTAACACGTCCAGCAGCATAGCAACACCCCCAGGTTTCTGGCAACTGACAGGAACACTTTATCCTGAGTCCTCCGCAGGATGAGAGACTGGGGATTCTGAACCCATCTGGAGGGACACTAATCTCTTTACAGTGAAGCAAACCAGGAACAGGTTCTGAGGAGATGTCCGCACATCCACCCCAAACACACGCAAGATCCTAATCCCCACAAGTTTCATATTCTGATTAATTGCAGGTACCTACCATGTTTCTGCAGCCACTGGCTGCTCTTCCGTGGGATGCTGACTCGCTTTAACGACTCCTGATGTTTCATCACGAGCTTTCTCACAGCCATTAAAAACAACAGCCTCTCTCCCTGACAGCAAAGAAGGTTGATTCGGTGCTGTCACACAGATGCACAGTTATGACTGTCCTCTATGCTAACTCGCAGCCCACTTGGTGAAACATCAAGAATAATCATATCAAACGGCCATGGAGACAGATTTGGGATGCGCAAATGAATGCCTGCCTTCAAATTTGCTCTCTGGTGTACTGGGCTGTTTCCCGTAACCAGGGTTTCTGGAAACTTCTTTCTGCTCCTCATTTCAGTGTGAGAACCTGACCAGAAGCTCCTTTTGTCCATCATGAGACCAGCCTAACCTTGGAGACTTTTCCTGGGAAGTGGTCTGTAGAGAGAGAGGGGAGAAGCTATCAGGATAAGAATGTTAGGGTAAGTGGAGGGGACATCTGGTGGCAATCCCATGTTTGAGGTCAGCATGAAGTTGTTGAGATCAGCAGTCAGAAATGTGGGTGATGGTACAGTGTGCTACCCAGGGGAGTCTGAGGGAGGAAAAGGATTAATGACCCCTGAGCCTTATTCCCTTCCCACTTTCCCTGAAATGCCCAAGCAGGGAGCTAGTTATCAATCAAGAGAGTGAAATATATCAGTGGATGGATTCGCTTTGCCACGGTGACAACCGGCTCCACTTTTGAATACTCTTTGAAAACAATTTTTACTGTGCAATGCTGGAGAAAGCCAACAAATAATAAACCTGTCACAGTACTCACCGAGTGCTCGTAAATGCAAGCGCCGGCTTCGCAGCTGCAAAGGGGTCCCATGCCTTCACTTGAAAGATTGCCAACTGCTTCATCATCGCATCTGATACCAATTCTCACTGTGGGCGGTGATTTGGGCAAATGCTTATCTTCAGCGCTCGAGAAAGGGGTGAAGAGAAGTGCTCCTGTCCCCCAACTGCTACTTGCTTATCAGTTCAGATTGGAGAGACAGATCTCAGAAGGAGACCCAACCATCTTCTGAGTACTGTTAGTTTTATCCCAACTGTCAAGAGTCACACACAACAATAAATTCATGTGTGTATGTCTAATTCAAAATATCTGCACTGAATAACACTTATCATGCGTTGCTGTTGACAATAAAAAAAAAAAACAGAAAGCAATATAATGAAAACTAAAGACTTCTGGGACCTGTCTAGAACTCTGGGACACCACAGAAGGCCTGCCTGTACTTCCTTCTTCCTCCTCCCAAAATGGTCCTCATAATATCCCATCGCCAGAAGATTTTGCTCCAATCTATCTACCTTCTCTGTGTCTTTGTAATGGGATGCGACAAGCCTTTGGGAGTCTGGGAAGGGTTGTCCTGTAACACACCCTCATGTGACAGAAGCAAGAGGTGCAGCAAAGAGCAGTGTGTTGAGATGGTTTTTTTAACAGTATCTAGCAGTTTCTAGGAGATGCAGAGGAGCGAACTCTGTGACTAGACTCTTTGATGGTGTGGAAAGGAACCGCCTGCTGGGAACATTGGGGAGTTTGCCGTGAACAGCAACAAGTGGCTTCGACTAAGGGAAAAGAATGCTGTTTCTAATTACCGCCAAGTTTCTAGATTTTCAGAAGGTTCCCATTTCCTGAGAGGAGCCAGGTTATACATTTTAGTGTTGAAACTAGTAAATTGCCTGTTTTTTGGGGGGTAATAGCTGTAAACATCTGTAAGAGGCATTTTGTTAAGTTAGCTATCATCTTCCACATTAAGTGTTCCCATACCTATAATATACGGGTGATACAGAGGTTCATGTACTCCCTGCTGGATTTATTCTTCCATATCACCTCCTCTCCAGAAGTATCTCTCATTATTGAGGTGAGGTTTGCAGTTGTCATGCAAAGAACTCTGTCTCCAGACTGTACGTGCTAGAGGATGCATGATGACTTGTTTGTGTGTGGAAACCTACACTTCCAAAATGACAGCCCAGGGGTAAGAAGAAATGGGGGACTCTCAAGAAAGACAAGGTATGTGTTCCCTGCCTGAGAAGTGCTTCCTGCAGAAACTGCCTGCTGACAGAAAGCAATCCCCAATGGAGGCTCATTCTAAGGCTATGTTGATCTTTTTTTACAAGGGAATACTCAGCTCTGCTATGCGGATAACAGCATGTTTCTCTGAGAAGAAAAACTCATGGCTATCTGCAGAAATACTTGTTTATATACTCATTGATACCATATCATCTCATCAGAAGAAAAGTAAAACATACCTTGTAAATTATGACAAATAAAGAAAGCTTTTGACAATTCCTTCATCAAAAAATAATTTGTTGAACATGAGTTTATCAGGTGATATTTTTTTCAGTTGGATAAAAGACCAACTTAGATTCACTCTTGAATGAGCTTGGAAGTAATCAATCTAAAACCCAGTTAAATACTTTCAAAATGATAGATACATTTTGAAAGTTGGCACATCCTCAATTTATTCTATATTGACTACCACATTGTTATTAGAACTCCATTGTCTCCTGCCTAACCCTACCCTCCCTCCAGTTCACTCTGAACACAGCAGTCAGAGAGGTCTTCATCAAAATGAGTCATGTGACTGCTCTGTTCAAACATAACAATGGGTCACAATAGTTTATTTGTACAGGGGTCAGGAACTTTTTTTCCTGAAAAGGGTTGGGTAGTAAATACTTGGGGAGGGTGAACCATATGTTTGTTGCAAGGACAAAATTTCCATTGTAGCAGAAAAGCAGTTGTGGATGGTTTGTAATAGAATGGGGATGGCTGTCTGCTAATTAAAATTTTTCTTTGCAGAACCAGCATAAACTGCCTGCGAGCCAAATTGTTTTCTGACTCATAATATATGAGATGACATCCAATCTGTCTTCTGGCTCCCTTTGCTAATTTTCTCCCACTTAATAACTGCACCTTCGCGATGATAATCATCTTATAAACAAAACAATAGCTTGAGTAACAATGATGTTTGCCATATTTCATGACTCTGAGTAGAATCAGCTGGCTGTGCAGTTATTCTTTTACAAGGAGTACCACTCATGCATGCAGCCACTTGGATGCTCAACTGAGAAGAAAACTATCAGGTGCCTTGGGCATTTCGTGGTAGCTGGAACTGGCTAAGAGCTGGACCATAACTGGTGTCAGGTTCTCCCCTGCGTGATACATCATTGTGCTTTGAGTTTCTCAAGACACAACATTTGGGTTACATGGGAAAGGTTTCTAGGAAGACAAAAGTAAAAGTTGAAGGAACCTTGCAAGTTGCAGAACATCATAGCTGTAGATGACTGATCAAAGCAACCCCACATACCTGGAGGAGAAGCAGACACCTGAGGTAAACAATTTAGAAGAGAAAGGGTTTATTTTGGCCCCTGATTTTGGAATTTGCAGTTCAGTGGTCCACAGTTCCATGGTTCGGGCCTAAGGACAGGCCACATAGCATGGCACGGAAGGCATAGTGGAGAAGCGTTGCTCACTGGATTGCGGTCACGAAGCAGAGAAGAAGAACAGGAAGAAAATAGTACCAAGACACCCTTTTCAAAGACATCCCTCCAGTGACCTATTGCCTACAAGGATGCTCTACCATCCACAGTTCCACTGTTTCTGAATGCTCTATTCAAATTATAAGTCCACCAGGGGATTAAGTCACTGATATTGGTGGTTTGAAAAAGAATTGCCCCATGGGCTCATGTATTTGAAATCTTGGTCATTAGGAACCGGTGCTACTTAGAAGGGAGTAGGAGGTGAGGCCTTGTTGGAGGAGGTGTGTCACAGGGGGCAGACTTTAAGGTTTCAGAAGCTCAAGTCAGCCGCAGGGACTCTCTCCTTCCTGATGCCTGCGGATCCAGATGTAGAACTCTCAGCTCCTACAGCACCATGTCTGCCTGTGTGCTCCCATGTTTCCAGACATGCCGAAAATGGACTAAACCTCTGAAACTGTAACCAGCCCCAATGAAATGTTTTCCTTTATAAGAGTTGTCATGGTGATGTTGTCTCTTCACGGCAATAAAACACTGACTGAGACACAAGTCTTCTTCATGTAATTATCCAGGGGTGTCTTTTAATAATGTCCTAGACATACCTCAGTCCGGTTCTGATGGTTTGAATGAGACATGGCACCTTAGCTCAGGCATTTAAATACTTGGTTCCCAGTTGGGAAGGTATAGGGGTTGTTGCCTTGCTGGAGGAAGTATGTCACTGAGGATAGGCTCTGAGGTTTAAAAAGACTTATGCTATTTGAAATGGACTGTTTCTCATTTGTGGCTCAAAAATGTGAGCTCTCAGCTGATCCGGCTGTCACACTTTGCTGCCTACTCTTTTTCCTCCATAACTAAGAGCTCCCCAGCCCGCTACAGCCCCTCTTAATATACGGTGCTTAACATAGCAATAGAAAAGTAGTAGCCATCCAATGTCACCATCAAGATTAGTTGTTATCTAAAAGTTTCACTATTTCAAATTTCACAGTGAGTTCTTTGATTCTTTTAAAGTTGGCTTTTGTGCAAGGTGATAGACATGGTCTAATTTCATTCTTCTACATGTGAACATACAGTTTCCCTGCACAATTTGTTGAAGATTCTGCATTTTCCTTTTTGGGGGGCAGGGAGTTCACAACAGGAATTCTCTGTAGCTTTGGAGCCTGGCCTAGAGCTCATGCTGTAGACCAGGCTAGCCTTGAACTCACAAAGAGCAACCTGCCTCTGTCACCCAAGTGTTGGAATTAAAAGTATGTGCCACACAGCCCAGCTGAAAATGTTATATTTTCTTAACTGTCTCTGTAAATATCTCAAATGTCTATAATTACATACAACTATATTTCAGTCTTCTATTTTCTCCTGCTGATTCTCATGTCCATTTTTGTGCCAGTACCATGCTGTTTTAATTACCAAAGCTCTGCAGTACACTTTGAAATAAAATATGACCACCTATTTGGCATTGATTTCTTTTTAAATTAAGATTGTTGTGGCTCTTTGGAGTCTTTTGTATCCCATATGAATATCATATATATTTTAAGATAATTTCTGCCTTATTGTGCATATTTTTATTGGAATCACATTGAATCTTTACAGTGCACTGGGTAGATGGTTAACAATATTAATTAATTCCACCATTCACTCTACGAGCATGGTGTGTCTCTCCATGCTCAAGTGTCTTCCCCGATGTCTTTCTTCAGAGGTTTAAAGTTTTCATTGTAGAGTTCTTCCACCTCCTTTGCTAGTGTTATTTCTAGAAAATGTTCTTTTAACTCTATTATTTTTTTAATTTTTAGGATATTAGGAGCATATTGAGGATATAATTTTTCCAGACTGCTCATTGCTGGCTTTTGTAAGTTGATTTTGCATCCTGCCATTTTGTTGAAGCTATTGATTACTTCTAGAAGTCTCCTAGTGGAATTTTCATGATCTTTCATGTATAATATATCATCCTCAAGCATAGATAATTTGAGTGTTTCTTTTCCTATTTGTGGCCCTTTAATTTCCTTCTCTCGTTTTAGTGTTATTGCTAGAGTTTCATTAAAAAAAGTGTTGTTATAGTATACAACCCTGTCTCACACTTTATTTTAATGGGATTATTTAGGGTGATAATGCTTCCTGCAAGAACTATAGATAACAAAAACCTCAGAACCAAGCATAAGAAACCTTACTTCAAATTGTTAGTGAAGGAAGTTCAAGATAAGGTATTGTCATTGCCCTAGTTCTTGAAGTTGGGATGCTATTGTTGAAGACATCATATACCTTCAGACCCAGAACTTGAAAAAAGTTGGGCTCCAAATATCCTGCAAAACTTCTCTAAGGATTGTAGTGTTTTCATATTACCAGGAGAAGTGGTTTAAGCTTCCAATGAAGAAAATCAATCAATACTGGAGATGGAGTTTCTGTCTGACTGGTCCCACAGTCATTCATTCCAAAAGAAACACACAGAGGATTATATTAATTATAAACTGCTTGGTCTATTAGCCCAGGCTTAATATTAACTAGCTCCTAAAACTTAAATAAACTCCTAATTCTTATCTATGTTTAGACACGTGGGTTGGTACCTTTTCTCAGTGCAGCATTTTCATCTTGCTTTCTTTACATTTGGGTGGTGACTGCAGACTGAGTTTTTCCTCTTCCCAGAATTCTCCTACTATGATCACCCTGCCTATACTTCCTGCCTGGTTACTGACTAGTCAGAATTTTATTAAACCAAACTTGCAGTGTACAAAAGCATTACCCCCACAGCACAATAGCTCTACCTAGCTACAAAGAAAACCAAAAATACTTTAACCAGCAACACATCTAGAGTTCAGCAGTGACACTTTTATCTTATAAATAACCAACTATTGATTAATTGGACTTAAGTGTATAGTAGGAAGGAGTTCATGCTTGGAACTTCAAAACTAGTCAGTTACCCATGGTAGAGAGGTCATAGTTCCTATAGAACCCTAAACCATACCATTTCTAATTGTATTCTCAATACTTAAGAGTATCAATATATAAGTGTCACTTTCAGCCCTCATCAAAAAAGCTCCATTTTTTAAAAAGATGAAAACTATTAAAGAGATACACAACTGGTCAAGTTGCAGAGAGTAAATGACCACAGGGGAATCTAACCCCAATTGTTATATCTACAATGCAAATGACCACAGAGTGTCCAACCCCAGCTGATACATCTACTATGTAAATGACCACAGGGTGTCTAACCCCAATTGATACAGCTACAATGTAAATGACCAAAGGGTGTCTAACCCCAATTGATACGTCTACAGTGTAAATGACCACAGGGTGTCTAAATCCAATTTATATATCTACAATGCAAATGAAGATAGGGTGTCTAACCCCAATTAATACATCTACAATGTAAATGACCACAGGGTGTCTAACCCCAATTGATACATCTACAGTGGAGCTTCTATACCCCACGTTCATGGAAACTCACAGAAGAGGAGTGATGGAATTTTAAGAGCCAGAGGACCAGGATGTCTGTTGCTAAGTGGTATCCTTAAGAGATGTCAGAGAAACTCTACCCATGAACACTCAACTACATGGTTGCATAACAAGATCGTATGTACCATGCCAATGTGGATAAGGTAAATTTCACAAGGTCCCACCTCTAAATAAAAAGCACAGGCAATCAATGGCTACACACACACACACACACACACAGAGAGAGAGAGAGAGAGAGAGAGAGAGAGAGTTATTTTTATCCATGGATAAGCCTATTGATAGGCTATCCAATGCTAACATCTCTATACATGTATATGCACCAGCAAAAATAACTATAAAGGGAGAGGATTTGTGAGGAAATAGTGCAGGGTGTTAGAGGAGTTGGAGAGGGAGAAGGGTTGTGGAAATTTTTAAATAACTATTTTAAAAGGCTAGCTATCACCATGAGAATGTGAAAATTTTTAGCCATCTTTTGACTTTTTTTTTTTTAAATCCACTACAGCATCTCTCCCTGCTTGGTCGTGTTGTATCTGTTCATTCCCCTTTGAGACTTTTGTTCGGGTGTTATTCCTTTTGTTCTGGCCACGTGTACCTTGTACACAAAATGGTTTCTATCTGGTTAATTCTACTTTTCTTTTCCTATTGCAGTTTCCTGTTTTATACATATTTGTTCCTGTATTTACTTTCTCATTTTCCATCACTAAAATTCCACTGGTTCACACTGTTTGTTCACTATTTTCTCACCAATCTCTAGAGTAAGTCTTGACACTAAAAAGGCATTCAGCAGGTATTTCCCTGAATGAATGAATGAATGAATGAATGATGGCTAGTGCAAAGGCTAGTGCGCCAGCCATTTAAGATAGATGCTATGTCTGCTCTCCCAACACTCAGCCTGAAATTGAAACTCTGTTAATTTGGAATTAGAGATATGGATTCAAACTACAATAATATGAAGGAGAATTTTAAAATTTGTCTAATATACGAGCAAGGTTTCCAGTTCTCAAAAGTGAAACTTAAACACTAAACATTTATAGTTCTCCCTTCTCTGCAATGGTAGTGACTTCCGGGAACCCATCCTGGGAAACTTTATCAAGCTATTTCCAAGATCAATAGTAAAGAATGCCAACTTAATATCATTTTTTCTGTCATGAGTGTTAACTAGACATCTACAGATTATTTTTTATTTATGTTGAATTTCTTGGATTAAAGAATAGGAAGCAAGGTCAGGCTTGGTGGAACATGCCTTTAATTCCAGCACTCTGGAGGCAGAGGCAGGTGGATCTCCATGAGTTCTAGGCCAGCCTGGTCCACAAAGCAAGTTCCAGGACACCCAGGGCTACTCAAAGAAACCCTGTCTCAAAAATAAGTAAAAAAAAGGTGAGGTAGAGAGAGAACAGGAAGCATACTGATGAAAATGTCTTATCTGTGTGAAACTACACTCACAAAGATTCCCCAGAGTTTCTTTCAAAACATGAACTGAATATGGGCAACAACAATAGACATACTAAAATGGGCAGACAGGAGTCCTTGACCATATACAAAGAACTACATGCCACTAAGGAATGCTGAGAATGGAAAAAAAATAGTCTTCCCTAGGGAAGAGCATACCAAATAGTTACCCAATTACAAATGAAACGTTTAAAACTTACATAACAAGTAACATTATATGGACTGAATATGCTATATTTAAAAATAAATGCATACACATATACATATCAGTATAAAGATAATTAATGGAAGGAGACAATGAATTTGAAAGAGCAAGGAGGTGTATGTGGAAGAGTTTGGTGGGCGTAGATGATGTAATTATATTATAATAGCAAAATAGAAGAGATAATTTTTAAAATCGGCTGAAAATATCTTTTCAAACTACAAAGTATAATCTACCTGTTCATCTATTTTTTAACATCTACTCTTATTATGCCCAGAAATGTGTCAGTGAGAGACAAAAAGAAGAACCAAAAATATGATAGTTCGTGCCTTATATTTTTACTAATCATTGCAAAGTGATGTTTATTAAATAGTGAAGCTTTTACAACAATATGAAATAATAGCAATGTGTAGTAGAATCTACTAATATCCGTTCATCTATAATTTCTTTTTTTTTATTTTCGAGACAGGGTTTCTCCGTAGCTTTTTTGGTTTCTGTCCTGGAACTAGCTCTTCTAGACCAGGCTGGCCTCGAACTCACAGAGATCCACCTGCCTCTGCCTCCCAACTGCTGGGATTAAAGGCGTGCGCCACCACAGCCCGGCCATCTATAATTTCATTAACTATCAAGCATTCAAGAGTAAGAGACATATGTTCACTCTATACATGTGTGCATAAAGTTAAAATCTGATATTAGCTGGGTGGTGGTGGAGCATATTTAAAAACAGAAGACTGTTGATAAATGAACAGCCTTGTGGATTTGTTACCTGGTTCCTGCAACCCTGAAATAATAAATGTGTTTATTAGACAAAATGGGCACTAGCACTTGAAAATATTTGTAATAATTCAACTTCATTTTCCATAAAGAAAAATCAGAAGAAAATTACACTGGAAAACTGCCTTCTTTTTCCCTTGTCAATATCTGAAAGCAAAACACAAGTCATACACATATATATGCAAACACATATGCACACACAAGCACACACACATTGATGTCCTATGGTAATCAAAAACTGGTTCCAAATAAAATAATAAAGAAATTTCAGATATGCATTGCGCATAGGGAAAAACATATCAAATTAAGCCGAGAGGGTAAATCAGCTGACCAAACACGTTAACTAGAGAATGATCTCACCTTGGATGCCAGGGTCCATGCTTAGTGTCAGTAAATCGCATAGTAAATATGATGGTCACTTTCTAACGTTCTTGAATTAAACACAAAAATGACAGCTAAAAAATTTTCCCTTTAGGGAGAGATTCACAAATGATTCTGGAATAGCAGGACTAATACTACATCTTTATGCGATGAACCCTTGTACGTAACCAACATAACCATTTCGGGAATAAGGAAAACAAAGGTACCTAAGATTTTGACAAATGTGGTATGAACCAAATATAAAACAAAGCAGAGAACTAGCCTCTCAGGTAGATCTTTGTATTTTTTACCTGCTTTACAGTTTTCTCCAGGGCTACATAATTCTACACTTGAGAACGTTTATGCAGCCTCCCAAATGCTATTTAGTAAAAAGTATTTATTTAGTCCTGTTAGATATTTTTTATAGAAAAAATTTCATCAGTTACAAAGAAAATAAGACATCAAGTAGTATTCTATTCCTCTGGCCTCAAAAATTGTGGAGAACAGAAAACAGAGTTTAAAAAAAAGACTAGTAACTGAATGAATCTGCATAATTAGTGAGATTAAATATAGATCATCATTAATCACTGAAAAATTTGAACTCAAACCAAGAGACGTAGTTTTGCTGCAATTATATAATTATAGTGTACATATAAAGGAATTAGCTAAGAGAAATTAACCACTCCTTAAATTACCTAGAAATAATGTTTAAAATACAGCAGGATTCCTTAAGATTTTCCACCGTTTCTGTTATGGCTTTATTCAGGTATATTGTGAGCTGATTTCTTAATAATAAACTGCCCATAACTGCTGAGTACGCAGGGGAGTCAGCCTACATCGCAATTAGGTTACACATGAGGGAAAGGGCAAACTTAACAATCTGAACTCAGAACAGGAAGGTGTGCAATTTTCCATGAAAGGTCAGATAATATTCTAGGTTTCTGGATCACATATACTTCTTCCTTTTGCTTCTCTATTTTCATTAAAAATTTTTATGGTAGATTGGCACATGAATAAACCAAGGGATTATTGGCTTATTCATATAATATAAAGCTCAGTCATTCAGCCAGGATAATTCTCTATTTTCTTGTTATCTAAGAATGTGTAATTACTTATATTCAAAGTATCATAGTTTTTCTTAAAATTTCATATATTAGTGTTCCTTTTTTATAGTTCTTACTGAGGCCCTACACTGCATCTTTAGCTTGGCTGTTAATCAGTTAGGAGTAGTAGCCTTTGGTTTTACTACAAAACATCAGTAATTTAGCAAAGACATCAATTTATACATATTTGTAATTCTGTGTGTATTCAAAGAATAATCAAACTACTGTATAATACTAACCCAAATACCAATTATTCTGGATTTCCTGCATGATGGAATGCAGGTTCTTATTGTCCACATCAACGGAGACTCAAAAATATTGCCCGGAGATGGTATGACTTTAGCAATCCCTTCTATAAAGACCCAGATAGTAGAAAATGTCTATAAAAAACAAGATAGTGGAGCTCTTATCTTCTCTGCCCCAAATAAACAGTTCTGCTGTAGACCTATAACATCTATAGGAACACACGAATGAATAAGTATTGCTATTGCTTTTGCCATAAAATTTTAAAATGCCGGGCGATGGTGGTGCATGCCTTTAATCCCAGAACTTGGGAGGCAGAGGCAGGCGGATCTCTGTGAGTTCGAGACCAGCCTGGTCTACAGAGCTAGTTCCAGGACAGGCTCCAAAGCCACAGAGAAACCCTGTCTCGAAAAAAATAAATAAATAAATAAATTTTATATAGTTTTACACATCTTAGAAGTCTATTCCATGCTTAAAATTATTGAGGACCATGGAAGTATACAGCAGGCAATAGCTCGTGTTCTCTTGTCAATCCACCAAGGAATGATTCTCTGATGGAAGAGAATCCCACCCAGGCAAGACCTGTGGGGCCACCAACTCTGGAAGCTGTTGCTCCAATCTGCAATTTCACATTTGCTAAAGCAACTGTCATTTCTCCCCAATACCTGCCCTCTAGTGTGTAATATCACATGATGTGTATATATAATCTTATGATTGCATCTCAATCTTATGAACACATATATCTGTGGATGGTCAAGAAGATGACTTCTTATTAAACTGTATAATTTTGATATATAGAAAATATACTAGGATATGCTTCATAACCAGATCTATTGTCTCATGAAGGCTGTAAGAGACTTAAAAACCTGTATTGTTCCTTTTACTCAGACTAGTATCAGAAAATTCTTCTACTCAGACTAATGTCAGCAATTTCTCCTCGGTCTAAGACAAACTACACACAGTTAGCTCATTTTTACCTCAGATCAAGTTCCAACTATACTAAAGATTTTTGTAAATGGATCATAAGTTTAAAACTTTATAGTCATGCACAAGGTCAGAGTTGCAGGTGTCTAACCAAGGTTATTAATTCAAAGCATCCTAAAAATGTCTTGTCAATTCTTTCCTCGCCAAGTCTAGCTGATAAAAGAACTAGGTCTTGCAGCTTCTCTCACCCATCACTATGTCCCAGGATTCTGATCACAGTCTTACACCAGAATCCTTGAAACTTTCTGTTGCCATGGCAAAGGGCTCTGTCCTTATCGCTTACACAAAGAAAGTATTGTGACCAATGAGATGTGACCCTTGTAACTTTTTCTATTGCCTTAAACCTTCTGTAAAAAAAAATTTTTAAACTACATAAAAAAGAAGAAAGGGGAATTGAAACAGAAAATTTAAAAAGATTAAGAACTACAGTATTGGAACAGAGAAATAAAACAGAGGAACACTAAAAACTGTAGAGGTTTAAAACTAGAGGAAGAAGAATAAAAAACAAGACTCAAACATGTGTGAGTTAATCCATAACCTTTCAGATTATAAATATCCTAAATCCCCTTCTATTTACTATGACTTCTGACCTGAACCTTAGAGGAAACTTTACAGATCTGGAATCACAAGTTACCATTATAAAATTATTATTTTTTAGTCATTATAAAAATGTGAGAGCAATCCTTAACTCTATTATCACGATAGAAGGTAAGAACCACATGTTGCCTTTCTCTCAGGTTATAAATAGTGGCATCAAGGAGCTTGCCAGAATAAGAATTTTCAAAGAATAAATGAAGGAAAATAGTTAATTTAGGCAGGGTATTCAAACTCTCATGTTATCACTTAATAGCCCTATGACTTTGGGAAAGTGGAGAGTTATAGTGAATAAAGCCTTGTTAACCACAAACTTGTTCAGCATATCAAAATATTCCAGGAGTGCAATAGTGGCACTTGTATCTTGAATGTAACCAATAGCCATTCAATTGAAGCTGAGGCCTGCTCAATAGGAGGGACTTAATTCCTGGTAGCCTAGACCATTGCTTATGACTGATGAGATCATGAATCCACTTTCCCAAACCAGTAAAACACCTAAGGGCATTCTAAACACTCATTCTTTTCCTTTCTTAACCAAGCTTCTATTTTAATTAAAAATAGGTTTTATCATAAAATATATTTGGATTATAGTTTGGGTGGGTGGGGAGGGGTAAGGAGATGGGGAGGAGAAATGGTATTCATTATAACTGCTCACATACTAGCTGTTCCCTTTAAAAAACAAACGGGGAAGAAGGAACTTCTGGTGTGGGAGGTCCTTCTATCTATGTGTTGCTTTTATTGGTTAATGAATAAAGAGCTGGCTTGGCCTATAGCATAGGAGGAGGAAGGTAGAGTCAGAGAGAAGCCATGGAGACACCAGAGCCAGATGCTGGGAATTTTACCTGGTAAGCCACAGCCACATGGCAATACACAGATTAATAGAAATGGGTTAAATTAATATGTAAGAGTTAGTCAATAAGAAACTAGAGCTAATGGGCCAAGCAGTGATTTAATTAATGTGGTTTCGTTGTGGTTATTTTGATTCTGAGTGACAGAAACTAATTAGTGGCCTCCCTCCAACAAACCTCACTCTGTCCTATTTTCCCATCCAAACTCTACTCTCTTCACAGCCAAACTTGACTAAAATATTTTGATACTTGTTCCTCATCTTTTTTTCACCACTCATATATTTGACCACACTCTATAGTATTGGACAGTCTGACTTTAACAAGTATTCCTTGTCACAAGTGAATTTCAGTGACTATTGAGTCCTTGTTGCCTTTCAAAAGGAACCTATACTATTGACTTTATTTTTCTTTCTGAAAAGCATTCTTGCATTTAGTTTTGTGTGCAAAAGCATGTCTGCTGCTTCTTTAAATTATACCGTTATATCTCATCTGCTCCTTGTCAAACTCATGTTTCTCTTATCAGAATTTGAATAGTGAGTGTTCCTCAAGTCCTGGGTCTTCTTCAACATCTGAACTGACCGATGACTACCGAGGTATCCACAGTTTCTGCTCCTTCCTAAAGTCAAACGGTACCCTAATCTGTATCTCCAGATCAGAAATCAATTTTTCTTCCGGATCTGTAAATTCAGCTTCACAACCATGTATCTCAGGTGAGGTTTGATACATTCACTGACAAACTATACCTTCTAGAAGCATCCAGTCATTGCATTACTATTGTTCCCTTCTATTTTTTTTAATTCATTTATTAAAGATTTCTGTCTCTCCCCCACCCCATGGCCTCCCATTTCCCTCCCCCTTCCCCAATAAAGTCCCCTTCCCTCGTCAGCCCAAAGAGCAATCAGGGTTCCCTGCCCTGTGGAAAGTCCAAGGACAACCCACCTCCATCCAGGTTTAGTAAGGTGAGCAACCAAACTGCCTAGGCTCCCACAAAGCCAATATGTGCAGTAGGATAGGCAAATGTTCCCTTCTGTTTTAAAAGCTCACATGACCATCTGCCAAAGGTCTAACAACCCTAGTGCTTGGCATTATTAGAATTCTCTTCTTAGTGATGTCCCACATCCTGTCAACACACAGATTCTCAGTCATCCTTGAGTCTATCATCTTCAATTTTTAGTAGTGTGTACATTCAAATCAATATAACCATTCACCTAACTAGTTTCAGTACAAAATACAAGCTACCAAAGGCAGAAGAAAGTGCTCTAAACCTAAAGAGATGGACAAACCCCAGGACAGAATTAGTGCAATTTATTAAGAACTTATTAACAGAAACACTTCTTGCATGGTAGACACACAGATGACCTAAGAACCCAAGATTTAAAAAAAAAAGAATGAAAGAAAGAATTAATTGCCAATCTGGACAAAAAGCCCACAGCTCAGCTTTATGAAACAAAGACTTTACAAAACATAACTCAGAAATGCCCCAGGTCATAGCTGACAATCTTAATGACTTCATTTATCCCATAGGATTTGGATGTGTGCCAGGATTCAATAGCAACCAAAATAGGTTTACAACCAATATGACTGCCTTCATGTTAAACTGTAGTCCCATGCTTAACCTTCTGGCAGTTTCCTCAGTCCCCACCTTCATTCGTTCTGGCTCATTTTCTGTTTTCAAAACAGTCTTTTATTTAGTGCCAGAACAAGTTTCTAGAATGGTAAGAAATCAAAACAAAACAAAAAAGATAATAACAAAAAAATTTAACTTGATCAATAAGAAAATAAATTTTAAAACCAATGTACTAAATCTTGCTGAATATTGTTATAGTTCATTGAAAAAGGAGTATTTGTATATCCAAAAACTCATAGTGTTTATCTTATAAGTATGTTTGGTAATAAAAATTTCACTTAATGATTCAGTCAAAGAACATAGAGAAAGTATCCAAAAGAGAAGGGTATGCGGATACTGTCTCATATGGATAAGAATAGCAGGCAGGACACCTCCAAGAGACCACAGGTTTGTTTAAGTTGATGACATGAAAATACATGAAATAAAGTTAGTTTTATGGGATAAGAATTCATAAAAATTGAAGAAATAATGTGATTAAAACTTCAAGGGAAAGTAAGAATAAAACTGTACCAGAGGAAAATAAAATGTGATGTGACTCTTAGAAGTTGTTTGAGTATTAAAGAGTGAACAGAAAGAGGAGAAAGAGACAGAGAAAGAGGTGAAAGAGATTTAATATATTCACAATATCTGCCTCAGTGTGGCTCAATTTTCCTTGCCCCATAGTTTCTGTATAGTAACTATATACGTAAACTTGTAGATGGGAATTGTCTTTATACTTGTTTAGAATTTTGATATTAGTCTACACACAAGAACAGGTAATATAATGGTTTTTTTTTAACAAAACTCCAATTTTAAGGTAAAAGGTGACAAAGGACCAAATTTTACCAACAGAGGATGAGAAAAGGATCCTGGAAGACACAATGTCCTGAATTAGAAACTCATCCTGGTACTAAATAAAAAAAAATACTGTTTAGGTGATTTAAAAAATGGAATAGAGGGAATGAGAGCAAGGATAAGGAAGCAGCCAGGGGATAGAGAAGAAAGCATTGAGGAAGTGAATTGGGGTAGGAGCATAAAGTTAACTTTCCACCTTTACAATAGAGAACTGTTAATATAATATTTGTAAATGACATAACAATGAATTAGTATAAATGTACCATTTGGGAAATAAATGTAACCACCAGGATAAAATAAAGCTGGTAAATTCAGAAAGTGGGCAAAGTAAACTTTGTGCTGGAATTTTTGTAGAAAATACATTTTTACATACACTATATTTTGATCATGGTTTCTCCTCACTCATCTACTATGAGAACCTCCCCTTCTCTCCACCCTTTCAACTCCACGCCTTCTTTCTCTCTATCTTTAAAAAACAAACTGGCAATAAAGCCCAGAATAAAAATAAAGGAAAAGCACTAAACACACACGCCTACATGCATGCATGCACACTCTAAACTCATAAATCATAAACCACAATATGAAAGCAGAAGACCATTAAGGTAAAAAATTACCAAACAATGCAGTATGATACAAAAAATTCTACAAAATGCTGGGCATTTGTCCATACATCTAGTTTGTATACCCAGTGAGGCTCCATTGGGGAAAAAAACAAAAACAAAAACAAAAAAAAAACCTGAAATTCCCTTTGTGAGTGGTTATGAACTGGAGATAGCTTCTTAGTTATAAATAAGGGTTCACTGGGACCCCATTTGCCTTGGACCTGCTCAAGTTTTGTGTGTGCTGCCACAGACTCTGTGATTTCATATGTACATCAGTCCTACATATCTGGAGGACAGTTTCTTGGTGTCACACATCCCTGCGGGCTCTTACAATATTCTGCCTCCTCTTCCTCATAGCTCCCTGAGATGTTTAATGAATTTTTAATGTTTATATCTGGAGATCTTTAATGAATACATCCCATTTAGGACATTTAGGACTGAGTATGCCAAGGTCTGTCCCTCTCGGCATGTGCTGGGTACTTTTATGTCAACATGACACAAGCTAAGGTCATCTGAGAGGAAAGAACCTCAGTTAAGAAAATGCCTCTAGGGAGGGGAGCAGAGAACAACATAGATCTCAATAAAAACCAATTTTAAAAAAAAAGGAGAAAATGCCTCTATAAGATCAGGTGATGGGCAGGACAGTAAGTCATTTTGTTACCTAGTGATCAATGTGGGAGAGCCCAGGCTTTGGTGGGTGGTGTGATCCCTTGGCTTGTGGTCCTGGATTCTATAATAAGGCAGGCTGAGCAAGCCATGAAAAGCAAGCCAGTAAGCAGCATCCCTCCATGTTCCTTCGCTGTTCCAGTTCTTTCTCTGACTTCCCTCACTGGTGGATTCTTATCTGAAAATAAACCCTTTCCTCCCCAACTTGCTTTTTGGGTCATGGTATTTCATCACAGTCAACGAAACCCTAAGACACAGCATATACATTGCCCAGTTGTGGGTCTCCATGTTAACTCCCATCTATTCTAAGAGGAAACTCCTCTGGTGAAGGCTGAGTGAGACATTAATCACGTTATACTCAGTTCCTAGATTTAATTACATTGAGATAAAAGAAAGACAAAAATTTTAAAGATTATATTAGATTTTAATGCTATTCAAGTATTAAAATGTAAAAGGCATAAAATCAAAATATACTAAGAAATAAAAATAAAAGCCTCAAGAAAACAGAGAAACCAGAAGTACTCTGAGAGACATTTCTTTTGCTGGGAATAAAACATCTTGGTCTGCAAAAAGAATGTAATCCTGAACATAGCTCTCATAAAAGAAATAATAAGAAAGGTCTATCAAACTCAAAACTTTCTTACATATATCAGAGCCCGAAATACACAGACTCACAAAGACAATTGTTATCCATATCAAACAAGAGCAGAAACAATAAGCAGAATAATGTGAGGTGAGGACCCTTGGGTATTATGTACTTGTGTGATGTCTCAGTACTCCACAGCGTTCAATGTGAAATTCCTCCCTCAGCTGTAAACCTGGCATTTGGCAAACTTTCACCTTCTGTCTGTTATATTTAGCAGAGATGAGGCATTCGGCATAACACAGCGAGTTCTGTCCTCCCACAAGTGTGCAGCTCTCCTTCTTGCAATCCTTTTAGTCTTACGTTCTCACGAATATCTTAAGCGTTTTACAGCAGACAGAAAATGAAAACACACTAATTATACTTAATTATTTAAAGGTTGGTTATTTCAAATATCTACCATGCAAGACTTATATAATCAAAGACGCAGAAATTTCTCAATTTCTTTTTGAAGTTAGCAAAAAGTGATTAAGTCAGTTTATGCACAAGCCTGGAGTCTTCTATTACAAAGGGCAGCCAGATAACAATTTAAATCAAATTTAATATATAAATTGCTTTTCTCCCATTCATACATAATAATGTTCACCCAGATGGACATCTTAGGTAGTGAGTAAACATTTTAATTTTTAATTTAATCTAATATTTAAATATTTGTTGGTGAGAAACTCAACTGATTCATAGAACAGTCTACCTTGTGAAAAGTTGATGTTTCCTTACTTTATCCTCTGCTGGTTCGAGTTAAAACCATTCTTATCAGTAAATGCTGGTCCATGGTTCCAGTTTTTCCACTCACAGCATCCAAAAACAAAAAATACAAGGGCTGCCTCGCTTGAATATTGTCTAACGAAGTTTCAGACATTTACATCCAAGAGTCTGGTGGGTCACCTCACCTTCCTTGATCATTCAGATTCAGCCTAAGCTTCATTTATGACTCTGGATATCTCCCTCCCTTTCTTTCTCTCCTTCCCTCTCTTACCCTCCCTCACTCCTCTCTTTCTCCCCCATCCTTCTCCCCCTTTCTCTCTTTCTTCTTTCCCTGACATCATCAAAAAAATTATTAGGTCTGTGAAAGCAGAACTCAATTTTTCTTGCTCTCTATCTAAAACTATGCTTGAAACAGAGTAGGCAGCTGATAGGAGTTTACTCCTTATTTATCCAGTGTGAGTATAGCTGGGTGTTCTGCCAAATTCAAAATGAATGGAACCAAAGGAAAAACAATATGAAAATGTAACTTTTGGTCATAGACAATGATGAACACATAAAAGCTAATCTTTTTGAGTGGTAGATGACTTACATTTACAAATGCTGTTTTCTAGTTTTGAGCTAGGAGGTTTAAAGTCAGCATTGAAGGCTATGAAATTTGTTGAGCAGTTTCATGAATCCTCTAATAAAATTAGCATCAAGTTTAAGGTGTGCCATATTATCATTTTTCTTGAGAAATTTCTGAAGGATAATTTAATTCTTTACCCCAGAAACGATGTCTGAGAAATGAATATGTTTCCTTGAATCTGAAACTGCTTCTCCCCCAAACCTTGTCATCTAGTTTATAAGAGAGAGAATTCTTGAATGGAATATATGTATGGATTGACATATTGAAAGCTTGAACGGAGCAGGCTGAGGAATAAAAATAATCCTTCAGAAAAATCTCTTTAGTCCCTAGAAATCTGTCCTCAGGTGACACCAATAACAAAGCAGCTCCTTCTACTTGGCTCAGAGCAATAAAACCTTGTCTGCTATAAATGCCACAAGTGTTTTATTCAGACAAGCAGAATCTAATTTTTCGGTTCCTTTCTCTTTTTAAAAATTCATTTCCTGTTCTCTTTCTCCTTCTTTCTAAACTCCCTCATTTTAGTAATAGCCCCATCTCTTCCTCAATTGCCTTCCAAATTGAAATAGTCATTGAAGAATCTACATTGAAGCGCTTTTCATTCCTGCAGCCAGGTGCCTTTTGATTCTCTGTCTAAATTGGGTCTGTTGTTTAGGCATGATCCTCCCATTCAAGCTCTGGTTTGCTCTAACATCATCATTATAATCAGGACGATGATCCTGGGATAAGCAACAATTTTTTCAAAGAACATATATACTTCATCTCTCTGAGGAGCATAAACTTATTCAGGCAAAGAAAATCTCATTAGCCAACTTAAGCAAGTGCACATGCATACTGGCAGTAACCGCTTTAGATGGCCAAGTTCCAGCTCAGTATTTCAGAAGAATCTAAGAGTGTATTAGCCTTCCGGACAAATTTAAAGATTATCCAACAACAGCAACAACAAAAAATCAAAGGCATAGTAACTATAGTTCTTTAGATAGATAGTTTCTTACAACACTATAAAACCCAATTCTTCAAGTTCTGTCTAAATTTTCAAAAGCTGGAATAAATTTCACAGTGATAGATGTAAAAAGTTCAGGGATATTCCTCTTTATTTAACTTCCCCTCTAATTTCCATCAGACATTCTAAAATTTGAAATTGCATGTTAAACAAAGAGCAATACGTTTGTAGAGTAAAAAGAATTAAAAACATCATTTTCTGCCCATAGAATGTAATACAGAAAGGACTTGAAAGAAAACCTAGTGTACAGCTTCACTGTTTGGAAGAGGAAAAGGACACATGGGTATTTTGTCACATCGGCCATGCCAGTCAAGTTGTTTAGAGGGAATGTTCAGACTCAGCGTGCTTTCTTTTAATGCAAATCACATGTGTGCTACCACTCTGTACCGTTTGATAGCTAATGCAAATAGATGAAATACCCAAACCCGTCTGAACACTACCTCAGCTCAGAGTCATGCAAAGTTAAACAAGAAGGAAAAGGAGACTGTGAAGAGTTGTTCTCCTTTGAAATCTCTCAGATTTACTCTCCCAGACAAGGAAAATGTTCACCCTGAAAAGTAGTAGGCTCAAGTCTCTGAAGTTGCTTAGAAATCTATTGATAATATTTCATTAGCAGCAGAGTACTAAGTTCCTATTCAGACACTAGCTCCCAAATGTAGAGAAATTGGATTCCTGGGGTAATGATTCATTAACTTCAGCTCCTCCTTTGCCCTGTTCCATTTGGGGGGATTGATTTCCTTTCTCCATATAATTTCACTTGTCACTATTCATGACTTGAAAATTGACCCTCTCTTCTCTTTGTACTTTTACCCAGGAGCCAAGTTCTATTCTTAAAAACAATTGGAATTGCACATTAATGAAAAATTATTGAAGATGGCATTTGCAATAATGCTTGCTTTGAATCACTAATGCAAAACACTGTTCTTCAGATATTCCTACAAAGAAATCCAAATTACCACTAGCAGTTAAATAAAAGAACAAAAATACAAGTGTCCAGTCCTTTCCTCATCTAATTCCAAACGCACTCCAGCAGTGAGCTTAATTTTCGGCTTCCTTTTCTCCTAGGGAAAAATGAAATAGACAATCATGAGTTCTCTGCCTCTCTTTTTATAAAGTGATACTCAAGTTTAAAGGCAAAGAATAAAAAGGTAGAAAGGAAACTAAGTCCAACTTTTCACAGAAGTTGAAGGAAGAGAGCCCTTCTGGGGGCTGACAGGGTAAAACATTCTCCCCTCAAGGAAGAAGATGTCTTCTGGAGTCAAGCTTGATCAATGAGCAGCCGAGATTAGCATTCATAAAAATACTATTGTAGCATTGGTGAATATCATCAAATGGATGTGTGAGAAGAGAATACAAGGGCAGAAACAGAACAAGAGCAGAGTTTGCTGGATCTGGAAAGCCCTTGTGTTGTGCACTTGGTGAAAGTGGCCATGTGGTCCCACCATAGTCCTTGGAGACAAAGATAGGGCAACTTTCTCTGCTGTGTGAGTTCTGACACTCTTCTGAAGTACAGCTTTAGGAAAAATGGGAAATCGAATAGATAGCTATGGATAGATGAAGTGGGAGGTGCCAGGAAAGGGAGGATGAAATAGAAAGGGGGAGAAACGACAGGGGGAGAAAAGAAATATGGGAAGGGTCAACTAAAACTAAGCGCCATTTGAGGGGTCATGTGGAAATAGGTCCCATTTGATAAAAAAAAAATGTATAGAAAAGACAAAGTTCATCATTTAAACTAAAACTGTGGAATTGAATAATCAGATCCTTTTGGAACCTTAAAAAAATAACAGCAGAACAAAGTTGAAAGGCAGAGTGGCAGCAGATTTAGATATTTAAACACTAACAAGCATCAGAACATAAACGTGAATTCCATTTTTTAGTTAAATGTGGAGACACAAAGAGAAAAAGACCTAAACAGTAGCTCTTAATTCTACCCCTTGGTTCCCAGGGGAAAGTCCACCCCTTGGCTCCCAGTGGAACATCCACCCCTTGGTTCCTAGTGGAATGTAAACTCCTTGGTTCCCAGTGGAACGTTGAAGCAGATATACAAGTAGGGTAAAATTTTCAACATTTCCAGAAAAAAATTACAACAAAATTGTGAAGCATGTGCAATATTTTAAAAAAAATTGGTTGGATATTACACAAACATGAGTAACATAACTGGTATGAAGGCCTTTTTTTTGCCCTTGTGAGCATGTCTGCTGCCTGAGAAGAACCGGAGATACTTATTAGAAACCCATCAGCACACCCAAGTCGGAGGAGCTGACTTTGGCCCTGGTACAGGCACACAGCATGCTGGTCTGGTTAGCAACCTTAATCACTCTGAAGACAGTGCAGAGTTTGGTGGAGTCTCCTCACAGCAGTACAATCAGCAGGAATTCTGCAGTCATCAGAACCTCTCCTAGACAACATGAAACTGCCCCAGCCAAAGCTTGTTCCCAGTTTAGGTATCTGATCTTTGGATATTGATGTTTTGAAGACAAATCCATTTAAAGTACAAAAATGATCTTTTAATGGTCAACCAAATAATTTTGAGACCACCCAGAAGAAGCTGTGAAATAAGTAAATAAATAATTATGTTGGCCCTTTTGCTTTGCAAAGCCCAAAATGCATTGTCTTTAAATCGGTGACTTGAAATTTGGGGATTTTTCAAATGACGGCTCAATGAATAAGAGCGCTTATAATGCAAACATAAGAATCCGAGTTCAATCTCCAGAACCTACTTACGAAGTTGGATGTGACCACATGCATGCCTGTAACCTCAAACTGTGCAATCAAGGACAGGGATTCACTGGTTTTGAGGATAGCAAGGAAGCTCCAGGTTCAGCATAAGATACTGTCTTAAGTAGATAAGCCAGCAAGTAATAAAGCAGGACACTTGAAATTCATCTGTGACCTCAACATGTGTTCACAGTTGTGACTAAACACATGAGTGCAAATATAGCACATACACATACAATGCACTCACACACAGATACATACACTTACAATACTCTCTTTCATACACATACATGGCATGATTAATACAAACCCAGAGACTAATATTGGGATCCAACCTGAAGGTCAGAAAAGCAAAACAGCCAGTCACTGGCTCTTACCTCTACCCCAGTCCAAAATGGTGATCCTTCCTCCAGGAATCTCAGAATGAGACTGTGTCTGAGAGCTATCTCAGCCTGTCTTGTATTCCTCTCTAGTGCTGGGATTAAATACATACACCACTACTGTCCAGTTTCTATGGCAAACTAGTGTAGCTATTGAAATTAAAGATGTGTGTCACCACTGTCTGGTCCATAAGGCTACCCAGTGGGGAAGTTTTACTCTTCAACCTTCAGGGAAGCTTTATGTATTAAAATACAAATGAGATATCACTGCACACACATGCATATACACACAAAGAACATTTTTGAAAGAGATATACATAGATGCACATAAATATTGGCATATATCATGTGTTTACCTTAGCCTGGTTTATATTGGGAAAGTATTAATTGAGTATGTTTTCTTTCCTTATTCCTACTATGTGTAATGTACTGTTTAATGCTCTGAATTATCTTTCTATATTTTCTTCATTATTTTCATTGGTCTTCTTCCATGTTCAGTTCATGCCTCCTACAAGAGAAGTGGTTTCTACAATCTTCACCTAAATAAATATTCCACATGTGATTATAGACATTTCTGCATATTGTTATCATTGTACTTACTACATCATATTAAATCTGTTTGAATGACTTTCTTTTATAACAAACCACTAAATCATAAGGTATTCAAAATGCATTTTGAGTAAACCCAAAAAGAACTGCTTAACTGACAGGAAATACAGAAAGAACAATTTAGAGCAAGTCATATATTTAGCTTTGAATGTAGTGAGTTTGTAGCAATAATGGAATAGAAGTTTCTGGAAAACTATTTAGAAAATTTCCTCGTGGGAATTCACACTTTGAGAGCAGAAGAAAAGTCAGGAAATAAGAGATTATATGTCAATTTCAAGTGTTTATTCGAGAGTAACACTTTAAAATATTAAGGAGCATGTCAAGGAAAACATGGGAAAAGGAACAAAAGAAAGTGACCATGCAAATTCTTATTCTAACCAGAACTGAAGCACCAAATCTGAATTTCAATGTAGAGTGTCCAAGCTACTTTGTTGGGATGATGGCAGTATGGTCTGGGAAGTCCATCTGTATATGTGTTGTTTTCATCCCTTAATGAATAAAGAAGCTGCTTTTGGCCAATAGCTTAACAGAGTAAAGCCAGGCTGAAAGAGATAAAGAGAGTTGGCAAAGTTAGTGCGATGCCATGAAGCCACCAGAGGGGAAAGATGTGAGCTACCAGCTAGAACCTTGCCAGCAGGCCTCGAGCCTCATGGTAAAATATAAAATAATGGAAATGAGATCAGACCTTTGTCAGTTGCGGGGTTGGTGAAGATCTTCTCCCAGTCAGTGGGTTGCCTTTCTGTCTTAGCGACAGTGTCCTTTGCTTTACAGAAGCTTCTCAGTCTCATGAGGTCCCATTTATTCAATGTGGCCCTTACTGTCTGTGCTGCTGATGTTATACGTAGGAAGCGGTCTCCTGTGCCCACTTGTTGTAGTGTACTTCCCACTTTCTCTCCTATCAGGTTCAGTGTGTTCAGACTGATATTGAGGTCTTCACCAACCCCACAACTGACAAAGGTCTGATCTCCAAAATATATAAAGAACTCAAGAAACTAGACTGTAAAAGGCTAATCAACCCAATTACAAAATGGGGCACTGAGCTGAACAGAGATCTCTCAACAGAAGAAGTTCAAATGGCCAAAAGACACTTAAGGTCATGCTCAACTTCCTTAGCGATCAGGGAAATGCAAATCAAGACAACTTTAAGATACCATCTTACACCTGTCAGAATGGCTAAAATCAAAAACACCAATGATAGCCTATGCTGGAGAGGTTGTGGAGAAAGGGGTACACTTATCCATTGCTGGTGGGAATGCAAACTTGTACAACCACTCTGGAAAGCAGTGTGGCGGTTTCTCAGAAAATTTGGGATCAACCTACCCATGGACCCAGCAATACCACTCTTGGGAATATACCCAAGAGAGGCCTTATCATACAACAAAAATATATGCTCTACTATGTTAATAGCAGCATTGTTTGTAATAGCCAGAACCTGGAAACAACCTAGATGCCCTTCAATTGAAGAATGGATGAAGAAAGTATGGAATGTATACATATTAGAGTACTACTCAGCAGTAAAAAACAAGGACTTCTTGAAGTTTGCAGGCATACTCCTCCTGCCTGTGGATCAGGATGTAAAGTTCTCTCCTACCCCCTCCAGTGTCATGCCTGTCTCCTTCCTGCCATAATAATCACAGACTCACAGACTAACCCTCCAACTGGAAGCAAATACCTAATTAAATGTATTCTTTTTAAAGAATTGCCTTGCTCATGGTGTCTCTTCACAGCAATGGAACAGTAACTACTTAAGACAGCACCTTCTATATACATTCTTCCATTACATTTTCTTTGTACATCTGCACCGCAGTGTTGCCGTGTATCCTGGTCTCGTCCTCTTATATGAGCATCAGTCTTATTATACTAGGGCCCACTCTAATGTCTCCAGTACTTTATGTAGAACTGTGAGAAACACGGTCTTTAGAGGCCATGTTTCTCACAGTTCTACATGAACTACTGGAGCAGGAGAGTTCTTTAGCATATGTATTGGGCATCAAACAATTCAGTCCTTAACATTATACCCTTTACACCCCCAAAATCCATCAATGCCCTTCTCGGCAGAAAAGTATATCCATTATCATCCCAACAGCCTAAAAGCTTTCGTCCATTTACAGCATCAAGCCTATGCTCCCATTGTGTAATCCTTTCCTCCGAAGTGTTGAAGAGAGAACAGGTGTTTGTAGCACTTACTTACAATGTTGAGGAAGCTTTTGACTTGTGAAAGACTCAGAAAAGTCATGCAATTTGCACAACCCAGTAAACTCAGAAATTACTGGATTAATAAGGCATGTCCCCAAGATTACATAAACAAGAAAACTCACGCTGGAGGGAGGAGATTATCCAGATGACTGAACTGGCTGCAAGTTATACAGGAAGCTCCAGGATGCAACATTTGTGAGTCATCCCCCATACTGAGGTGAGCTTTATGATGACATAGTAGTCACTGAGTAACTCCTCACCCATGCAATTATAAGTAACCCCAAATAAAAACCTTGGTTCAAAAAGACAGACTTGAGTGGGATTGTTTCTTTGGTCTGTTGTCAGTATTCTATCTGAGCTAATTAAATGTTTGTTCACATCTCCCCACCAAAAAAAAAATGCAACAACAAAGCACAGCAGTTCAAAATCTGTCTTAAATATTATCTAAATCAAATGTGTGAAACACTTAAGATTTGACACATCCTGGTAGAGAAGCACAGAGCCCTGTCTAGCTGAATCAATGAGACCAGACATATCATATGATTCTAAAATATAATACTGAGTAAAACATGAAACAGACATTCCTACCTCAAAAATTAGAAATTGGAAGGAACAAATGGATTGGGGACACTGCCCAATTTCATAAACTGAGATACTCAAGGGGCATCATCATTGGCTTGAGCTGAAGGTAGCAGTCCTTTCCTCAAGGTGATACCTTGATACCTTCATAGCCTTGGGAATTAAGCCTACACCTGGGGTTGTGATACTGATGTTGCCTAAACATCATCTTTGGCATCCTCCCCAAAACATACTTGCTTAATTTTGCAGTATTGATGGGCTGGGAATTTTTCAGCTCTCCAGTTTTTGTTCTTTTTGTCTGTTGTCTCATAAGTCACTACACCCTTTAAGGAGAAGCCAGGCTGCATGTTTGACACTTAGCTTAAAATTATTCTCAGGTAAATATTCAAGTTTTTTATTAACAAATATAGCCACCCATCACACGTTAGAACTTATCAGATCCAAAGGATCCCATGGCTCCTAACAAGAACCATATGGTCTCGCTGTTGTATCCCGTTTTCAGCTGAGAGCTCACCAGAAGCCCCTTTAGTGTTCATGTTTCTACCAACAACACTCCAAAGCAAGCCAGACTTTCCCAACTCTTCCAACCCCAGTATCAAACTTTATATTTTCTAGAGAAGTGGTTCTCAAAGTTTCTAATGCTATGGCTTTTTATACAGTTCCTCCTTTTGTTGTAACCACCAACCCTAAAATTATTTTTATTGCTACTTCTTAATTGTAATTTTGTTACTGTTATGAATCAGAATACAAATATGTGATATTTAGATGGTCTTAAAACAACCTTGTGATAGGGTCATTTGAACCTGACCCATGGGGTCACAACCCACAGGTTGAGAAACACTGCTCTAGAGAGAATCAACAGAATAAGAACAGAGAGGAGAAATCTGTTTCAAGATCCTGGCTCATGCAATTATTGAGGCTTGAAAAGTTCAAAGTCTGATGATTCAGGAAAGAAGAAAGAAAACTCAAGGAAGCGTTAAAAATTCAAGTCTAAACACTGACTCCTAGAAGAGTTCCTTGATAGGAGATTTGAATTAATTATGTCCACCCACGTAATTAAGGACCCCTGTGTTTCTCGAAGCCAGTTTGATTATTAATCTCATTTTTAATAATTTGAAAGGACTTCTAAGACCTTGAAAGGCAATGTATTTGCCCAAATAGTGCTAAAACTACCTATCAATATTATGATCTAAATTATTAGCTATTAAGAGATATACTTTGCTTATTTTTCCATTATCAATATAAGTGACATTATTATTGTCTTTTTATGGAATTTTTAATTGTTCCTATAAATATTGTAAGTTCTCTCTGACCACCTGTCATAGTCACAAACTGATTCTATGAAAGTCTTTCTACTTTGAAAACAAATGTAACCTTCCCTATGGAGCACATCATGGCTCATCCTGACCACAGCAATGACCAGAAGTGAGGGGAGGGAGAGCGGCTAAGGTTCCTCCTGAGGAGGGATCATCCATCAGTTACCATTGCATCTCAGAGGCTCCTGCAAGGCTGTCCAGTATTTTATAGCTACACATATGATGTCGAATATATTCCAGTTTTTATCCTGAGTAATAAGCAGCTGTTTGTAGGTGTTTAATGGACCTATTATTTCTGGAATTCTATGAAAAGTCACTTTTAGTGAAAAATAGTTGAGCTTTGTTTCAATAGTGCCTGCTGGCTGTACCTGACTTAACATCACCTTTACCCATCACTACTTCCTTAGTAAACACTGCAATGATCCTCAGATTTATATTCCTACAGACAAATTTCATTTCCACAGGACATTCTTCGAGATGACTGGAATGCCTGTGCCATTGTTTGGTTTGAGCAGTGATAAATAATTGTTGGTATTATTTTCTTATAATGAAGAAATTTGTATGTGGTGCGTTGCTTGCTGGTAAACATCAATTTAAATACTTTTAGTCAAAATCAAGAAGATAATTGTATCAGTTGTCAATTCCTGACCATCATGGAGGTAAATTTTAGAATTAGGGAAAGAAGACAGTGTGACTGACACTGACTAGGACTGGGTGATGTTGCCTGTGTCACTGAGAGTACTGGCTAAGATCCTTCATCAATCAAAGCCAGAGGACATGTGCCAATCTCTGAAACCCAAACCTACAAATTTATTGTACCAAACATGGTATTTGATGTGCCATTTCCCCTGAGAAAGGTGTCTTTTCTTAGAAACCTTTATTCTTGTTTTAAAAATATTTGAGTGGCAAGTTAGTTACATTGTCCAAATAAATATCTCCTCACTCATACTAACATAAAAGTAAAATCAATGTTTTTCTTTCAGTTGCTTCTACAATAAGCCTCTTATTTTAGATTTGAAGAAAAACTGCAAAGATATTTCTTGGTCCTGATACCTCTGTGAACACAACTCTAGGGTAAGTCGTTCAATCGGGGTGCTTCTAATGCCATTGGTTCCAGCATAAACAAATAGAAATACACGTTCTCAAACTTAAACCAATCAAATCAAAGCTTTCCTTCTGTATTTACCTTATTAAGTTTACTCTCTTGCCCCCTTTGGTTGAAACCCTGAACTACCCAGGGTTTGCTATTTACTGCAATAAATTATTTTAAAATATAATGTTTCCATTTTTCTTTTCATGTTTTTAAACTACTTTCTTTATTACCAACATTGTATTTAACTTCAGCAAGCACACTTATTAAAATAGGAAGTGTACCACTGTAAGTAACCACAGTATTATTCACAAATTAGGTTGAGCTGATAGAAGAGATGATCTCAACATTAGAGAACATCAGCAAACATAGTTATTTTTGTCACCTGGTTAAGGGAGCTTTTGTCAAGATTTTCCTCCCTAATTTACTTTTTTAAGCTATTCTATATCCCCCTCTTATGTGGAATCAAGATGTGAGGCTAAGGTTAAAAGTCATTTTGTGAGAATAACTCTAAATGTGTAACTTGGAATCCAACTCTATGGGGAAAAATAACATTTTCCTCTATCTATTTATATTTAATTAGATTTTCAGCACTTATTGATATCAACATGAAATTGTTAAGTATCTTGTGTCCTCAGGGTTATAATCCTGTACCAGGTTTTATTTTGTTTGTTTTGTTTTATTGTTTCAATGGCTCCATGCTGGCCCCTGAGCTCCTTTAGGCAGTCTCCCAAGACCTTTCACCTGTTTTTATTCTTTGGGTGTTCTGAGCACATTTTTACTTTCCACTGCTTCCCTAGCCTTATTGTGTATGAGTACTTTATTTTTAAAGCCAAATAAAATATTAAAAGCTCAAGACACTGGTTCTGTTTGTCTGGAATGAAAAGCAGAACTTCCTAATAACTTTTGTGATCTTTGTAGGTAGAACGGCAGGACCGTTTCACCAAGCGATGATTAAGCAAACAGCCAGGTTAAAGAGTTATGTGAGAAGGTTTCTCCCAGCTGAAACTTTCATGCCTCAGGCGGGAGAGACAAGGCAGTAACACTGAATTCTAATAAAAGCCTTTAAAACCTTTCGCTCCAACACAACACCAGCGGAGATTATGGACTCCCTGTTAATACAGAGCTCTATTGGCTGCAGTCTCTGAAGCGCCCTTTGCGCTTTCTTTCAACATTTGCCAGTGTTTGTAAATGTACAGTTGTCACTGTCCTGTGAAATCACCTACAGAATAATATATTCTCTATATATAATGATTTTGGCCCTGGAGACCCTAGGAAAATCTACTGTGTAGATCCAGGTCACTTACGCAAGAATGAGCTGAAACACAGTTGCCCTTGGAATCAACAGGACTCCTGAGGATTCTAACATACCATATGTCTGTGTTTGTATGTACCTTAAAAGAAGAAAGTCTACAGGCATTTTTATTCTGTATTTGAGCTTCCTAGGAGGCAGCCTACACTTGCCTGACAGCTTTATCGACATCACACAAAACCAGGTTTGAACGAAAATGACACAATGAAAAAATATGATTAATATTCGACATTTTACGTTTTCCAAATGCATACCCAGGTAGTTAGGTGAGAAAACCGGCTGTGCCAGTGAAGGGTTCTCCGCATATCATGCCCCATATTTGGAACGAAATGGGATTCTTCTAGGTAAACTAAGAAAAATAGATGAATCTCTTTGTGCTCTCACGGTTATTTATGGAAAGAGCACAAGAATTTAGAGATTCTGCAGTGTGTCCCGGATTATCATCATCATCATCATCATCACCATCATCATCATCACCATCATCATCATCATCATCATCATCATCATCATCATCATCATTGCTACTTCTGAGTGTTTTTAAATGACTCTTTTCAGCATCCAAAACCATATAAAGAATGGTGCAATCGCTTGTGGATCCAGTTGCCATCAGCTTCATCGGGTCAAATGCCACTTGATATTTATTATTCTTTAGGATTTAGCAGAGTAGGTACACACATCTTTAGATGACCTAAAATGAAGAAAATGTTTTTAAAATAAAAAGCCTTAGTTTTTTACTTTTACCTTCATTCACCTTCTCCTACCATACTCTTTTTTAAATACAGATTCACGATTTCCCTTCCTTCAGTTGAATAACTTTAAATTTTAGAGTGTGTCCTCTAGGCTTGCCCATCTGGGAATGTCTTTATTTCTCCTTCATTTCTGAAATATATTTCCCCTGACATAGAATTTGAAGTTAATGCCCTTGTACTTTCACCACTGTCTCTACCGCACCCTCTCCTTGCCTCGTGTTTTTGGTGAGTCTTACCCTTGTGCCTACAAAGATAAAATCACCTTTGCCCGTGGATTTTCTGGATATCTGTTTCAAGATTTTTGCAGCATAAAAATGCTAATCCCGGGTTTTTTTTTTTTTCTTCATTGGTTTTTCTTTGGGTTCTTAGAGCTAACTGGAAGTAACTTGGGAACATTCACAGCCACCATCATTTCAAATATTCACTCTGAAATATTCTTTTACGTTTTCCTTTTGCTAGTACAACTAGATGTATATTTTAAGCAGTTGTTTCATAGTTGTTGGTATTTTGATATTTTCAATCTCTTGCTTTCTATTTATTTCAGGTAGGAATATTTCTAGTGACATGTACTAAAGTTCATAAATTACATCCAGCCAGTTAACAAAAATATTCAAGGCATTTTTTTCATTTCTGTTACTGTCTTTTTTGATTTTTTAGAGTTTCCTTTGAATACTTCTTAGTATTCCCATTTCTCAGCTACCATTACTTTACTGTTTTTATGTATTTTTCATTTTTGTTGGATGCATAATGAATTAATATTAATGTAATTTATATCCCTCAACTTTTAAACATTAAATCTGTCATTCTGTTGTTGATCTAACAAGTATACAGATATGAATATCCATTTAGTTGGATCCGGCTTTTTATGTGTGACTATGTCCCTCTGTATTGAAGCATTCTCTCAAAAATGAAAGACAACTGGCTCTTGAAAAACCACAAAACCATTACAAGAACTCACAAAATGTTGTCAGGCTCACAGGCCCTCCCTGAGGACCTACAAGAGGCAAATAAATGATGTGGAAGACTCTTGAGGGGAGCTACCTACATGTGGGTTTGTGCAGGTATCCTCAGAGATGTGGCCTTTGCGTGCCGTCACCAAGCTGAGGCAGGCTCATCCATAATGCAGCTGCTTTTGAATCATCTTTGCCTCTTAACAACCACAATCAACTCTTTGGTTCACCAAACAAACGTGGCTAGGCTATTTTTGATATGTTGGCATTGCCCTATCCAAGTGTTCGTATCTCCTAAAGACAAGCTATGGCAATAAATTTGTTTCATGATAACTGTAGCTATAGAGGCAAGGGTAAAACGAAGAACTTTTGTTATCAGAATCAGTTGTCATCTATGGCTACTACACGACAATCCTGTGGCACAGTAGCAAGAGGTGTGAAAGGTGATGCTTTCAGTGGTCCCAATATTATGTTTCACTATCTCAGTGGTCCTGTGTCCCTAGGCTGTGATGTCATCAAGTATTCCATATCTTTCTTTCTCTCCCTTACAAGGCTAGTGGGGAAGATAGAGTCATATATTTAATTGTCCCCTGCAGCTCTTTGGCTGTGTGTTTTAGTTATGAAGGAGACTTTGGGACACCCTGTAAGGATGACGCCCATTGTCATAGTCATGCAGCATTCTTCTTGCCTCTACCCAATGAATGCTGGTAGCATTCCTGCCTACGCCAGCATGGGTGATGCATACAAAGGCCTTCTCTAGAGATACCTGCACGGTGCCTGCTAGGAGAGGTGACCCCTACATCTAAGCAGTTGTCACTCTGAATGTAGCCCACACCCTGTATCTCATCAAGCTGGCCAATAGTCTGATTAGCAGATGTCCCCAGCTTCTCCCAACCTAGCACCCATGTGGACTAGACTCTTTAGATTGACTTGTCTCTCCAGATCTCAGCATAATTTTTGTTCTATGACATCAGTTACATGAAGAGTTTAAGAAAATTAATTTATTTTTACTTTTCAAAACTTTTTTTCAAATTGTACAATGCAATGACTTTCTAGCTCTTACAACATATGGGGATTATAAAAGTAATATAGTACAGAACACTTTTATTTGGGCATTTTCTCACTCTAGACAGTTCCTGGAATGTACATTTCTCTTTTTCAGGGCCCAAAGCATACAGGGTTAGTAATATATCCAAAGAACCAAGTATTTTACCTTTAGGCAGCCGTAACCTTAAATTATTAAGGCAAGATATTTAACCATTCTCTTAAATCTAACGGGAATTAGACAATTAATCAGTCTTAATAACCAACTCCAGCTATTAGTAACAGCTATTAGCAGATGTCTAGGCTACTGACACACTACATTTTCAACTGAGTTTTACTGCACATTATACCACATGATACAGTTTAAGTGTGGCAGCATAGATATCATGTATATTATATATGTGCTGGATGGATACATGTTGTCCTTATACATAATATACAAATGCATTTCCCCATGTTTCAGTTTTAGATCTCTTCCCCAACCTTGTCTATTCTTTCCTCTGCCCTGGGAAACTGATCAATAGAAAGTAAATTAAAATTCTCCCTTAGTTTCTGGCTTCTGGTTGAATTGAAAAAGAACAGAAATGCAAATGGAAGAAAAAAAACTAAAACAGAGGCTTTCAATTCCTCAGTTCTTCCCCATGTGCTCATTTTAGATGGTATGCATCCTTTCAACAGTCTACCGCTGTCCCTTCGACATGAATTTCCCAGTAAGAGATTTCAAATGGTTATGTCTGCTGCCCACTCACGTCTGAATCATAAAATTCCAGCTGTTTATCTAAGTGTACTGTAAATCACTCTATAGCACCTAAGACAAAGAGGCAAACAACCCTGCAGTACTGAGAAAATGCCAGCTCCAATGTTCCTTTCCTTTTCCCTTAGCTATTTCCTGGGAGTGCCCTTAGGAAGAAGGAAGTACGCAGGAGGCCATACTCTGGCTCCTCCCCCAGGAATCTTCTACACAGAAAAATTAATTGCCTTGTGTACTCAGCCCAAATCAGTACCTCTTGTCTTCAGGAAAGAATCTGTTCCACTAGCTTTGTGGTCACTGGAAATCTCCTTCAAATTCTGAGAGCTGTTTATCAGACCTAATGTGGGGTTTAATTTGAATGTTCAATGTCTTCCTTCACATTTTTTGTGAAGTCAGGAGAGACATAAATCACTGTTTTAAACCCAACACTGACTATTAAGTTACCCTCAATTATTATGCAAACCACAACTATTTCTCTTCCAAGTCAGGCTAGACTTAAGAGATAATGAATTTCTTTCTTTTTATGTTTGAATTTGATCCTCTATGTAGTATCAGAACCTTCTCCACAAACAAGCCTATGTTATCCTACCTTGTGAGTGACAGATTGCTTTATGCCAACTCGGCTGCCTGAAATTCAATACCTTTTTTAAGGATTGTTATGGACAGAAACTTCTTTATGAAGCACATCTTTATCTTTAATCTAATATTGTCTCTGTTTTTTTGAAATATTATTATGCTTCATTTACACTCCCCTGTTGTCTTTTATTGCACACATACACACACACACACACACAGAGAGAGAGAGAGAGAGAGAGAGAGAGAGAGAGAGAGAGAGAGAGACTTTGTTATTTGATGGAGTAAGTTATTTATAAAATTGATGATAACATTGAGCCTGCTGAAGGTGAGACTTACCTGTTCTCCGAATTCTTTTCCAGATAAGTCCTTAAATTTAACTGGTTCAAATGTTACACTTTTTATAAAAATTCCCAAAATATCAAATGGCGTGTCAGGTCTTGCTAGTACACGTTATGGCATCATCTTTACATATTCTGGTAGCGCCTTATCAAAAATTCTAATTTTATGTTTATCTACCTTCCCTACACTTACATGAAGGTGGAGACTATGTCTTATTTTCCTGACAATGGTAACCTTATCTGTTTGAGCTATGACTAGTAGATTGGTCTTTCTTGCTGCTATTGTTTTGTTTTTCTTGACAGGGTTTCTCTTATTCTATTCCCCCATGAAAGGCATAATACATAAAAAGGTCTTTTGCTCATTCTGTTTCCCCATGGTGATTTGCATATGCAAAGTGCTCAATGAATATGCTCAAACAACTAATTGCAATAAATAATAGAAAATAAATAGATGGTCACTGGAGGGCTTATGTTATTTGCTCAACGTTGTATCAACTTTACCTAAAATAATGGTTGACAGAGAGTTAGTACATCACTATTTTGTTGAATTAATAGATAAATGATTAAATGGACATAAAATTGTAATGAGTTATAGTCTAATATATTCCTAATGCTTACATACTTTAAAACAATTTTAATAAGGAAAAATGAAAGTAACAGTTTCTAGGACAATTCTCCAAAACAGGGAGAGTCTATTAGAAAAAATATTACATATTTTAGAAAACTTTTCTGTGAGGAAAAACATGAGAAGAAACTTTTAGAAGTGAAAGGAGGCTAAAACAAAAATTCTCTAAGTAAGCTCACATTTGAAAGTTTATGAATAAGAAGGTACAGACTTGTGCATAACAAGAATCCAGAGGAAAGAACTGAGTATCCTCTGAAGTATGCTGATGCTAGAGTTAAGGCAGAAAATAAAGAAAGAGTTTTGGGTTATATGTGCTGGTATAGGGGGAAACAAGGGAAATGCGAGTTAAAATTAGCAGCATCACTAGCCAATAGGGGTGAAGGCCTCAGGTAGGCACCAGTTCGACTTCTTCATGCTCAATGAGTTGTATAGGTGTTGTCTACAGCAGTAAGACCTTGCCGCCAATTTTGTGAAGTACAACCTCTGGTCTTGGCAACAATGGGTTGCTTGGGGGATCCCCTGGAAGCACTTTGGCTGATAACTCAATTGTAAATGCTCTGAACTTTTGAGTCTTCTTCAATTATATCAGTAGGCTATTTTTATTACATCCTTGCATAGCTCTCAGCAAGATCAACTCACTGTGAAATGTGGAATTTTGAAGGCTCAAAACAGTATTACCATGTGGAATGGGGAATGAGATAGAAATAATTTACATCTTGATTTTTATGAATACGCAATAATGAGAAATTATATTAGGGAAGGAGCTGGTGAGTATACCTTAACTCCTACCTTCTTAGTTCCTCCCATGTTCTTAGGGTGCTTGCTTGTGTACACATCACTTTAGTCAGCTCTGCATGGACGTGCCCTGCTGGCTCAGAGCTAATCACCATCTATGGTCTACCTCACTTGCTCAAGTTCTGCATCATTTCTTGAATTCATGCTGAACTTTCAAATGAGTTTTACACCATAATCCTAGAGTCTAGACACTCGGAGAAAACAAACCAGAACAAGCAGAAATGATCAACCCTCCAATTTATCGTCACACTTAAAATCCCACGCCATATTTTACATATCTGTGTGCTCTCTATTAAATCATAAAGTGAGTCAGTTGGCAATGATCCCTTCAATGCATGGTAATGCCCAAATCAGATTTGTGGAGAAAGGTAATACTGGGAAATAATAGAGATGTTCTGTGTGCTTCATTATTTTGGGGAATCCATATTCTCTTCCCCCCCACACTTCCAAGTAGTGTGTTTTCTTCAAACATATGAAGCTGTGTGGGAGCTGAGAATTCAACCCGAACACCAAGTTCACTGATAGAGAAGAAAAATGCAATGCTTTCCCCCCCAGAATGCTGTGCAGGTTCATGTAAGATCTCCTCTTACTGAACCCTGCTCAACCTGTCAATTCCCTTGCCGTGTTATTGTTCTTCCTATTCTGCTGAGGCCAAAATATGTCAAATGGACAGACTGCTCTGCCAGATACAGCCAAATTTTGTCAAACTAAGAAAATTAAAGCCAGGCACCGTTATAATCACACAGCTTATAATCACACAGCTTGCGAGTCTGCCGGATGCACAGGCGAGTCTGGCCCTGCTCGCAGCTGCACTCCCCCTTGGCATTTCAATGTTGGCCAAATGTTGATTCAAAGCATAGCAGACCAGAAACCTCTCCAACAACTTCTTCATCTGACACAGCCAAGTGGTTTTGGGTAAGTGGTGTTTGTCAACCTCCCGTCTAAAGTGCTGACCATAAGACATGAGATAATGAACAAAAATTAGCTCCAGTTGTTTGAACTTATCTTTTCTAGATTTTTTCTTTGACTTGTGAGAAAGTCAGGGTCTTCTCTCCCACACACACATTCTTAAACCATTTACTATTTATTGTGTTTCAACATTTCAAAAGTTTGTGTGGTATTTTGTATGGTAGCTTGGTTTAAATGTAGGATGAGAATTATAGTTATACTATCACTAACAATGAGGTTCTGCCAGTTAATTTATGAAGCTTAAGAATCACCTGTAGACAAAGTAAGTACAGGCTTTGACACTTAGAAACGGAGCTCATGATTTAGGCAATAGGTATCTAACTAAACAATGGGGGACTTCCCTCTTGACTATTTGCCCCCTGTCCTTGTCCATGGGAGTCTGGTGTCTGTTAGACTTTCAGGAACTTTGGCTGAGCTCTGAGGTTTCTGAAGAAAAAAAAACTGAGAGTTCTTCATTACCACCACATAAATATTCCAAAGAACAGATGGCTTGGAAATTATCACGCCACAAAGAAAGGTGGAAATGGGAATGACCTTTCTTGCTCAATTATCAATCATCGCTTAATGATGGCTAATTTGAAAGTAGCAGAATTCAATTTCCAGACAGAGTATACAGTGTCTTAAAGGTAAAACTTAGAGTGATGGGCTTGTATCAGAGACAAGGACTTTTAAAATGACTTATTTTACAAAGATACATTTTAACCCGTTGATTTTTCCTCAACCAAAAAAGGACAGAGCATTTAAAAATTGTGTTTATAATTATTTTTTGTTCTTCCTGCTTTAATGTTTGCTTATTTATCAGCAAACACCAAGAATTGAAAAAATATTCTTCCTATAGCCTAAAGCAATAAATACATTATTTCTTATAATTCCCTATAAACACATATATGTGTGTACCCCATATTAAACAGAAATAAAATTATTGAACAATTTGTGTATAAAGGTAAGAAATATCATTCCTAAAATGTCTCTCACAGCTCATTCTTCCAGAAATCATTCTAATGGATTGACTTGGTGAATCTCCAAGCCAGAGAACAGGCAATAATATGCTCAACTTGTTGTCTCAGTCACAAATAGATCTAGACTGGAAATGCACATTCCCAATTTATTTTCTATTGGTTTTTACTGTCATAAATTAACCAAACCATCCAAAACTATTTGGTTCAGTTATTGAGAACATATGTGTATTCAACTTATTTCTAATCTTTAAATATATTTATTCTCTGTTCTTTAATTCTTCCTTGATTTGTTGTGATAGCACTAAAAAAAAAGAACTCTCTGAAATCTTTTCCATTCTAAAACTTAACCTGTCCCACTATTAAATGCTACCACTTTATCTTATGTGTCTCTAGAGGTATCTAAGAAATTACTCATTTGTCCTTCAAGTTCTGAGAACTTTTATAGGTTATGGACCTATGAATTCAATATCTAGAGAGATGATCGTTCTCCCCACATTACTTTCCACTCCATTACAGAAACAGTGGTATATAATACACACACAGTACAGCAAGGGAGAGGAACCTTGAGGTGGTCACGGGTGCAAAGGAAATATGTGGATCGGAGCCTTGATCTATGGAAGCTGGAGGAAGTTGCAAGGACATATCCTGATTTTATAGCCTGAGCATTTCAGGTGCAGAAGATAAAGCCAAAGCATGATTTGTAGACACTGCAGAATGCACCTTCCTTGCTAACACCTGGCATTTTAACTGCCTTCGTTTGAAAATGCATTCTGCACCTCGGATTGTAATTTCTGAGCTGTTGACAATTGTGTGGATTGTTTATGAAGCTCTTTTTAAAAATGCCCATCTTTATTTTAATTTATTTTTGCTTAGTTGCTAAAGCCATAAGATGGCACTGCTAGCTCTAAGGTTCACTTAAAATGGTGAATTACTGAAACATCCAACTCAAGAGGTCAGAAACCATTGAAATTTCAGTTACTCTTTGCAGTTTGCATGGTGTTCTGTCAGGGCTTTGATTGATGCTCTAAGTGAGTAAGCCTTACTTCAATATCACACAAAAGGTTGGTGTGAAGAACGATTCAAAATGAGGACAGTCCCTGAAGCACCACATCCTCCTTCTAAGGTTCACAATAGCTTCCCTGCATGCACACACACACACCACACAAACACACCACAATGTACACACAAACATACTCTGGACCCTGAGAAGGTGAGACTATCCACTGTACATATTGGGAAAATAACCCTACAGATTGGTTTCTCAAGAATTCTTCCAGGCAGACACTTCCTGTTTTATTTTACTTTCCATTGCGCTACTGGAGCAATAATCAAGGCAAACGCAAGCAAACAGTAAAAGAAGCATAACAAAGACTAAATGGAGATTATTTTTCAAGTATCATTTTGTTATCAGTGATCTTATTGTTATTTTTGTGAAAGACAATACCCCTATGGTCTACATGCTACAACCAGACTACCTGATTTCAAAGCTCGACTGTGACACTTCCTAAAAGGGTGACTTTGAGAAAGCTATGTCACCTCTCTGATCCTGTGTCCTCATTCTGAAGTGATGTAATAACTTAGCTACCTTATGGGATTATCACGTGAATTACATGATTTATTCCACATGGGACATTTACAACATTGCCAGGCACATGTAAGTACTTAAGCAGTTTAAGTCCCTTATTACTCGGTTCAACAAATCAAGAATCTCTAATGAATAAGTCCTCAGAAGTTTTAGGGGATAAAGAGAGTAATATATAATCTTAGCCCACAAGAAATTTACAACAGCCATAGATAAGGATCTACATAAGTGCTTAAGAAGCTTTTAAGTTTTATAGAGATCCAGATAACTCAAACTTCCTCTAATCTACTTGGACTTAACCAAATAAGAACATGAGCCAACTGCTAAATGTGGTTTCAAGTACCCATACCATTAATAATGGGAAGACAGTGTCCTGTTCCTCCAGGAAGTAGGTTTTGACTCAGTAGACTATGGAAAGGAAACTTTTCATGGTTTCTATAAATCCAGCAAGAGGAACTGCATTAATGCAGGCACACGAGCTACCTAGCCATTTGCCTGGACTTGAGAGGCCTACTATTTTGAATTCCTGGAGAGGTTTCTGCTTAACTACTCCAACAGTTGAAGAGGAAGGAAAAGTTGAGTAAGTCCTGACTTTTGGGTCTTTATCACAGCCTTTAGAAACTCATGGTCAGACTAAGCATATTCTTGAGCTGCTCCCAGTAACTAGCCCATCTCCTGAAAACAAGGGTAAGTCATGGATGCCAATAATTATCAAAGTTGGCATATAACATGATTGCATATGAAGTGATGGAAAAATGAAGGAAGTATTTTGAGTTTATACAGTGAGAGCCTACCAGAAACAGGCAGCCACATATAATGAATAACTGCTATACACAATGTGCCATTGGAGCTACCAATAAGAAACGGTAGAAATAATAACAAGGATAACCTCTCAACATTCTACTGTGCACTAAAGGCAATAGCAGAAAATTCTTTCTATATTACTCTAGGTTAAAAAATATGGAGAAGAAATTTTAAAAAAAAATTCTCTGCTTAACCTGAATGTTCACCCAAAATATAGATTTTTACTCAAACTACAAAGTCATGCAAGAAGAATAAAAGTCAAGTTCCTAGATGTAGAATCTGTTTTATAAATGCAAGAAGCAGAAAGGAGGGTATAAGACAGGGATGGGGACAGAAAAAGAATAGATTGCATTGAAAAGGGCAGATGGAGAATAAAAGGTGTGTTGGTAGGGCATTTGTCACTATGATAAGGTAATTGAGAAAAGCAACCCAATAGAGCGAAGATTCGGAGCTATAGTTTCAGAGATTTCCATTCAAGTTCTGTTGGCTCCACTGATTTGGGACTGGGGCAAGGCAGAGCATCATGGTTGCTAGAACACACTGCCGATGAAAGAGCTTCTAAGCAGAGAAGGTTGGGGACCAAACATCTGCTTCAAAGGCATACACCAGTGGCCAGTGCCTTCAGCTAAGAACGGTCTCTCACTAGCCCAAGGAGGGAGCCCTCCTGATCTAATAACCTACTAACATGGTTGCAGGACCATGCCATCAACAATTAGCCATCTGGAGACATACTGTGTATCCGAACAACAATATTAAAGCAGGCGCTGAAGGTAAAGAGGGAACAAACCTCAGCCTTGAGGAACTGAAGCCAGGACCCATGTATGTACATGGGAACCATTTACATGAGTGATGAGCTCAGTCTGTGGACACAAGAGAGTCACTGATGTTCCCACAGTGGAGAAATTATGAAGCAGAAAATAAATTCAGCAGGTCACAAAAGTAATTTGGAGGGCTACACTTTGTTGTTCCAGCAAAGGTGTCACAGCTTGCTTCTTTGTCTGCAAGCTCACACCCATCTGTCCCATTCTTCAAAGCAGGCCAGCACAGGAATAATCTTCCATATAATTAGTCTCTCCTTGTTGCTGGGGAATCCTGCTCTTCCAACTTACAGAGGTAAGCAATTTGATACATTTCTCTAAGGACAAATGTAAAAATGAGAAAGATTTAAGATGTTTATACCAAGATCATAGACTATGCATGACTTCATGTCTGCAATTACTTTCTTAGCTAAGTCTCTATAGTCAAGTACTATGTCTTGGAATTCTAGTTCAGTTTATGTAATTTCCTAAAATGTCCTACAACAAGATTTTGAAAGCCATTAGGTCATTTTTTAGTTTATGTTTTTTAATTAATTAATTAATTTAGAGACAGGGTGTGTAATGCCACCTCCCGCGGAGTCGGCGTGATCTCTCATGTAGGCTGTGGCAAAAGCTTCAAGGAAGAGTGCCCGCAGAGAAGGTGTGTGCTGTGCTTCCTTCACTGGAGCCCTTGCACTTTTGGCATTACCTGCTTATGTTCTAAGGAATAGAGTCTGGTTTCTTCTGGAAGGGAAGACAGTATGTTTAAGCTTCCAAAGTCCACTGATGAGCCATTGCCATATGTGGGAGTATATGATGCTGATGGAGGAAGATGGGTTAACATTCAAGGCAAACAGATTTCCAGGTTTAATCTGGTGCTTAGTAAATGAAGAACAAAAGGCAAACTTAAGTAAGAAACAATTTGTCAAAAATGGGATAAGAATAGAAGAGAGAGATAAATGCCCATAACGTCTTGAGATTGGTTTTGGGGAGGGTTTGAAAAGGAGTTAGAAATATGGAGAAGAAGAAGGAAAGAAGTTCTTCTGCATAGATTGCAGACACATAAAAAGACTGGAGATTGTGTGACTGTTAACCACAACTGCTTGCCCTTAGCTCAAAATGCCATGAACTCATAGCCTAGATAAAGATTTATATTGAAACTAACGCCAAGCCATATCTAGCATGACCAACAACAGACTCGCACAGGGGACATCTGTCTGATGAAATTCTATTTTCATGTATCTGATATAATGATTATAAGAATAATCTGTATCACATGAAAAGAATAATGCATGTTGTTAAGCAATCTTTTCTGTATAAAGGATGGGCCTCATGTCTAGTAAAGACACACTGGGATGCAATTTCTTTGAGTCTTGTGTCTGTCTGTCATTCACCAATTCCTTGCCCACCTAAGACCCTGTCCTGTTAGTCCCACTGCCCTGGATGAACTAGCTGGTCCATTGCAGGGGTGTCATTTACTTAGCCCAGCATGTTCTTTGGCACATGAACATTCTACCTCCGTCTCCTGAGCACTAGGATCACAAACATACTACTACACTGGGCAGTCATCAAGAATAAACATTAAATTTAGTAAATATTGTAAATTATTGATGCTATTTTCTTAAAAACACACAAAAGTCCCCTACAACATACAAAATTTTTTAACAAGATTCTAGCTGAAACACAAAATCAATCTCTAAAGAAAATTCTGTTTTCTTCATTTCATTACTGAGTGCAAGTTTGGTTCTGTTTTGGCTGTTGCCCAAGCGTGGTTGACTTCAAATCTGGTATTAAGAATAAGTAGGGGAATTCTTGAGAAACTCAGTGTTGCTTTTTGATGGAAAGTTGGGGATGGGGTGAATGTGATTTCATTGTAGCCAACAGAACATGAAAATGAGACTTCCAGCCGAGTCTTCTCAGGCTGATACTCAAGATACACAACTCAAGTTAGGTTTAGGAGAGGAGAGAGAGCCTGGACAGACCAGGAAGTACTGCATTCATCAAGCTAATCCAAAATGCCAGGACCATGAACCAAACTGAGTTAGAGAGTATGGGAATAATACAGGTATCTCCTGAATGGGCTAAAGAATTGGTCATTTTAAAACATAATAGTTATATAATAACTAAAATGATCAACCTGACTTCTAACTATAAAGAGATGTAACATCAAAATATTCTTCATAAATGTAAAAATTCTTGAATAAGAATTGTAGCCATGATCAACAGTCATAGAAGTAGGATATTAAGTCCTTCTAATTTCATTTTATTCATATGGGTATTGTGTAGACACATGTATGAGGGAGCATATTCCATGGAGATAGAGTTACAGGCAATTGTAAACATCTTAACATATATACTTGCAAATTCTGCCCTCTGAGAGAAAAGTCAGTGCTCTTAAAGCAAGGCCATGTCTTCAGCTCCTAGAATATTAAAGTTGAGAATTACAAGCTCTATTTCAGCACCTGCGTTGGTTAGAACTACCTTTTCTATGTTCGGCATGAGAACTCAGCTTTCCAATGTGGGAATTTCCTCTCAGTGGTACTTGACTTCAAGAGGTTAATACTTCCAATAAAAGCCAAGAATTAATCTCCAGCTGACTCTTCAGAGCCTTGGAGAGCCCCACACATTCAAGAATCTAGCCTGCTTTAATGCCTGCTCTGTAACTTCGGCTGAACTTCCATACCTCCTCAACAATAATCTCTGGGAATTGTGCCTCACACCCTAGACGTTGTCTTTCTAGCAAGCATATATACAAAAGTTCATTAATTGGATTAACAAGAAGCTTAAATATCGGCCCTTGTTTTACCCCAGCTCAAAGGTGACTTCTCAGCAACTTCAAGTAAACACTTTTAATTATTTGAATGCTTTCACCTCTCTGCCAACACAGCTTGGCAGAGAACACAGCACAGACCACATCTTCTGTTGTTTAAGGACAAAGGCTCCACTTTCTCCAGTTACAGGGCAAAATCCCTCTGACTCCTCAATGCCTTTCAGTTAAGCATTTAGGCTTGAAGACATTTTAAAATAACTGTATCATTATTTTTCTGTGATTTGATACTGACTTAGCTAATTCATGCTTGGGATATTCCATCACTTTGCTCAATCTAAGGGCAAGAAGATGGTTTCTAAACTTTCAGAGTTTCCAAAGTGAAGATTTCCATCTACTCTGGGTGGAGAAAACAATGCTGCTTATTGCTCTCCAGAATCTCATCTTCCTTCACAAAAGAAGGAACAACTATAGAGGCTGTAGGGGATAAATCCCCTGAAATTTCTTTCTTGTTTTAAAGAACATATTTTAGTTACTTTTCACATTTGAAGACCTCACAACAAGTGATGTAAAGGAGGAAGTGTTCAATTCCAGTTTTTAGTTCCAGGGAGTCATTCCACCATGACAGGGAAGACATGGGAACATGGAAGGAAAGCACAGAGGCAGGAGTAAGCTGTCTTGTTCATCTATACTCAGGAAGCAGAGAGGACCAGACTCAAGCCCCACCCGCTTGAGACTCAAGAACAACCCGCTTCTTTTAGCCATGATTTACTCCTAATGTTTCCATAGCTTTTCCAAAATGCGCCACCCTCTGCAAATCAAGTGTTCAAGCACACAAGTTTGTCAAGGGGGTTTCAAATTCAAATGACAGATTTTATTCAATATTTCATATCAGTGTCTATGATTCTTTCCACACACACATAGTTTTATCTCTCTCTCAAATTTCATATTGTTTATAATCTGGTGTCATGAGGATTAGAACACTTCAGATTTGATGACAACTTTAAGAGAAAATGCATGCCCTGACATCCAGATCCATGTTAGAGATACAAAAGAAAAGAGGTTGCGGGGAGCTGGGCAGGTTGGCACACAGCTTCACACCTTTAATCCATCACTTGGGAAATAGAGACAGGAAAAAGTCTCCGTGAGTTTGAGGACAGTTCAGTCTAAACAGCAAGTTCCAAGCCAACTACTGCTATTAGTGAGAACTTATCTCAAAAACTAAACAATAAAAAAAGCAAGTACCTCCAATCTAAAACTACACAGTGTTGGAGAAAAGAGCATATATAAAATGCAGTAGTTTATAAAATATTTACTAGTCTTATTTTTGTTTTATCATAATAAACAGTCTAACTGGCAATAAAACCTATGCAATGGAAGATAATAGTTGTATTTTAGTTTTATGGATCATTGTATTAAAGCCAGATTTAAGGAAAGTTGCCAAATTCCTAGAGTTCTTCTTCTCTGAGTGCCAGTATTCATGACCACAACTCTAAATTTTCCAGTTGGCTATCAGTTTATTCCAATCCTAGTTAAGATGGTGTCTTGTTGCTTCGGCTAGGATAACACAAGATTATATCAAGATTTCTCATCCTCATCATAGCCTTCGGTGATACCACCTGAGCCTATTAGTCCAATCATGGTTACCCACTTACAGTCTAGTGATGCTTTGTCTCATGGTAGAAATGGAATTCCATGAATGGGCTAAGACACTGGTTTTCAATCTGTGGGTTACAAACCCGCTGTGGTCCTATATCAGATAACCTGAATATCAGATATTTACACCATGATTCATAATAGTAACAAAATTACAACAGTGAAGTAACAATACAATAATCTTATGGTTGGGGGGTCACCACACCCTAAGGAACTGTATTAAAGAGTCATAGCATCAGCAAGGATTGAGAACCACTGGTCTAAGGGATGAAGTACAAGCATATTCATGGGCCCTGTAAATATCAAAAGGTATAATCAAGACAGCACAAAATTCAATAATCTCCAAGGGATACAAACATGAAGAATAAAAAGCATTCTTAGAGCAGAAATTTCCAATTTGAGCTGCACATAAAGAAACTACAAAGCCTTCAAATGATTGCCAGATGCAAAAGAGAAGTTTCTCTGGAGGTAAGCCTACAAATTTATCTTGCAAGACTTGTAACCACCTAGAACAATCATTCAAGCTTCAACAGAGGAATATATATATGTATAAAGATATTTATGTTAAACCTCGATTGGACCCTTCAGGAAAGGAGTTAAGATAGCTCATGATCATAATTCATTTCTGAGAAACAAAACCAAGTAAACAGAATAATATATGAATGTTACCAATTAATGACCCACAATAAATAATCTTAGGTTGAATAAATAATCCTTTAGGCTGAGCCCTGAAGTGTCAACACCAGTAAACTTCATGAATCTTTTATAGACCCTTGTTAATAATAGACTTTAAATCTGACAGGTAGATGTTTGGAAACAAGCAGAAATCCAAGTAGTGTGAGGCTCTCCATCCTCACTCACTCCTGTCAACTGCAGAACCGTTTCTTCCACAAATTTAACAGCATTCCCTTTGACTAATGATGTGAAGTCTTAGAAATACATTTGTATTTATGAGTGCCTCAAAACGGGTATATTAGGTTGGGAAATAAAAGTCCAAAAAGATAATTGACAACTATTTACTTAAGATGAGCAATATGAAGGAGGAAATTGGAAAATCATGGAGGGAGGCTTTAATTGGGGAAAAAGGAGGTCAATTCAGAAGGGGGAGGAGGTAGAAAAAAATATCGCTAAGGATGGTTTAAGAATCCATAAGGAATAATATTGTGTTTTACTTACCCAAAATTATATATAATACATTTAAACATATACATTTACATAAACATATATACTTTAAGGAAATTAAGCTACTTGTACGAGCAATGCTCCCCCGTGTCTAATAAAAGCCCTAGTGCCAGGTACAAGAAATTTTCATCTTGATGATCAAGGGATTCCAAGGAATTCCTCAAATAATGCAGCCTATTTGTTGCCTCTCAGAGGTTGAAGTCCCAGTTGCTGAAGATGTGATGCGCTTTGGATGGAGGAGTCAGCGTAGCTGAGATGGGTCTAACCAGAAAAATCTCCTTCTTGAGATCTAGCTTCCATAGGCCCGAAAGGTCCTTTTCAACAGTCCTACCCTGCTATGAAGTTTATAATCCACAATAACCAGATGTCCTTACAGGTGCAATAGTAGCGCCCATATCTTGACAGTAACTAACAGCTGTCTAATTGGATGTAAGTCATTCTCACCAGGGGGATATCATGACTGGTACCAGAAATACAGCCAACTGCGCAAGCCCAGTGAGATCATTTATCCTAGAAGAAAAGTTATAACCACACTTCACTAAACCAACATATTCCTAACTTCATTTTAAATACTTATCTTTATACCCCCAAACAACTGTAGCCCCCAAGCCTCACCAAAGAAACTCATTTTACAATAGATATGAACCATTAGAGAAAACCACAACTGGTCAAAATCCAGAAAACAATTCATCGTGGGTGTCGAGCCCTAGTGGGATCATGTACAACCCAACTCCTGCACATAAGGCTGGGGAGACACAGCAGAAGAGGCAGTGAAAAGATTGTAAGCACTGAAGGATGAAGAAGTCTGCTTCATAGAAACAACAGGAAAACATTACCCATGATACTTCAACCATATAGCTGCCTAAACAAGGCCTGAATCAGGAAAATGCTGGTAGATTTTCTAAGGGGAAATCTCATAGGTTCTACTCTTAGACAAAGAAATACAGACAACTAAAGGATGTTGAGACTTGGAAATGTAGACTTTTCCCAGGAGCAATCCCCTAATTAGTTATCCAATATGAAACAGTTCTGAAATCCTGTGCATTCAACACTGAACAGACTCAGCAGGATACATTATATATTTGTGTATTTGTATTTTGTATATATGTTAAATATATACGTAACAATAACAAAGAAGAGGGGGCAATGAAATTAACAGAATTGGGGTCAAGGTATGAGAGGAGTTGTGGGAAGCAAAGGGAATGGAGGGAAATATTATAGTTATATTTTAATAAAGCAAAAAATATGATACAAAATTAAATTATATTGTAAACTCCATTCTAACAGACACAGCTCTGGGTCTTTGAGCTGGTTGGACTTTCTGTCTCAGTTTTCTCATCTTTAACATCATAAAAGCTTATGGAGATGAATTTATCCAATGACCTGAAAATAGTGTCTGGCACACATTAAGGATTATTGCCAGTATTGTGAGTAGACTAACTAGAATCTTAGCTAGAGATGCAGCAAAGAAGATTATAGTTTTCTCTGTGGTCAGCTCCAGCTAATTGGAAAGAGAGCTCTTCATTTAAAGTTACAGGTAGCACAGAATATTACATAGAGTAACTTATTATCAGCTGTGTAAGCCCCTTCAGTCAAACACATCAAACTAATACATGATAGTATTTAAATAACCTGTGTACAACCATTATACCTTCCAATAATGTAATCAAAGTGTCTTCATGTAAAACAACAGAGAACTTAAATTAAATTACCAGATTTTCCTCAAAGTTCTTCTTTTCTGGCCTTCACAGGGACACACATTCCCCTCCTGAGAACTCATGTGACTTCTCCCTGGAGCCTTGCCACGCACTCTTTGGATGTGGCCTTCATTCATGGTCAGGTTTTTATATTGTAGTTTTCACTCATCTCTAGGAGCGTGTTCCCTGACAAGGACTAAAGGAGAGGATCCAGGCCATTAACCTAGTCAAGGGCACTGGGCCACGTACAAAAGAAAAAAATTATCAAACACCTTTGATCCAAAGCAATACTTCTCAGCTGACAGTTCACTGAGAATTTAATACATATTAAATAAAGTAGATGAGAAATGTTCTCCTTACGTGCCCAAAGAGTTTTCTTACACCAGAGTTTCTGGTTGATTTTTGTAAAGTCCGCATATGCTGCAACAAAATATAAAAACATGTGGCTGCAGGGAGGATCGGTGTGGAATATTTGTTGTCCAAGTCTTTGTGTCCCCAGCACACACATGAAAGCTGGGCACTGTCACATGTCCTGTAAGTACAGCATGAAATAGGGGCTAGAGGCAGAGACGACTAAATCCCAGGAGCTTGTTAAACGGCCAAAATAGCCATAAGAATGGACTCCAGGTTGAGTGACAGAACTTCTCTCAAAAAAGAAAATAAGTAGAAAAAAAAAAAAACAGAATACATCCAATGCCAGCCTCTGGTCTCTATATGCTCATGCTCAATGCACACACACACACACACACAGTACAAAAAAGCATAATTTTCTTGCTAGTATATATCAACTATATCTCCTTCGAGAAGGTGACATATTCAATAAAAATTAAACAAAGTCACTTTTGTGCTATGCTTACCTGTTCTCATTTGTAGTCTTTATATTATTCCTTTAAACTTGAAAATAAATAAATAAATAAATCATTTACAATCTTTGAGAGAGAGAGAGAAAAGAAAGGAAGGAAGGGGGAGGGAGAGAGGGAGGGGAGAAGGAAGGAAGGAAGGAAGGAAGGAAGGAAGGAAGGAAGGAAGGAAGGAAGGAAGGAAGGAAGGAAGGAGAATAAAATTAATTGAGGGCCTGGCCCAAGTGCTTAGAAAGGTACCCAGTACCCAGTTTCCTGTATTGATAAAAATCAGAGGTCACAGTGTCTTTTCATCCATTTACTCATTCATTTAAACAGTGGATGCCTGCTCATAGTAAATGCTATTGTGGAGGCTAAGGAGCACATGGGTAAATGAAAAGATGCATTCCGATGCATCTTGCTTTTAAGAATTGAATTTTACATTTCTTTGGTTTAATCTTACAGATTTAAAAGAGAACTTAATCTAAAAGTAAGTAGAGTTTTTCTCAAACATTTTTTTCCCAACGGAGAGAAGAAGCGAGACAGAGAGACTGAGAATGAAAGAGAGGTTGACCGTTTTAAGAGAAAGAGGAAGCAGCATGAGAATGAAGTGGAGATCATTGCTCTATCATAACTAAAGCACATTGCGCATTTTATAAAGAATACACAGTTTCATTCAAAATTCTACTTAAGAAGAAAATTAGTCTTAAGGATAGGAAATTCAGAATTTGCCAAGTTCATCACTCACAATAGTGATTTTAATGAGCTGAGAGCTAATTTCTGAAAAGTTTCTGAAAGACTAAGCTATAATGTATCAACTCAGACAGAACTGGGTAGATGATAGATGTTATTTACAAATGGAACGTTTAAAAATCTACAGAGTGTTTTGATTGTTACTCCTGCAGAGAAAATGTCAAAGAGAAAACCCTAGAGTACTATATGACCAAAACAGAAACTTGTCCCCAAGCAGGTATGGTGGATGTGGACAGCTTTACCACACTTCCTGCTCCAAGGTACTGCTTTCAACCCCAGGCAAGGCAAATTTAAGAACTGTAAACTAAGAAAACAGATGTGGACAATAAGCCCCCATTTTAAATCAAACTGCAGTTATCATGCCCTCCTGTGCAGGAACAGATGGCGGTAGGGAACAGATTTCCACATAATCATTAAAGTGAAGGCATGAAGCCAGACTGCACTAATTGAAGAAAAACACACTGCAAGACAGTAACTTTTAATTGTTAAACTATCTACCCTTTCTCAGAAGTCAATTTAAAAGGGCTGAGAGACTGAAGAGTCAAAACTACTCCACCCTAACTGATATTCAAAAAAAAAAAAATCTTATATGCTCTGCCTAGCAGAGTCATGATTTAAATCTACAGGTATAAAGGAGAACTCTGGTTTGTACCACACACCAAATAAAATCATCCCTTAAACTGCTGAGTGGACTGTGCCAGAATGCTGAGGAACTGCTCTGTTCCCTCGTGGTCTCTTGCTGGATTCCCAGCTTACATTATCAGGTCCTGTCTATTCTGTGTCCTAAATACATCTTGAGCCAGTACATTTTCCTCATCTCTGTTGTTACCACTTTGCCAGCTTCACCTTTAGAGGTGGTATCCTCCCTGGAACAAAACAGAGTTTGGTGTTCAATCTGAAAAACACTAAGAAATGGGATTTCATACCAGTGTCCAGCAAAAAAACAAACAGGCAGCTGATCACCAGATAAATGCAGTTTTATAAAGAGGGCTATTTAAGGGCCAGCCTCAATGCCCTGTCAGGGTTCAGATTAGAAGCTACAAGAAGCAAATAGGGACCATTTTTCTCTGGCTATCTGAGGGCGAATGAACAAACCCTCGTTCCATGCTGTTCCAAGGAAGTCTCCTTATTCTTCTGCTTCTATTCTAATTCTCCGGTCCTACTTCTTGTTCCTTCTAGTGTCTTCTCTAGTCTCAACACTTTCTTTCTCCTAGGAGCCTTGAAGCGATAAAGAAAATACAAAATTGTCTTTCATTGGTCAAAAGCGCATTCCTAGGACAAGCAATAAGGAGTTGAGCCATTGCCATGGCAACACAAGGGTGCAAGGCTGCAGAAGTGAGACTGACCAGAGGGCAGGGGTAGAGTGAGGTAAGTTTTGAGACATAGGTCTTTTTTAGTGGATTGGCAAGCAGAGAATTGGCATGCTTTTCTTGGTAATCTTGGTTGGACATCTGCAACTCTGACCTTGAGTTGCAAAGTTTCAAACTCATGAACTATTCACAACAAACCTTTAGTCTAGTTTGAACTTGCTCTGAGGCGAAAGTGAGCTAATCGTATGCAGTTAGTCTGAGCCAAAAGGAACAAAGCAGGCTTTTAAGTGTCTATCGTCCTCATGGTACAAATACCTCTAGTTATGAAGCATGTCCTAATATATATTTTGTATATCAAAGCTATATATATGAGATTACACACTACAATGTAGGTATTGGGGAGACACCAAACTGAGCAACAGTTTCAAGAGTCAGTAGTCCTGTCTTGTCCAGACAGGATTAACCTCCATCAGATAACCATTCTTCTGGTAAGCTGACATCTGAACAATTGTTGTCACCGGCCGTAACTCACATGGTCCCTGACAATTTTAGAATAAAACTAAAATGAATATGATTAATAAATGTACGAAAACAGAGGAAACAATATAGGAATCTATTGCAGCCATTGCCAGTAAGTAATTGGAAGCTGACGAGGCAGTTCACTGGGTAAAGTGCCTGCAATGCATGGGTATCTGAATTTAACCACCAGCAGCCAGGTAAAAGGCCAGCCACGAAAGTACAAATCTGCAATCTCAACACTAAGGACAGGCAAAGCCTAGAGTTTTTTTTTTTTTTTGATCACATAGTCTAGCCAATGGATGGTAATCAGGTTCAGAAAGAGACCCTGTCTCAGAAGTTACGGTAGAGAATAATAGTGGAAAACACTTGATGCCATCTTTTGGCCTTCACACATATGACTAACACACACACACACACACACACACACACACACACACACAAACACTGTCTAACTGATATACAGTACTCTAAACACATCCTTCAAATTGTGAGGGTGGGGATAAAGATGCTTATAGCCAAATATCTCTAAAGTGTTATTTTTGTTTGCCTAATCTAAAAACTAAATAAGAAAATATTGGTGATCTCTATTGGATAAAGGAAAAATAAGCCCAAAAGAAACATGAAAATCCAGTTAAAAAGGAGGAAGGTGGTGAGCATAAATATACAGATGTAGATGAGTAGATATTGGCCACACAAAACTGTCATAACATTGCTTTGTGGAATTTACAACCTAAAGCAAATTAAAAAATCCAAATATGGGAATAGATAAAAATAAAAATATAAATACATTTCTAACTTTAGCAAGGAAACCGAAAAGCATCGGTCCCTGAAAACAGCAAGAGCCACGCAGGCCAGGCCCAGAGGGAGCCACATGCAGACCCAGGTAGTGCCTGCCATCAGGGCACGTCCACATGTTTTTATTATTATTTCTTCTCTTGTTTGAGATTATTATATAATTGCACATTTTTTTAACAAAATGCTCTTTTGGATACATAATAGAGGTTTTGGGTATAGAGAAGTCTCGTTCTATGAAACCTTCTGAATGAGTTCAAGCAAATTCTGGGTGACCTTGAATAGCAGTGTTTTCCCCTTGCCTTAGAGGCATTGATTTCCATTGGTTTGTTTACTCAATTATAGCAGCTAAATTGTAACTATGTGGTGTTTTCTTGGTCAGTGTTGCACTTTGTTTTTTAATTAAAATATAATTAGATCACTTACTCCTTTCCCTTACCTCCAGCTAGCCCCTCCTAAATTCCCTCCTTCCCAACTACTTCTATGTCTTTTTTCTACTCTCAAATTAATAGCCTCTTCTTCCCCAGTTATATGTGCTACATTTGTGTGTGTGTGTGTGTGTTGTGTAAGTAAAAATATATGAATCCAAACTTCTGAATCCATTTTTGTAGTTTGTGTATATATTCTCTCAGGGCTGACCACTTTATACTAGAGAGTGTGTTTTGTAAAAGCTTTCAAATTTAGTGGACTCTTTTCTAAGTGCTTTACTATTTGCCCTATGGTCTCTGTGACTGGGCAGACATCTAAACCATATTCTAGATCCTTGAAAAAGTAACTTTCAAGCATCGCAGAATGCAAAGTAACTTTCAGGCATCGCAGAAAGAGGCTCCAAAGCACAGAGGTAGATAATTTATTCACACAGCTCACTATTCACCACAGACAAAAAGAGTGTGTATCTGTTGAAGCAAGGCTATGCAGGTGTGCTCAGCTCAACTGAGCCCTGAAAGCTCCGGATGATGGCTGGTCGTCGGGGCTCAACACCTGCTGTGGAATCAAAAAGGGAAGCATGACCCACAATCCACAATGAGGGAGGCCAAGGCCAACTTCTTAAAGAAAGAAACACAAAGAAACACTCCAGCACACAAGATAGAGAAGACAGGAAACATGGCGTTGACACAAAGAAAGATGGCTGCTCCTTTGACAACATCCTGATAGGTCATTTTAGTTGTACTCTGATAAAATAGGGGTTTTATTATTTTCATATTTTGAGCATGGATAACAAACAGTATCAAACAGCTAACATTAGGCATGGGCAAGGAACATTTTTTCTATTTTTTTAAATTTAAAGTAAATTTTATTATAGAAAGTTTATCACATAATCAGATACCTTTCTATTCCTACACAGTTATTCTACCTCTCCGTAGAAATATTGCACATGAAGTCACCTGGTGATGGCAAGTACTACAATTCTGACGGTAAAAGAATAGCAGTAGAAAATGCTCCCTGGAAATGGCAAGATGGCTCAGGCACTGACTGGCAGCCCTGCAGACCTGAGTTCAATCCCTGAGACCCAAGAGAAGAAGGGAAGAACTGACTGCTGAAAACTGTGCTCCAATCCCTGCACTCTGGCATGCGTCTATACACATACAAAAGAAATAAAATGATAAAACAAATGCCTCAGTGATTTAAGTTAAAGGCATGAGCATGACATTGGTACATGCTTCTTGTATCGGTATCAAGAATATACAAATGTCTTTATTCAAAGATACAAAAGAAATCATCAGTAAGCATGGACAGTGACAGCCATAAACTACTATATCTTATGCACTGAACCCATCTTTTGGCTTCAGTGATGAATGATGAGTACAGTGGTCAGGCAAACTTTCAGTCTTTTGCAGAATCAACAGCAAGCATGGCACATCACCTTACTTCCCCTGGGTCAGCATCTTTGCAACTCAAGGCCCGCCTTGACAACAGAGCAAGCATGACTGAACAGTAGCAGCAATGGTAGCCATCTTCAGTCACTTCACTTGTGTTATGGGAACCATATTGAACAACTTTAGTTCCAGAGATTTTTATGTATCCTTTAAATCAACTGGGCTTGTGATAATCACACCATCTTTTCTTACTTTCAGACTCCCCCAGTTCTGATTAATAATAACCTTCTTCCCTTTGGCCTCACTGTAATTGCTATAGCATGGGCTGAATTTATACACCTTGACACATTAAGGACTGAGCATCTGCACCAAAATTTACACCCTTGGCATGAGCCCAGCTGAGATGCAGAAACAGTGCCTGGGACACTAGTCCCATCCAGGGAAGGACTGAGTGAGGAGATCTAAGTATTGATGCCCAGAATCAGTAGTAGCTCCTTTGGGGGGGGGGGCAGGCCATTCACAGGGAGTGATAAAGGGCATATTTTTTTTCTTTTGATGTCTGTTCAATTACAACTTTTCGTAAAACTTCTCATTACCTCATCCTGCTTCTGGAGTCTCAAACCTTGGTCAACTCTTTAAAATTTTAATATCTTTCAAACACATATCATTTCACATTTTGAGTTCAGCATTTATTCTTTATTCTTGTTTCATATGTGACTAAAGGGAAAAACAGTATTTTATAAGGAATTCACATTTAGATTCTTCTTAATCAGTGTGGGGTACAATAACAAATTACCAGAGTAACAAATTACAAGTGTAGCTTGAATAACACTTTAAAGGTGGAGAATTCCATATCGAGAAGCTTGACTCTGTCTTGTAGCAAAGACTGCTCACTACCCGGTAGATACCCATCTTCTCACTCTGTTGATATATGATAGAGCAGCGAAAGAAAAAGCCAATACTCTTTCATCTTTACTGAGGTGATGAGTTCTACTCATGAAGGTCCTGCCATCATGACTCCCAAATCACAAACTCTAAATGCCACTATACTTTATAGGGATTTCATAATACAAGTTTATTGGGACTAGACACAAACTTGCCATCCAGAGCCAGTCCTCCTCCAATTGCCCCTCCTCTATCCTGGCGCCTCCATTTTAATCAGCTCTTCTCTCATTATTCACATTTTCTATTGGAGAAAGTTTTCCTCTGTCTAAAAAGTTGCCTTTGGTATTTATTTTAGTGAAGAACTATTTGTGACCAGTTCTCTTTTAATGACCTGGGGATGTTTTTGCAATCACTTCTGGAGACACCCAAGTATGGAATTATAGGTGGGTAGCTGTTTTTATGATGATAATTCTTTTATTCTCTAGCTGTTTGTTAAAATTGGTCTTTTCTGGACCTTGTATAGTTCATCAATAGGCTAATGGCTACTTCCTTAGGATTATTGCTCAGATGTGCTATAATGATGGTGAAGATGCTGATAGTATTCTTGTTTTGAGCCTCTGTGACTAATTTTTCTTTTCATCGATTCTTAAATTCCACAGGTATTGTCTCTTAAAGCTTTGCTTCTGTGATATTCTCTTATCTATTTGGATCTATTTTATCCATAGATGCATTTTTTTCAGTACTCAGGATGGAACCTAAAGCCCTATGCATGTTAGCTAAGAGCTCTACCACTGAGTTATATCGCCAGTCCTATTTTGCCTTTTACTTTTGAGACATGAGCCTATGGGTTTTTGTAATATGGCCTTTCATTGACTCTGTATCACAGGCAGGCCTTACACATGAAATATTCTCACTTCAGTAACCCAGTGCCAGCAGTCTCTGCTCAGACACATCTGTTTAAACTTTCTCTCCTCTCTTCTATGTTTTTTATATGTACCTTTGCACTGCTTCCTTCTTGACCTCTCTGTTTCCACTTAGGGTTTCTGTAGAGGGTGGTGCTGAGTGTATGTCTATGCACAATTTGCATGCAGGTGTCTACAGAAGCCAGAGGCAATGGATCACTGGAACTGGAGCTGCAAACATTTGTGAACCATCTGATATGTGTGATGTGGACAGAACACAGGCCTTTTGCAAGAGCAGTCATCTCCAACTTCCAATAGGGAGTTCACAATTTCTTCTTTAGTTAGGTCCAATCTACTACCAAGTACATATGCTATATTCTTAAATTCAGTGCTACATATTTGAGTTATAGAATTTCTATTTTGTCTTTTTTAGATATTAAAGTTTTGGTGAGAAAATATAAACATTATTCTTTATTTTCTTAAACAATTAAATTAGAATTATTTTTAAACTTGTGTCCCATTATGTCAATATATGTTTTCCCATATTCTTTTCATCTAGTCCTGTCCACCAATGTGTGATAGTTTTTATTGTAATGTAGATATTTTGTATTGAAATAGTAAAAGTGTTTTGGGAATTTTCTTCCCAGAGAAGATTTACCCTATGTGTTGGCAAAGAGATGTCAGAATGCAAACATATCCTTTCTATCTAACAGACAGACCATGATGTTTTGATATAAGTCAGTCTCTTTGAGAGGAACCATTTCATTTTCAAACAAAGAATCTTGCTATTTCCTTAACAGTCCCTAAGTTCCAAATTTAATTCTGTAAATAGTCAGAATTACAGAAATGCTATCCTATTTTCTGCTTCTTTGTCATTGACTTTTTATTTTTTTTTTTTACAATTTTTTTTTATTGAGAATAAGAAAAAAAAGTTTCCGCCTCCTCCCAGCCTCCCATTTCCCTCCCCCTCCCCCCAATCTTCTCCCCCTCCCCCCTCTCTTCTCCCCCTCCCCCCAATCTTCTCCCCCTCCCCCCTCTCTTCTCCCCCTCCCCCCACTCCTCTCACCCCCCCTCTCCTATCCAAAGAGCAGTCATGGTTCCCTGCCCTGTGGAAAGTCCAAGGTCCTCCCCCCTCCGTCCATGTCTAGGAAGGTGAACGTCCAAACTGGCTAGGCTCCCACCAAGCCAGAACATGAAGTAGGATCAAAACCCCTTGTCATTGACCTTGGCTTCTCATCAGTCCTCATTGTTCGCCGTGATCAGAGAGTCCGGTTTTATCCCATGCTGTTTCAGTCACAGTCCAGCTGGCTTTGGTGAGTTCCCAATAGATCAGCCCCATTGTCTCAGTGGGTGGGTGCACCCCCCGTGGTCCTGACATCCTTGCTCGTGTTCTCCCTCCATCTGCTTCTCATTGGGACCTTTGCTAGACAACACATTGGAAATTTGGTGAATGACTGACTCAATGGAAAACACACATGTGTCAGATTTACTTTGCAAGGTCTCTTCAGGTTTTTGACGTCTCTGAATCCTATTGCGTTGGCGGCCTCACACTCTAGTCTTCATTTCCTCACTTCAGTTCACAACCACGAGATCACCCAAATCGTTCCTGCTGCTTTCTTTGTCTCACAAGGCCTGCCTGTCAAGATGCCTCTGTTTCTCCCAATGCTCCACTTGCCCTCAACCCCATCACATATATGAGCAAAGGATCTACCAGAGGAAAAAAATCTCTCCTCTCTCTGGATCCTTGTTTTTCGGCAACCTCACTGGTACCCTGTAACCTTCAAGGAAACAGAATTCAGGAATTTGTTCAGCTTCTCCAGGTGTTTCAAGAAGGATCATTGCTGCACTGAATGCTCCTTCATCATGACCAGTAGACCAACGTCTGCCATATTCAAGATTTTACCTAACTCATGACAATAGCCTTCCCTTAGTAGACGGCATCAGAACACAAGTATTTTTTCACCAGGCATTAAATTACCAAAGAAAAGTGGTAAAGATACAATATTGTCTCTACATAAGTGACAATTCTTTATGCATTGTCTTGTTTGATCAGTTGTCTATGAGATGTTGCTCTTTGGAAGAGGATCACAGGGACACCAGACAAAGCAATGTTTCTGCATACACTCAGCCCCAGAAAAGGTCTCACTTATCATGATTCAGTTATATAGTACACACAAGATTTCATTAAATCAAATTGCAGTCTGCTTTTTATCCTTTTTGGGTTTTAGATGCCTTTGATTAGAATCACATGTTGGAACGCAGGATGTTGAGCGCATCTTTCCCTTTCTCCTTGTTAGCAGCCAAGTCAATGTACTTGATAGTTAATGATCCTCCAGCCAGGAAAAATGATCTAGACTCACCCATGATTTCTTTAAGGGAAAAAAAAACACCTTTGAAGTTTATTTCCCAGTCAGAGTCTTGGAGTAAAACTCAACTTCTTCCATGATGTAGTGAAATTAGATCTGAATATAAAAATTTCTAATCTTGAACATAGACATTTCAAAGCACATCTGCAATCATATTATTGTCTCTTGAGAGTTTTGGATTATGTTTCTGCGCAATTAACCTTTTCATACCTATGTTTACATATTTATATTGTTTTCCCCAATAGATCTGTTACTGAGTAGTCTTGTAAAAATCAAAACACGTTCAAGCTCTCTAAATGAGTGTTCTATTCAAATTAACCATATGTTAAATCATTTTCTAAATGGAAGAAGCTCTCAAATTACTTTTTGGACATGTAAATGGCCAGCAATAGATCAGATATTAGTTATATTAATTAGTTCTTATTTCCTTTAACTGTTCCTTTGGAGAAATTAATTAATTATATTAGGAATTAATCAAGTGCTTTTACAGATTAATTTCTTATTAATATGTTAAAGTGAAGCTGATTGATAAACCTCCATGGGAATTTTTTGCAGGTCTTTCTCAGTTTATTACTTCCTCTCTAGAAAATTCTAGCAGATAAATCCTAACTGGAAACTACAAAATGAATGACTATACCTGACCTCCCTATGTTAACTAATCTGCCATCACTGCAGAAAAACACAGAGTAATAAGTAAGAGACTTACAAAACTTCTTTGATGGTCCAGCAAGGTGAGGCATGACCACCCACAAGGAGATTCTCTGAATTTCCTTTCCATACCCAACTCCTCCTCTAAGTTTATTGTTAATTCCATCCAAGACATAGAAAATAATCCAATCGATGCAGCTGTGAAGAATGGTCAGCAAGCTCCACACCTTGTTGTTGCCAATCACAACCTGAATTGTACTGAGAAGGTTAACTAATCCCCTAGGTATCCCCTCCTCAAGACTGAAATAAAGACATCCATATATATTTATAAGTATTTATAGAGTTAATTAATTAACCATTCAACAATTTTAATATACATCCTTTCATAAGTTCTTAAATAATATAAACAGTTGAAGAATGTTAGTATATTATAAAAATTAGTATTATTATCTAAAAGTACTGTGTAATGTAAGGAGGCTGCTTGCTTATTTTGTTAAAGAAATATGTGTGATATTCAGCACACTACAACCAATAATTTAATTCCTGATAAGTTTTACTTTCTTTTTATTTCTTTGTATGGGCTTAATTTAACTCTTGATATATTTACATTGTGGTTAACTGCATTCTAGAAAACAACCATTCTGAAAAGAAGTTAAGTGTTAATCAAGGAAACAAATTGCTTTGACTTTATTATGATGTTTATTATGATTTATTGTCAGTTTTCAAAGCTGTGTTCAAATCAAAGGGGGGAGGGTTAACATCGTAAAATAGGTGAGTAACCAAAATTGAATAAATTGGTTTCCGTGTCTCAATCTCTGGGCATAAATGCAGTTTTGGATGTCCTATGCTGACAAAGTTTAGTATCAAAGTTCACACTGAATTGTCTGCACTTAAAAACCAACCTTTTGCCGGGCAGTGGTGGCGCATGCCTTTAATCCCAGCACTTGGGAGGCAGAGGCAGGCGGATCTCTGTGAGTTCGAGACCAACCTGGTCTACAAGAGCTAGTTCCAGGACAGGCTCCAAAACCACAGAGAAACCCTATCTCGAAAAACAAAACAAAACAACAACAACAACAAAAACAACCTTTTAAGACTGATTACTTCTTTGCCCAAATTTCCTTCTTTCATCCCTGCCTTTCTTTTTCTTACATTTCTACTTCCTGAAGCACTCAGTTATTCATTACCTATTACCTGTGAAACCATGTATGACCCCTAAGTCCAAGTAGTAGCCATTACAGGACTCTAAGTTTGCAGGATGTATTTCTAATACAGAAAAAGATAACAAGTTTCAAGAAATTCACCATTGTGAAAAAAAATAAAAGGAACTGAACTGAAGATTGGTTCACATGCTCTTATCTAGGACTGATGGTCATTAGCATCACTCCACAGACTGCTAAAGTTAGGTTATATCCTTTATTTATGGCTAAAAACCAATTATGAGTGAGTACATCCCATGTTCATCTTTTTGGGTCTGGCTTACCTCACTCAGGATAGTGTTTTCTATTCCCATCCATTTGCATGCAAAATTCAATATGTCATTGTTTTTTACTGCTTAATAGTACTCTAATGTGTAAATGTGCCACATTTTCTT
>NW_026067938.1:10776433-10823388 GCF_014885135.2 Alexandromys fortis
ATTGTTGTGACTGTGATAGACTTTGAAGATTTTTGAACTTGGACTAAATGCATTTTTCACCAGGATATTATTACAAGCTTATGGGATCCAGGGAGTGGAATGTGGTAATTTAAATGCAATTTGCCCTCATAAACTCTTAGGGAGTGACACTATTAGGAGATGTGACTTTATTTGAGTAGGTACGGTCTTGTTGGTAGAAGTGTGTCACTTTGGGGGGTGGGCTTTGAGTATCAAATATGCTCAAGTCACACTCAGTGTCTCAGTTCACTTCCTGTTTCCTGCACAAGATGTAGAACTCTGAGCTACCTCTTCAGCAGCATATCTGCTAGTACACTGATATGTCCCACTGTGATGATGGACTGAACCTCTGAACTATAAGCTGCCCAGTTAAATGTTTTCCTTTAGAAGAGCTGCTGGTGGTTATGGTGTCTCTTCACAGCAATAGAAATATTTCAGTATATGTACTCTTTTAGTGTGTACGTGTGTGTTGGTCTTTAAAATGTGACTTTTTCTGTATACTTTTTACAATATATATTTTTAAGACAAAATTTGTTAATTGATTCCTTTTAACTCTACCAACACTTCTTTAGTCATTTTCTTTTATTTTTAATTTTTTATTAAATTTATTTTATGTGTGTAGGGTGTCCCACATGTGACATATTATACACAGGAAAATCAAGGGCACTCAGGGGAAGTGGTTCTTTCCTTCCACAGTACAGGTCCTGGAGAAATCATATGCTTTCCACAAGTGTTTTAAGCCACTTTGCCACAACCTCCACCTAATTCACTTTCTTATTATCAGAATTTACATTACTTACAACTATATCTACTTCTCTTACAACTTTTAATTATACTAGAAGCCTAGAAATATACTAGAAAAATCTGTATTTCTTATATTTTGATTGAAGTCATTTGTGACTCCAATACAAAAAGCTACAGAGCACCCTTGTCTCCAAAAAAAAACACAAGATTAAAAAAAAAGTGCTGTGTATGTTAATATTCAGATTGACTTTCCAATACATGTGTACATTGTTCGGTGTTTAAATCATGTTGAATTAAATCTGTGTGGACAACATCTATCAGTTCTTGGTGAAGACTTTCAGAATCCTTTCTTCTAGCTTTCTAAAATGTCTAGTCCCTTAGTGTTTCCTATTGTCACCCTACCAGAACTTCTTTCTCCAACTTATTTTCTCATCTGAAGGCCAACACATATGCTATTTAACTTGTGAAATATGTTGGAAATAAATTACTTTCCAAAAACCAACTATGAGAAAGATTGTTCTTTGTGAAAATTGGCTGTCACCTTCCACAATCCATCAGCTGGTGAAAAGATACTTCTACGCTTTCAGCGCAGATAAGATCCACAAATACATCTTCTCAAAGCGTGCATACATCATTTCTTCTTTTGTGTTCCTGTTGGCTTCTCTCTGATTGGTGCTCATTCCCTTCCGCACGTTTTCAAGTGGAGCAAGTAACCGAAATAATCACAGACTGAAATCTTAGACACAAAAGGTCTCTCTCAAAAAATACTTGCAAAACCCACCACATGCCTGGTGTAGCTGAGATAAAAGTGAACAGCCTACACATTGGGCCTTGAAGGGTATATGGAGGTGTCACATCTAAACATATGGGACTGTGTATATATGCTGCTCTTCACTTGAATGTGAAGCAAAAAAGAAATGGTGAGCACAAGAAGTTACACCAGTCTCCAGTGTCCAAAACCAAATTTGGTCCTGCCTACAGATATGTTGAGATAAAGGTGGTATAGAACTTGTGGATATGACCGAAAAATAACTGGTCCAGCTTGAGACCATGAGAGGAGCCCACCCCTGAAATTGCCTCGAGGGATAGACCCAGAGGCTGGATAGCCTGGAGACTTAAGATAGAACCAAACAAACATGACTAACAAAAAATATATGATATTCTGTTATACTCATAGATTATATCCTGGTCCAATTGTCATCAGAGTAACATAAACTTCACACAGCAACTTAAAGAAAGAAACAGATGCGAAGACCCACAGCCGAACCTGAGGCGGACCTCAGGGAATCCTGAGGAAGAAAGGGAGGAAGAAAGTATTGTAAGAGCCAGAGAGGCCGTGGACACCACAGAAAACCACAGAATCAATTAATATGGGCTCAGAGGGACTCACAGAGACTGAACTGATCGCCTGACTGAGCTTACCTGGGACTAACCTAGGACTTCTGCACATATGTTATACTTGTGTAGCTTGGCTTTCTTGTAGGTCTCTTAACAGTGAGAGCAGGCGCTGTCTCTGACTCTATTACCTGCTTTTGAGAAGCTTTCATTCTACTAAAATTCCCTTTCTAGTCTCAATAGGACAGGAAGTGCCTAGTTTTACTACAACTTGATATACATGGGAGGGTTGTCCTTTCCTGGGGAGAAAGGAGGAGGAATGGATGAGGAGGGGGGGGAAGTTGAGGGGAAGGACTGGAAGGAGAGGTGGAAAGATAGGGAAACTGTGATCTGGTTGGGAAAATATTAACTAATAAAAATAAATTTAAAAAATAAAAGAAGAAGCAGGAAGTTTCAATGGATGGTAATTGGAAGAATCGGAATTACTATTATATGAGAAGAAATTGGATAGGCCACAGTCTATTAATCCACTTGAGAAAACTATAAAAACACATAATTGAGATCTTGGCCAGCAGTGTACTAGCAAGGTAAACAGAAGGGCTGTAGCTGCTGCTCAGTGATAGGACACCTGAACAACATGTGTGTGCATTTAATCCCAGATTCTAAAACAAATCAAGTACAGTGAATGAAGCTGTTTGAAGGGTTTAGCCTCTGGACAGTAAATATCTATAAATGAAAATAACTTCTTTTTTTGATTTCTCAAACTTAGAAGTCTGACCCCAAAATAAACACCCAGGAGCTATTCAAAGCAAGCCAACAAGCCAATAATTTTAAGTGATATTTTGCTTCCTGTACTCAGAGGAAACAGTTAGATAAAGTCTACCCAAATTCAGAGCACACACCAGCAAAGGAAAATTCCCACAGCTACATGTAAAGCATTTAATACTTTTAAAATTATGGATGCTTTAGTTTGAGGTTTTTTGTCATTAGTTTTGCTATTGAGATATTTCATCTATACATAAAATTTTTACCAGTTTAGTATTTTGCTAAATATAGCTAGTTTATAATTTTTTTTTTCAATTCAAAGATACTATTTTCTTACATTTCTCTTCTCTTCTGTATATTCCCTTCTTTTTCTCTACTCTTTTGTCTTCTTTCTTCTTACTTCTACTACTTTTTCTTCCTCTTCTCATCCATCCTCTCCCTCTCCTTCCTCTCTTTCTTGCCTCATCAAAATTATTCCGAAACTGCTCACCAAGGTCATGTTAATAACTTACTTTTACATAAGTGACAATCTGGCAAGGCTGTTGAGCTCAGACTAGAAATTTGTTTTATCTTTACACTACTCCAACCCAATAAAACAATAAAAGAGTTTTTCTTCTGGGCTACCCTGTGTCTGAGAGTAGTAAATCGTGACAGATGACACTCACAGAATTCTTCTAAAAAACATCACAAGGAATGGATAGAACTCACAGAAACTGGGCCTAGAACTTTGCCTATTTCTCCTTTACTGATGATATTTTTCCACAGAAAAATCACAGTAATGATTAGACAATATTAGATGCAAATAGCATTCAAGAAGAAAAACCATTCAAGATTTGAATTTACTATTCAGAGGGAAAAATGTAAATAGTTTGCAAATAGAGGTGCCAATTAAACTTTAAAAATGTTTTTAAATAGTCCTGTAGTGGCAGAAGTATGGGATATTTTTCTATTTAATTTATTCAAACTAAACACAATAGAAGCCATTTTAGAAAGACACATCAGGCAATGCTCCATCGGGGAGAAATAAAAAGGACGTTATGAACCTAGAAGTCAACCTATTTCTGTCAGAGAGCACTGCTTTCTCAGTGTGCTTACAGAGAGAAAAGTTCGGTTGCCCTGGACTACCCATGGTACCAGAATTCTGATCATAATTGGCAGAATCAAATGTTTCAGCATCAGAATAAAGCTGCAACACTCACGATGAATATCAAATCAGGAGGACTACTGAGACCCCAAGAACAATGGCAATGGGTTTTTGATCCTACTGCACCTATTGGTTTTGTGGGAGCCTAGGCAGTTTGGAAGCTCACCTTACTAGACCTGGATGGAGGTGGGTGGTCCTTGGACTTCCCACAGGGCAGAGAACCCTGATTGCTCTTTGGGCTGACGAGGGAGGAGGACTTGATTGGGGGAGGGGAAGAGAAAGGGGAGGCGGCGGTGGGGAAGAGACAGAAATCTTTAATTAATTAATAAAAAAATTAATTAATTAAAAAAAAGATTTTCACCCTAGCATTTTCTCACCAATTTTTCCCCTTGTAACAGGTACCAATTCCTTCTTAAATATGTTTCTAACATTGAAATTTAATTGGATTTTAACCCTAGGTTGATAGAGGGACTATTAGCACATGGAAAATTAACAGTGATTTTTCTCTCTTTAGACTAACAAGATTCTGGATTGTGTTAGCAAACAAATTACTAGAAAGCCAGAAAAGATTCTTCAGGAGCAAGAAACCCCCTTGTCAGAACAACAACAACAAAAAGTCTATGTGGACACTATGCCTCCCACGTTAGAAACAAATGTTTCATGCTATTGAAATCACACCTTGACCCAACCATTCACCTTACCTAGAAGTAACACTTAACAGATCCCAGCCTCCTTCCAGACTCATGTTTCCAGGCACACTCCTTCTTTCCCCCAGAGGCCATTTCATAAGTAACCTAACATCAGTTCAAACAGGATTCATTTTCCCCATCACTTTACACCTTAGAAAACTGATACAGACTTCCCCAGATGAAATTTAACACAGAACACGGGTTTATGAAGTGTGGAACCGCATTTCAAACGTACACATAATATATTGATATAGGCTTTGGGAACATTTTTAGAGAATACAAATGTTCAGTATCCGAGACTTAAATGGCCCCTTTTCAGAGATACAGCTCATAAAAGATTTCAGGAGGCCAAGAAAGTCTAAAATATAGTTCCCTGTTTCCTTTCTAAAATTTTCATTTTAGAAATGAATTAGAATATTCAAATTTAGGATCAAATGGGATATCTAGCATCCACGTGTACATTGTAAGCAATTCATTACGTAAAATCTGATGAAAATCCAGGTGGTTTCTCTGTTTGCTGTGACAGAAATGCTGACCAAAAGCAGCCTGGGTGCAAGCATTGAAACAAAGATCATGGAGAAGTTATGCTTACTGGTTCACTCTCCATAGCTGGTTCAACTTGCTCTTATGTATAACCCAGTACCACCTGCACTGGATGGCACCACTTATAGAGGGTTGGTCCCCACTACATTAATCCTAAATTGAGAGAATGCTCACAGGACAGTCTGATCAAGACATTTCCTCAATTGAAATTCTTTCTTCCCAGATACAAGTTTGCTTCAAGTCATCAAAAATACCAACACAGTACCTAATTATGAATTTCAAAGCCCAATTATTGTTTTTAAAGTTACAAACATAAAAACCATGACGGCCCTGATGATATAAACAATACGTGAACTACCAAACATTCTGCAAACAAAAGCTCTGGTACTCTCAGTAAATAGAAAAGCCTCCAAAATAATATTTATATTGTAATTCTATACCTGATCTAAGAAATGTCAACAGGGATTTAACATCATACACATACTCTCTTTTTATATTAGTCTTAAAAGCCTGAACATGTACCCTCTCTTGCAGCCAGCCTTCCTTGTGGGTATAAGTCACTGTTCCAAAAGAAATTGTTTGTTTATTTCGAGGAATGAACTCCAAAGTTAAATGGACTATGGAAAAAAAAAAAGGTACAATTTTCAATTATCTCAAGCTGCCACTTTTATTGGATGGTTTTCCAACTTCTGGAAATTAATTTCTTATTTGCTCTGTTTATTCAGCCATAATGGCATCTAGACTCACCTACCTCAGATAATCTGCACTTCCTGTTCCCCCAGCTAGTACAATCTGCCCTTCCTGTTCCCTCAGCTAATAATTTCCCCCTCCCCCACTTCCCCCAGGTCTTTTAACAAGTGTCACGTTGTCAAGTGTCAGTGCTCCTGTGCTTAAATGACATCTCAGATCCCTCCAAACTCTCTCCTGCTCGTCTTTGTGCTATTCTGCAATGTAGCACCATAATTGTGTGTTGTTTAACCATATTTCTCTTTCCAACTATAAAGTGACAAAATACTTGAAGCTTTTGTTTATCATTTTGGTGACTTTTGAGTCTTTAATTAACTCTTATACCCTTTGTGTTAGAAATGGATCAGCCCCCAAATTGGTGTTGAGACACTAATTATTTTTTTTTATTATTTTTTTTCTTTTTTTTTATTGAGAATAAAAAAAGTTTCCACCGCCTCCCAGCCTCCCATTTCCCTCCCCCTCCCCCGCTCTTCTCCCCCTCCCCCACTCTTTTCCCCCTCCTCCCACTCCTCTCCCCCTCCCTCTCCAATCCGAAGAGCAGTCATGGTTCCCTGCCCTGTGGAAAGTCCAAGGTCCTCCCCCCTCCGTCCATGTCTAGGAAAGTGAACATCCAACCTGGCTAGGCTCCCACCAAGCCATAATTATTAAATGAATGGCTATATGACAGAGATTTAGTTTCTCTTTTATCAACATCGTACCAAGTAGAATATATTCTACTCTTCCAACAATCTGAATAATAATCTGGAGAGTATTTTTGATTTATCTTATATAAATGAAACTTAAACATATTAAATGAGGCTTAACATAAAACATAATTATATAATAACTATATAATAAGTAATATATACAGTATTTTAATAGTTACAGATGGAACATATATATAATCTGTCCATACCCATGTTCCTTACATATTATTTATGGTCAATGTTGCCATGTCTAGTGTGATTGATTTTCATCACAAGCATATAAAGCAAATAATATAATTTTATTCATTTATTTTTATTTTATTTGTATGGGTGTTTTGACTGAATGTATATATGTACACCACATGTGTGTTGGTGCCTGTGAAAACCAGAGGAGGATGCCAGATCCCCTTTGCCTAGCATTACAGAGAGCTATGAGCTGTAATATAGGTGCTTGTAATCAAATCCAGGTCCTTCAGAAAAGAAGGCAGTGCTCTTAATGCTGAACCATCTCTCCACTCCTAAACTGAAAAAAAAGTGCACAATCATCTTATTAGATTCTGAAAAGGCCTCTGACAAAACTCAACACCCATTTATGATAAAAAAAAATTCCTAGAGAGATTAGAGACGCAATAAGGGCAGTCTGCACTGATCCTATAACCAACAACAAGTTAAATGGGGAGAAACTCAAAGCAATTTGACTAAAATCAGGAACAAGACAAGGCTATTCACTTTCTCCATACGTATTCAATATAGCACTTCAAGATTTAGCTAGAGCAGTAAGACAAATGAAGAAGACCAAGGGAATTCAAATTAGGAAGAAGTCAAAGTATTACTCTTTGTAGATGATATGATAATATACTTAATTGCCCCCGCAAAAAGACCCACCAGGGAACTACTATGACTGATGAATAATTTCAGCAAAGTGGCTGGATATAAGATTAACTCAATGTATGGGTGCACCCCTCGCGGTCCTGAGTTCCTTGCTTGTGCTCTCTCTCCTTCTGCTCCTGATTTGAACCTTGAGATTTCAGACCGGTGCTCCAGTGTGGGTCTCTGTCTCTGTCTCCTTTCATCGCCTGATGAAGTTTAATATTCAGGAGGATGCCTATATGATTTTCTTTGGGTTCTCCTTCTTATTTAGCTTCTCTAAGAACCCAAATTATAGGTTCAATGTCCTTTATTTATGGCTAGAAACCAAATATGAGTGAGAACATCCCATGTTCCTCTTTTTGGGTCTGGCTTACCTCACTCAGGATGGAGTTTTCTATTTCCATCCATTTGCCTGCAAACTTCAAGAAGTCCTTGTTTTTTACTGCTGAGGTGCACCCATACACTGAGACAATGGGGATGTTCTATCAGGAACTCACCAAGGCCAGCTGGCCTGGGTCTGAAAAAGCCTGGGTCAAAACTGGTCTTGCTGAACATAGCGGACAAGGAGGACTACTGAGACCTCAAGAACAATGGCAACAGGTTTTTGATTCTTGGTTTCGTGGGAGCCTAGGCAGTTTCGTGGATGCTCACCTTACTAGACCTGGATGGAGGTGGGTGGTCCTTGGACTTCCCACAGGGCAGAGAACCCTGATTGCTTTTTGGGCTGACAAGGGAGGGGGACTTGATTGGGGGAGGGGGAGGGAAAGGGGAGGCGGCGGTGGGGAAGAGACAGAAATCTTTAATAAATAAATAAACAAATAAATTAAAAAAAAAGATTAACTCAAAAAAAAATCCAATAACCCTCCTATATACAAATGACCAATGGACTGAAAAAGAAATCAGGGAGACAACACCTTTCACAATAGTCCCAAATAATATTAAATATCTTTATCTCTGAACAATTCCTTATGTTTGGGAGCAATTCTTCCCAAGCCTTTGGACAGGTCAGAAGACAAAAAGGATTTCTTTGGCTTTAGCCCAAATTTCAGAACTTAGATAATGAAGTCACTGACAACTAAGCCCCTCTCTAAACATCATGGAACAATCTTCTGCAAGTTCTGGAATTAGAAAGATGGATCATGTGTCTGGCCAACTGAAACATGAACCCTTTCCCTCTAGATAAGAAGTACCATTATGTATGCACCAATAGCGTAACAAATATGGACTCAAATTTCATTAATCCTTTAAGACTCTACTGGGCCTAACATTAAGGGTGATGGTATTTCCAGAGCTTAAGATATAGCTCTGAACTAGAGTAAAGAAAACGAGAAAACAAAAAGCAAAACAGACTCCATGCACAAACGGAATGCTTCTTCTAGATTAGATGTGCAAAAGCCTCCACCATGCTTTCAGTGCAAGAGGACAAGCACCAGGAAAAGCCTTCAGCAGCCCTGGTACTGAGAATCAAATGTAGAATGAATCTTCTGGGCATACTGAAACTTCTGGTCCAACCATACCAGTAAAACTTGGGCACATTGAAGGCTTGCCCCCATGGGAGACTCGTCTCTAGGAAAATAGTGAACTCCAGCATGACACAAAGCCCCTCTTGATTCTTTTAATCACATTGATGTATATTCCCCTAATCATGTGTAGTTCTTCGAATGAAGGTCAAGAACAATCTAGTGTTTAGCATCTGGGATCAGATTAGTCAGGGAAGCAAAAGCGTGGGTTTGAGCATGCTAACCCACATACATGCAGCAGATGGCTTAAGAGGAGATCTCACCATGCAAAAACAGGTAGGAAAAAGAATGACAATATAAGATCTGCAGTGCCTATTCCAATCATCATCAGAGAATCTGCCTCTGGTAGCTGATGGGAGAAGATGCAAAGACCCACATCCAAACATTAGGCAAAGAGAGAGAGAAAGAGCCCAGGTTGGAGGTCTGCATTGGCCCCTCCCTGATGAGCCCAGAGAACCCCACGGAAGAGGAGAAAGAATCGAGGGGAACAGGGGAATGGAAGACACTGGGAGAGCATAGCCCATAGTATTAACTGAACTGGGCTCATGGAGGCTCACAGAGACTGCATAGCTCTGTACTAGGTTCTCTGCATAAGTTTTATAGTTGTTGGTTTGGTGTTTTGAAGGGACTTCTGAGAGTAGGATTGGTGGCGTCTCTGACTATTTCTCCTGCTCTTGGGGCCCTTTTCCTCCTACTGGGTTTTCTCCCTAGTCTTGATGTGAGGATTTGTGCCTGATCTTCCTGTATCTTATTTTGTTGTGTTTGGTTGATATCCCTGGGAGACACACTCTTATTTTTTAGGGGGGGGAGGTGTCTGGGATATAGGGGAGATGGCACGGGGAGCTAGAAGGAGCCCAAGGAAGGGAAGCTGCAGTTGGGATGTACTGGATTATGACATCTGGGCATTTCTGTCACTTACAGTGGAGAAGCTGTTACTGGTGGTCCTATAAGACCAAGAAAAACGTGAGGTCCTTAATGTGAAATGCAATTCTGCTAGGGCTACAGGGCTAAGAAATCCCAGAACTGGGTCCTCAGAGACTTTGAACATGTATCATTCATTGTTTTTTTGAAAATTGGCAGATGCAGACAAGAAGAACATGTAACAGAATTTTGAAACTGGAAGAAAGAAGTGACTTATTTTAGAATAGATGTACACTTCAGTAAAATATTTTTTAAATCCAGAATAACCTTAGGTAGTACACTGTATTTCTTTTTTTTGTTTGTTTGTTTTTTGTTGTTGTTGTTTTGTTTTGTTTTTTGTTTGTTTGTTTTTTCGAGACAGGGTTTCCCTGTGGCTTTGGTTCCCGTCCTGGAAATAGCTCTGTAGACCAGGCTGGTCTCGAACTCACAGAGATCCTCCTGCCTCTGCCTCCCAAGTGCTGGGATTAAAGGCGTGCGCCACCACAACCCGGCTACACTGTATTTCTTGTGTTGTTAATTTTATTTTCTGGAGAAATAAAGTTTCCATCTCCCTTGATCAGAACACATCAATTTCTGCTATCACTGCACCTGCTTGTAGTGAAGATACACTTATATCTATGAAACTCTTAATCCTGAGTGAGAGCCTCCATGAGGATTAATAAAGTAAGTGATCTACCTCACAAGCAGTAATAGATCTGTCAGGCTGTCTGTACCATGTTTGTATTCATCAATGCTTCCTAGGGGAGATGCATAGCCCTTCAGAATTCACTGGAGCAAGCTTTTGCAGTACTAAGTCAACATACTCACAAAAGAAGAAAGCTAAAATATGTTCTAATCTATTAGCAGTGGAAGCAAAGAAGTCTTTCTAGCGTTTTCTTATTATCTTTAAAATATAGAATTTTCTAGAAAAAGACCTTAGAACTTAGAGATCAGAAAACGTATCTTTTCATTTCATCTGTGTAGTCTCACCATGGTACTTAGACACATCTCTGTCAACTAGGACTATTTGTCTCAAGATCTACAGATGACTATGTCTGTTCTATGAGGAATCATCTCTGTATGGAGATAATATATATTTATTTGACATCCCACAAAACATTTAGTTCTACCTATTCATGCTCATAAGCCTGAAGTTATCTGTAGATTTTTTTCAACTGTTAAGTGAACTATTCATCTTTTAAAAGTAAATAAAACTAAAGATAGCCAAAGGAACAAAAGGATTCTGTTCTTCTCACCCTTAAAGATCTCTTCTTAGGCATATGAACATTATGAGTTGAAAGTCATACTTTGACACAATCCATGTAATGTCTGTTCCCAAATGCTCATCACCCTATCAATAATAGGGTAATCTACACCCAGGCTTACAAGGAAGAAATTTTTTAATGTATGTGTCAATAAATACTGACAGCCTTTGTTAAGCTTAGATTAAGGATGGAGCTGCTCTCTGACATGAATAAAGTGGTCATCCATTGGTACAGCAGATGCTCACATAAAAGAAAATTCATCACACACGTTTTCTGGTGTCTTGAAGAAAGCAAGTTCCCTCAAAAATTTATCCTTTGTTTCACTTAGAAAGGAGGATGTATGAATTGGACAGAACTTTTTTCACAGAGTCTGAAAGCACTTTTTAGTGTAACATTGAGCAAGCCTTTTACCTCAAAGATGGAAGCAGCACCTACAGTTTACAAGCAGGGCTAATCCAGGCCACTGTCCCAACTGATTCCAATACTTTCTTTTTTTTTTAATTTATTAAAGATTTCTGTCTCTTCCCCACCTCCGCCTCCTCTTCCCCTCCCTCCCCCAATCAAGTCCCCCCCCTCGTCAGCCCAAAGAGCAATCAGGGTTCTCTGCCCTGTGGGAAGTCCAAGGACCACCCTCCTCCATCCAGGTCTCCTAAGGTGAGCATCCAGACTGCCTAGGCTCCCACAAAGCCAATACGTGCAGTAGGCTCAAAAACCCATTGCCCATGTTCTTGAGGTCTCAGTAGTCCTCATTGTCCGCTATGTTCAGCGAGACCTGTTTTAACCCAGGCTTTTTCAGACCCAGGCCAGCTGGCCTTGGTGAGTTCCCGATAGAACATCCCCATTGTCTCAGTGTGTGGGTGCACCCCTCGTGGTCCTGAGTTCCTTGCTCGTGCTCGCTCTCCTTCTGCTCCTGATTTGGACCTTGAGATTTCAGTCCGGTGCTCCTATGTGGGTCTCTGTCTCTGTCTCCTTTCATCACCTGATGAAGGTTAATATTCAAGCCAAGCCTTTCCTGCTTCCACTAGCCATGCACTGATCTCCACTACTGGATAACAGTTCTTGTATTCCAGGCACAGAGTGAATGGGGATGGACACACGACATAGATCTGACCAGTGAGAAATGTTTTGAATGTGTGCAATAACTCTCAAAAAACAGGTACTTCATTCCCACCCCTGAGCTAGGTTTACTGAGAGGGTAGATGCCTGACTTACTGCTGCATGAAAGCAACTTTAAAATGAGAGCCGTAGAGAGAGGATATAGGAAAAAGGCAAAGGTAATTAAGAACAAGTGTTTTTATTTGTGTTTATTCGGTTTCAAAATATATAATTACATGAAATTAAGAATCACAGATTCTTGTTTAATGACAAATTATATTAATTTTATCTAGGTTTTCTTGCATTTTTAATTCAATCCTATCGGGCTGTTACTAAAATTAATATATATACAATGCACATATATAATGCAAATATCAAAACATATAGCCATGATTGGCTTTTTGAATCCACAAGTACTGTACAAAATGAGGGATCCCTTCACTGAAATAGTTCACTTGTCTGACATAGAATGGTAAGTCCTACTTCCAAGATTTAAGCCACAGTGAAGTCACAGAGTACCACATTCTAGCCCAGCGTACAAATGAGCAGTTTATTTTATCAGGTATGTTTGGATGACTATGTAGACAAATTTCTTGGGTTCTTTTTTTTTTTATCCTGGAAAACAGCTGTTTGGGTTGTGTGTCTATTTTTTAAGTGTATCATTTGATATTTTGCTACTCATCTGTAAGAATTCCTTATAAATTTTGGATAGTATCCCATTGTCAGATGTGTGGTTTGTAAGTATTTTCCAAATCTTTGTTGCATTTTTCATTTGATGCTTTACTTTCCTTGCTTTGAAAAAGGTATTGAGTTTAATATTATCTTGTCAACTTAATGTTGCTTATGTAAACATGTATGTTTTGTATAATTCTAAAATCCTTACAAAATTTCAGCAAAGTCCACAAGATTTTCCTCTATGCTCTGTCCTAGTAGCTTTATGGTTTTAAACCTCACCTTCAATGTTTGTACCAAATTCTTGGTAGAGTCACGTGGGTTGTAAGATAAAATTCATCTTCATTCTTTCATACGCATGATGTGTTGAAGAATCTATCTTTTCCCCATTGCGTCTTTAGTTGTAGGCTGTGCTTGGGGTATATATAGACTCCTCTGTTTTAAGAGTCAACATGTCTGGCTTATGCTTGATATCTAAAGTTTTGTATTATAATTTTCATCCATGAAGTCTGATGTCTCCAACTTTTCCTTTCTCAGTATTACTCTGGCTACTTTGAACTTTGGTGCTATTTAATACAAATTTTATGTTCCCTATTTCTGTGAAGAACAGTATTAGGATATTTAAGGGATAATATTAAAATTTGTAATCTCTTCAGACAGTGTAAAATTTAACTATATCTTCCTGTAATAGAAGAGTATGAGATGCCTTTGCAATTGTCTGTACCTCCTTTAATTTCTTTCAGCATTATTTTATAATTTTAGATGTATACAACTTTTACCTAACTGGTTAAATTTATTCCTAGTTTATATAGTTCTTCTGTCATGCACAAACAGAGACAGTTAAGCTTCTTATTCTCTGATTCTTGTGCTTTTCATTTCATTTTTCTTATTTTATAACTTGCTTGTACCACTACTTCTAGCAATGTGCAATAGAAGCAGTGAACTTGGACTTGGATCTCAGTGGAAAAGCATGATCCTTCTGCACTAATTATAATGTTAACCGTGGCCGGGCGGCGGTGGTGGCACACGCCTTTAATCCCAGCACTCGGGAGGCAGAGGCAGGCGGATCTCTGTGAGCTCGAGACTAGCCTGGTCTACAAGAGCTAGTTCCAGGACAGGCTCCAAAGCCACAGAGAAACCCTGTCTCGAAAAATAATAATAATAATAATAATAATAATGTTAACTGTGAGCTTTTCATACATCTTTTATGTTGAGGAGCTTTTTCTTTATGTATAAACTTTAACAGTTTTCATCAATAAAAGATCCTAAATTTTTTAGATCTTATTTATAGTTTTAATTGGTTAATGTTGATGCTTATCTAAAGGAAGGAAGAAACATCAGAGTGAAAAAAATTAATCATATTTGTTCAACAATTTCTGATTTTAGCATTGAACCCCTGTATTTTAAGTAAATCCTTCAACTATAGACAAGTCTGTTAATTACTCTGGCAGATAAAATATCTTTGAGTTTTCTACATGTTTTGGTCCTTATTAGCAATGGAAATTTAAACATACCATTTATCCATTAATTCCACAAACATTTGATGACACAGTCCACCAATGCATCAAGTACATGGGTACAAAAAAGAAGGTTTATTCAAAGACCTAAGGAACCTAGGAAGACCAGACCTGAACACAAGATTGGCTGCTTCTAACAATCCCATAGGTTAGCCCTAGAAAGCCTGAATGTTAGCATCATGGTAGGTTATAAAACTCCACTTTCATCATCAATGAGACACAAGAAGGAATATTTTCCAGTTCCATATAAATAATGATAAAGACAAATGTTAGACCAATTCTATTACAAACTCAAATTTATCAAAGCAAAAAGGTCTCACTGTGTTGCAATCTATTTTTTTAAAACTCAACAACATCCCTGTGTTCTGTTCTAAACACTCTAAAAACATTTCACATGAGAGCCATACCAAAAGGAAACACAATTAGATTCTAATGGTGGGTCTAATGAACCTTTAAGTGAAATTATAAAGAGTAAGATAGGAAGAAAGGGACCAAATGGACATCAAGAACACGAACTCAGCACTGATTCTTTAGCTCTAGTGGACTGATGAGATTCCACTGCTTGATTCTCACCGTGGTGCTCAGTCCATACAATTTTTAAAGGATATTTGTCATTTTGAGCACTGTGTGTTTCATCAAGAAATAAAGGGAAGGATTTCTAGCACTACTTACACTTATTAACAAAGAATCTTTTGTGTGTTTAGCTGGTACTTGAAGTACTTGCACAGACTCTCTAGAGTGTGAAATCCTCATTAAAGCCTTTCAAGTGCCAACTAACGGCCCCAGGATTATGGGATTAATTTAATGTATTCATGCACACACAGATATATATATAACACTGAAGTTCTTAAATTATCCTGCAACCAATAATAATCATTTTGATAATAATAAAATAATAATCTAAGTATTATAATAATAAGCATGCATGAAGAATTCTAAGATATAATCATAGTAATTTGTCTTCTTCTGCTTAATTAGGGCAATTTTGTCTTACAAAGATGAACAATGACATTGGCACTTTCTCATGCCTAGCAGGAAAAATAGGGCTCAAGTACAAATATTCCCAAGCAGCACAAAATGTGTTCATACGGACAGCAACAAGCGCTAGAGATACAAAACTCTTAGTAACTTGGAGCAGGTGTGCTGGTTGCCTCAGAGGCAGTGCACTTTATGAAACCGGCATGAACCTGGGAGAAGAACGTGAGAATGACTTTGCAAAGATACATCTACGAGGAAGAGATCTGTACTGTCAAACCCAAAATGGCATTTGTGATTAGTCACTTCTAACTATGGTTAGGAATAAAAACTGTCACCAAGAGAGTTTAAATTTTTTTTCTGCAAAACTGAATTAATCCCCCATGACTCATCTTCTTAACACAAGCCCAGATTATTTTATTCCTGCCAGTTTATTATGCTAAAAGCAAACCCTCTGTCCCTTTTCAGAGTTCAGAGCCACTTGTCAGATGTCCTGCTGTCTCAGGGACAGAAGGTGGCTTTGGAATTACTTGCCCAGTTTGGGATTGCCAAATTGTTGATGACAAAAATAAGTCCCTCAAGAAGAAATGAGAGCAGCTTGGATTTTTTTTTTTTTTGCAGTGGGACAGAGGAGATAAAATTATGAACACACCTCCAACATAGTTTTATGACTCCCACACAGGGCTGGGACTTCTAGTGCACTTCAGAAACAGGATACACATCCCCAAATTTCTGGTATGGAACTATCAAATGTTCATTATGAAATTTAATTTAAGTTGCCATTCAACTCACATTCCTTTTACACATGGTGACAAGCAGAAACACCAGAGTTTGAAAGAAAGTGTAACTAAATATTAAATAATTTGAGATAAGAAATACCCATGTAGCTTTAGAACTCTAAAGAACATTGGAGGCTCTCAATGGGGCAGTGCTACTGGAAATCCTGGGAATATTTAGTGTAGGCTTTTGTGCTTACAAAGTCTTCCTTTCAGCTATAACTTTGAAAATCATTATTATACACATCAAGTATGTCTTTTGTTTCCTATGATCCTGGATAGAGTGAGTGTTAACTATATTTTTTTAAATCAACTATTATAATTTTATGCTCATGAAATAGTGTTGACCAAATCAGCCATAGAAGAGCAAGCCAAGTTTGGCTCTTCTGTAATAAGGAACAGGTGTGTGCTGCCTATAACCTTTGGAAAGGTGCAAGACTGCATAGAAAACAATGAGGAAATGGACCAACCAGTAGAGCTCCCTGGCCATAGCGGCAGTAGAATAAAAGCAGTCACTGCACCCAACATGTTTGGAGAACCATATTGGAAAAACAAACAAGAAAAAAACAAAACATGTGGGAATCTCACCTTCAATATGCCTGAAAACTCTCCTCACAATTCTGGTTAATATTTAGTGTCTCAAAAGGCAACTATCTACCTTGCTTCATTTCATTTTTTCACACAAAGCCACACTTTATTTCAAGAACCCCACATTGTAAGTGTGTTCTTATTAACTTTGTGTCGTTTCCAGGAACTCCCCACCTCTCTCCTAGGCCCTGAATTCTGAATAGCTGATAAAACTTGAACCTCTTTGTTCTACATTTTCAATGATTATTTTTTTTTTTATTCCTTTCTTCTGTGGTTCTTGTTTATGCAAGAATTAATCCCATCCAATGTGAAGTTTTACTGGTGCTCATGACAGGTTGTGGAAAACTAAAATTCACCTGCAACTCTAGTGGCGGATTGAACCCATATGCAAGCATTCTATAATACTACCTCTACACACTAGACCCAGAGAACATCATAGAAGATGGGGTGAAAAGACTGTAAGAGCCAACTGACAAGGAGATGTCCTGAGAAATAGTATCCTCGGAACACAACAGGCTGTTTTACGCATAAAATTTCAGTATGGTTGCATACACAAGCCATACTCATGGTCATACCAGTCAACATACTAACAAGGATGGGAGAAAAGTTTCCAAGGTCCCACCCATAACTGAAGAGTTCCAGCAATGCTTTGCTGATGAGAGAGGGACAGTCAGTTTTCTTTAGGGTGGAGCACCCTATTAGGTTTTCCATGCTCAATTAATTAATCCTAAATTCTTGTATATAGTGACAGCACTAATTAAATTCAATAGATTACACACATGCATACACACACACATACATGCAAACATGCGTGCATACACATGAGCGCACACACACATACACACAAGGAGCAGGCAGGATATGCTTGTGACCTTTTAGAGGAAAAGTATTAAAAGAGGGACAAAACCAGGGAGGTGGCCAAAAATTGAAATGTAGTCCTGAGAGTTTTTATTAGAAGAAAATACTGTCTGCCGTAACTCTGGGGATCTACCTTCAAGACTCTCCCATTCCAATCACCTGGCAAACTTGGGAATGCCCCAGTCTAGCCCTGGACTCATTTGATATGTAGATAAGGTAACTTCTGCATTCCTGGCACCTAGGTCAGAACACAGCCAAAGAAACTAAGCAATTCTCTTTGCAAATGTGCTTTTGTGCTTGTGTGATCTAAACAATCCTGGACCATAACCCAAAAGAAAACTGGAGAATGCTGAAGTCATTACCTCAGTTTAATTTATGACAAAACTAAGATGCATAAAGAACAAAAACAAGGGCACAGGATCAAAGATTATATCTCTAAGGTCCTGATTTCTGCTCTATGATGCAGCTTGGCCTTGTGAACTCTATCAGTAACTCAAGGATGCATTTGCATATTTCATTGTCAAACTGTTAATATATTCATCTTCTGGGGCTAGGCATTTCTAAAGGAGCCTAATTCCTTCTTTTGAATTCCTTCTCATTACCACATACTCAGCAGGTCCAGAGCTTCCTGTTGCTCAGTACGCTACATTTTCAGAGCGCAAGTCTTCCTATTCAGTATGTTCTTTAAATAATTACAGGTCTCTTTTATAATAAACTCTTCCCAACATATTACCAGCCGACATTTTTATCTTCTTTCGGTTCTGCCTTTAAAGTTGTTTCACCAATGCTAATTATAAAGCAAATGATAAGGTCAGGTTGCTTTTCTTCCCCGTGCACAGCAGCTCAGAAAACGAATTGTAGCTTTCTGCTTTCTTATTATGCAGGTAATGATGTAGTCATTGTGGCAAAGCCTTTACAGATAGCAAAAATTATACGCTTTTTGCAGAAGTACTAATTATCTCTTCTTGATCAAGAAGAAGAATACTAAACTGGCTCCTAACTACACAGTTTAATTTATACCCAAATTTTGGTGCTGGCAAGGAGCCAGAGATATTTTATGTTACCTTTTTTTTTTGGCTAAAAAATAAAAATAATATAAAAAATTATTTTTAAGAAATGCTTAAGACAGCTAATACATATGATTGATTGTAGAAGGTCGTTACCAGTTTAGCTATAATGCAGATGCAAATGCACAGATGATGAGGAAAATAGACAATAAGAGAATGGATGTTTAACGGCATCCAACTTGAGTAGCGTGAGTTAATTCAACTTATTTTGGACATGCCGAGTTCACGCTCTTATGAAAAGACAACTTGCTCTTTCAGAAACAGTCCACACTACATATATTTCCTAGGACATAAAAACCACATCATTCTCTGGCAACCCCACAAAGGACAACGCTTTCGTCATATTCCCTTCATTTGCTGATTTAATGTCACACAGTGTTGTGGCCAGAACTGTCCTCAACTGAAGACTACTTTTACTAAATTTTGTTGCTTTTAATGATTCTTTGTAAGTTTTTGAAAACATTATTTAGCTGTGAAACAAGTTTTAACTATCTTCTTAGAGGAAAAAAAAAACTAGTAGTTAGCCTTAAATCATACATTTTACCTCAAAGCAATGATTCTATGGGATTTATATTCATAAACTAATAATAAAAAGAACATTAATAGGAACTTGAAAGCAAAATGAAATTCTGTCAACAGAGATAAAATGAAGAGAGGAAAGCACCTCTCTATATGTTGTTAATGTTTTGCTATTTTGGGGGTTTCTGTTGTTGCTGTTAATTACAATTTTATTTTTCTTTAATTTTGACCTATAGATATTTTCAAAATAAGCAGGAAAGGAGGCCTTGCTTTTACTTTGAACACATAAACTCCAGAAGGTAACGATCCCATACTTGTGTTCTTCCCATTCTCCCCTGACCTTATTTATGCACACAGGCAAGCATCCATAAACCATTGGTGAGGTGTTTAACGAACCCATGGAGAGAACAAAGGATTACTGAGGCATTCAGTTGACAATGGTCTACATATTAGTGTTACTGAGCTTAGAAGTAATGACAATATAAAAGTAAGCTATGGAGCTGGAACTAAAATTCAAGTCTTCTCGTTCCCAAGCACAAGCCCTTTTGTGTCTGAAACACTCTCTCCTGTGACCTTGGCCAAGACTTTCTTCTTTTCTGAATATGTTACCTTTTCAAAATTAGTTTAATAATATTACCCAAACATGCTCACTTGGACAGTTTTGACACACAATTCACATTCATGTGAAAGTGTGATATTAATGTAAATATAGTGCAATTTTGAAAATAATAAATTCATTAACATAAAATAGTATCAAAATGATATTTGTACTAGTTTGGGGATTATGCTGTCCTCTTACCTAACAACAATCATATAGTAACTGTTGAAACTCTCCAGGGGATGTATCTCTTGTCTTGTATTCTCACCCAAGATCTCTTAGTAAGAACGTGTGTTCTTCCCTTGACCATGGGCTGGTGCTACAACTGCAGACAAAGGGTCCAGTGGCTGCACCAGATCCCTCATGTTACACATGAGCAGCCATGACAGCACCTACATACATATGCAATCGTCAGTTTTCCTCTCGGCTGAGATGATTGTTCATACTAAAGGACAGAGGCCCATAGAACATCAGCACATGTGGACCTCAGAAGTGAAAGCAAGATGGCATCTTGTGGAGTAAAGCTTGGCAAATTGTCGACAATTAATACCAGCTGATTCTGGTGCTTCCTACTCCCCAGACGAGCTGTTTGGCTGGGCACAAACATCTCATACTCTTTTGATGCTCTTTGTGAGGTTGGGTTAATAATACCAGGTCAGACAGAATTTATTTGCATTTGCAGCTCCTGCTTGCCGACTCTGCTCTCCTTTTCCCTAAGACTGAGCTGCACTCATAATAAAATACAGCATCTATATAAGTTTCAGGGAGTTTCTTTAGAGAGGCTAGGAGGAGACAACATCTAACAAAAAGTAAGCATGAAAGCATTGACTGACTAAGGGCTCAATAAAGTTATATGCTATGAATTCATATTCAGAATTATACATATTTTTCAGTATACTGAAGACAGAAATATAGAGAACATAAGTCAAGTTATAATTTACTAATTTAAGAGTTTGAATTTTATTGGCAGACTCATCACTAAACTAGACATTAAGGATTCTAAGACATAAATCTGAGAGTCCACAGGATTCTAGCTGGTCCTTCCTGAGGAATTTCAAGTGAAGGTAATACAAAACGCAGAAGAAATAGTATTTGGAAGGAGTAGAGCGAAAAGTAAATACTATATTAGAAGTTAAGTTGGGCTAAAGGGGCAGAAGATCTAGATATGATGAAGTAACAAGTCATAAAGTGGAGAAAATATATGTGTTCAATGGAGCAGCTGTGAGAATACAACTCTGATATCAAGTTGTTGTTAGGACCGCTAAGTTCACAGAGTGGGTGGTTCTCTATGGCAGCAGAACAATCCCACACCAGTTTGGATTTATAGGGTTATTTATTTGAGGGGAAAAAAACTTACAGAACACCGACACGACAGCCATGAAAGGAGTCTAGTTGCTGGAGCAAGAGAGAGAACATTAAGGGCTGCCCGCTGCTTTTGAGAGAGAGAGAGAGAGAGAGAGAGAGAGAGAGAGAGAGAGAGAGAGAGAGAGACCACGCCCCAGTGGGCTGGTATCTCAACAACTATTGGCTGAAGGAGCAGAAGGAGTTCCCGCAGCAAACGAGGAAGGTGGGGAAAGTACTGATGGAAGATGCAAGAAATGGTGGCTGCCACTGAAAATGATGGTGGGCTTTTCTAGTCGCTACTAACACAATACCATATAGGAGTAATGCTACTGCTTTGTCTAATTGTATCCCTTGCTATAAGAAAGACCAACCCCCTCAAACTGGGATATATCTTTTTATTATACAGATTTTTACCTCAGAATGATGCACCTGGAACCTGCTGTATAGCCACTCATGACTCTCCTGATAGAGGCTGTGTAGTCCTGGGATTACAGGTGTGTGCCTTCTTGTGCAGCCATATCATAACTAGAGAATAGAAGCGCTCGTAGTAAATCTGATATACTTCCATGGTTTTTAGCTCTACACAGGCATGCCTTTTTGCATCATCTCCTGGTAAGTAAGTATTACTAAAGGATTTGGAATGGAAGAAGCTACAGCTACAGGTCTCTTGGGGTGGCATAGAAACATTCAGGCACATAACAGAACTGGAGATTTTGCGGCCATCTCTCACTGGCCTTTTGGTGAAATGCTTAAGTATTGATGAAAACCCTGACCACTGGTATTTGTGTCCTGCATCTGGGACCCTTTGGCTGTCACGAAGCTTATAGTTCATGTGAGCACTCTCATAACCTGCCCTGCCCTTCACTTTCCCAATGCTTGAACGTGTATGAAAGCATTTCATTCTCTGCACTGAACGCCATCACACTTGAAAAACCTAGTGTGGCGCTGCTTTTAGGACAAATTCTTACTGATAGATGCATTTCTTCTTCCTACAACCCAGCTTAACTTGGAAACTGGTTATTGTTAGTACCGTAGAACATTTTTAAATTTTTGCTTTCCATTAACTACAGGGTACTTTTATGTCTTCAAATTAAAATGACAGAGATTGAACATAAAAATAAGGCACCTCGGAAACATGAAAACTGTATTATCAGAGTATGTTGAAACTCTGTTTTCACTGTTACCAACATCCTCAGCAATATCCTTAGTTCCTTGGGGAAAATCCAACTTTACACTTTGGACCTGATCACTTTAGCCGTATAACTTAATAGAAGCCATAAAATTCAGGACCGAGTACTTTTGCAATAGGTGAGAGGAAGGAAGTTAATGGCTACTCTGGCGTCAAGGAAGCATTCTCTGTCTCTTCCTAGGGGACACTGCTGATTCGGGATGGAACTCTGTGCCCAGCTGATTATTAGCACTACAGGGGATAGAACTGTAGGGGAACTGTTAGTTCCTTCTGTAATCATTCTGGCAAGCTGGAGTATAATTGTAATTCATTTCTATTACTTAAACTGAAAATTGCCAAGTTATCCTTTAAACATCTAATTATTCTCATCCTCCTATAAGAAAAAAATATAATATTTTTCTTGCTATTTCTAATATTTAAGAAGAAAGAAAAGAGACAAGTTTCAAAGAATTTTTAAATTTCTATCTCTTAATTGGTAGAAAATTTTTATATACTAAAACAAAATATGTGATTTATATATCTTTGCTTTTTAAATTTATTTTTCATTTATATATGTGTATGTGCGCGCGAACATATATACATATATATCATATTTTTTCCCTCCCAATTTCTTTCTCCCAGATCCTCCTCCCACCTCCTTACCCATTCAACTTCATGTTCTCTCAATAAATCAATCAATAAATAAAAGTCAAAACAAAAAAAACAGTAAGACAAAAAAAATAGCAAAACAAAACAGAAAGAACAAAAACAGTATAGAGTCGAATTTGTGTTGGCCAAGTTACACTGGGCATGAGGCCTGCCCTAGTGACACATCCATTGAGAAGCTGATTTCATCCTTTCTAGCACCTTACCAACTCTAAATAGCTTTTTGGTTAGGAGGAGGCTTTGTGTCCACTTCCCCACTTCCGTGCTGAGATTGTGCCTGGTGTGAACTTGTGCAAGTCTTGGGCATGTTGTCGTAGTCTTTGTGAGTTCGCATGCCTGTCGACCCTGTAGAGTCTAGAAGACACTCTATAAAGACAAGGTAGAGCTATACAGATCCTTTGTTCCACTCCAAGTGACATGTCTGATATCTTAGGTGGTCAAAGGCATTAACAATGGCTAATGTCATAAAAACAAGAGAAATTTCAGCCTAGGGATGGTGCTGCCCACAGTGTCTCTTATGTAGCTTTCCCTTTTACTACACTGGTTAGCCAGCAAGTCCCCAGGGTCCCCACCTCCCCAGCGCTGAGATTACAGGCTCAGTGTGCCTGGCTTTTATGTGGGTGCTCCCCAAACTTAGGTATACGTGCTTGACCACTAAGCACACTTTGCCAATTAAAGACTTGGGCGAGAGAGAGAGAGAGAGAGAGAGAGAGAGAGAGAGAGAGAGAGAGAAATTTCAAAAGACCAGATCTTAAGAGAATGAAGATTTTTTTGTTGGGACTATAGTTAAATGTGACCTGTCTTTTCAGTATATTAGAAACAGGTAACTAATTCCAGTTTCACATATGTACGTTCATCAAGCTTTTATGCAGGAATTCTTTTCCTTCTAAGGAAACTTCCAATAAAATTAGGACAAAATTTATATTATTAAAATTAAACAATAGTTGTCTGAGCACGTCATCAGGATGAACATTCATGTAGAAGATTTCACAATGACTATAAATATGAAACTTAGATTTGTGTTTTCCTTGTCTTCAGCCTCCAGCCCACAAACCTAACTTAAGCCATTTTCTTCTCAAGGTCCTATTTCAATAAATGTTAAATAAATAGAGGAATGGGTAAATGAGCAGTGGAATCCATATCCTCATATTATATCTTCTCCAATTTTCCCAGAGACTGTGATATTCATTTATTTGACTAACATGATATACTAAAATAACTTTAATTCTCTATCAAGAGTTGCCGTCTTTGACATATCTTATCTGTGCCATTCCTGGGTTCAGACCATCTACCACCCTCACAGCATACTCGATTATGCTTTTTTAATTTGATTATGTGAAAATAAATCACTAACGTGTCATAAATTTTCCAGCCATTTCCAATCTGAAATATAAAATCCCACATTCCTACTACCTAAAAATGTACTTGTAACACTTTCTCGATTTATTCAAATGGCATTGCCTTCAGAAACATTGACAAATTCAGTTGGGTATAGCTATTCTCTCTTCTTAATTTCACTGCTAGAGCTGTGTTTAAATTTTACTAGCTAGACTTCCATTTTAATTAAGCTCTTCCATGCCAGTGGACTGTATTAATTTGAAATATAAGGTAGCTACAGCTATGCGAAGGATGCAAACAAGAGTCAATATAATTAGTCTCTTTAATCCAGCAAGACATAATAGGCATTATTTATTTATTTATTTATTTATTTTTATGATTGTGATATTTCTGGAATACCACAACAAGTAGAGGGTTTCGGTGATGAATAGCAATAGCCCAAGGTTTTAAATCAATTATCTTCATTGATTAGCAAATAGTATTTACAAATTACCCATTGTTAGGTAAGTCAAAGGTTATCTTGTCCACCCCCGACTTTGGTCTAAAGTCAATCTAAGACAAGGTAATGAGAATCACATTTAAAAAAAAAAAAAAAACAATAAAACACCTATATCAAGTCATCACGGTTCACCCACCACACATCTTTGAAAGCCTGAGAATGAGAAAGATCAAGAAAACTAATTCCTGATTTACATATCCTGCTAATAAAGTGGCAAGGTCTTATGGAACAAACACAACAGCTGCAAATTATGTAATTATGTATCTGTATGCAAATTTGCAGACATCTCATAAATGCAGGAACACTATTTGCAATGCTAATCAAGTGGCTTTTTATTGCGGCTGCATAATTCCTACATGTGATTTGCTTCCAGATGTCGCTGTAGCTCGTGAAACCTTCATTGTCAGGTTAGCTGAGGTAGCACGCATTAACACTGCTCATAAAACCTCTACTTATAATTAAATTACTTGCAGTGACTCAGTGATTTTTCATCCTCCTCCGGACCCACTCTCTTACTCATATTACATATAGCAACCTCGAGTTTGGGATGAAGGAAAGCTCATTCTGTATCTATACACCATGCAGGTGGCAAATCTGTTTAACCTCATCCATATAAACCAAGTTCAAGTGTATAATGAGGACAGGAAGGTTCAAACACCAGACTAACCCAATAGGCGATTGTTGACAGATGCTGTGAACTTTTATTTAAGCTGTAAAAGAATAATTTCATCTTCTATCATCTAATATTAGTATTTTGATACCCTGAAGACTTCCTCTTTATTTTCCACGAGAAAGTAAGATGTTTTTGGAGACAATAGGGGATTGCTAACATACTTTTAGTTCACAGGTAAGAAAAAAGAGGAAGGAATGCATTTCTTGAGCAGCTACCATGTGCTCAGAATTAAAGGAGCTACAAAGACCTATAGGTTCAGAATTAGTTTGGAAAACAAGATATAAGGGAAGAATACCAGTGTAGTACAAGAATACAAGATGCTAATGCTCACTTGGAACAAGAGCAGATACATGAATTCAGCGATAAGCCTTTGAGATACTTTATTCTAAAAATTTACTTCAGTCTTTTGTACTGCCAAACGTTCACCAAAACCACGCATATACTAAAAGGAGAAGCTGTTATATTAACTGCTTAGTTAAAGAAGAATTAGAGAAATTTCCCCATGTTCCTGATGTTTGAAGGCATAGTTTCCTACAGAATCAATAGTATATATCATGGTATAGTGTATATACACCATAAACTACTGTAAGTAGAAAACCTACTATAGGTACAAGCTGTTGGGTGGGAAGTTTTCTGGTGGTTATGTCCTAAGTATTAAAGGAATCACTAATTAATTATGTAAGACGCATGCTCATTAACTTGATCTCCTAACAGATCTTTCTTATTATCTGGCAGCAAGGCAGAACTTTGACCACTACCCACTGCCTCTCAGAAGCCGCCCAGGCTACAGAAGGTTGACTTAGGCACGTTTTACAGGAAATACTGGGGTTCAAATTTAAAATATTCCCAATAGCTCTAGTATTTGAGCACCTGGTGCCAAGACAGGGGGCACTGTTTTGGGGAGGTTGCGGAACCCTGGGAGGCGGGGCCTCGCTGGCAGAAGCAGGAAGTGTCTTCTGCATATTCCATCTTGCTTCTTCACTTGTGAGTTGAGCAGACTTGGACAGGGCTCTCACGCGGCCACAGAGCCCTTTGCCATGCCTGCCCCACCATGATAGATGCTCAGCAGCCATGAGACAAAACAAGCCCTTCATCTCCAAGGGGGCTTCTGCCAGACAGTTTAATCACGACAGAGAGGGAAGTAACTAACTTGGAAAGAACAGTATGCTAAACCTTAGTTAGGGAGTGAGGGATTCACATGAAGAGACTAGGAATGACTAGGAGCTGCAATGTTAGTCCTTGGCCAGAGAAAATGTCACCAATACAAAGCTAGGTGGGAAGAGTCCTTACAAAATCTTGATGTTTGCATACTGAGTTGGGAGCACATATAAACTTAAAGATGACTAAAAATTTCCCAGCTTGAAAGCAAGTGAACAGAATTTGAAAATAAAAAAAAATGTCAGAATGTGCACAAGGAAAGGAAGTGAGTCATTCTCCGCTCTAGGCCTCTTGGTACTCAAGGGTCTAGAAGAGATCATTAGCAGTTCCCACAGCTTCATTAGCAAGCTCAGGAAAATATAAGGAAAAATTCCCACAGTGCTGCCAAGCAGAGAGGCTCCAAATCCATGAACAGAGACAGGACAAAGGTATAACTCAAAGTGACAAAGCACACTTGCCTCAGTTCCTTAAGAAACAAGGTAGGGGTGACTGTCAACATTGTCCTAAATGTGCCTGATATAAATCTGAATGCGTAAACATGAGAAAAGATGAAGTATGGGACACTGGCAAAATGATCATTGAGGGAACACAGATACGTTTTATAGACCTCTGATAAGAGAATCCAGATTCCCAACTCTCCTCTGTGCATCTACTTCCTTGCTCTTCAAACTGAAAACCCAACATTTAAAAAACTCCTATGACATGAAACTTTCCAGCTGAAGCATTGGACTAACCTGCAGTTTGATCTGGTCAGCCTTTTATCCTATGGAGGGATCTGCAAAGGCCTTGTTTGTGTTTTCTACACCGAGGGTTCAGCTTTCAGCTGTGCCCCTCTCTCACTCAGGAGAGAAGGGCTGGTTTTCCTTTGGTGATGTCATTTGTTTTTGTTTTTGTTTTTGTTTTGTGTGTGTGTGTGTGTGTGTGCCCTCTTTGTGTCCCTGGGGTTGAAGCTTCATTATCTGATAATACCAGAGACAACAGTGGGCCAATGATATTAGTTTTCTTAGCATCTTTACAATTATGCAGCCATCAAAACAGCATTTTAGAACATTGTTTTCATCATACCAAAAGATATTCCATATGCATTAATAGTCACTCTCCTTATTTTCAGTCCTGAGCTTTTCCACTACCTACTTCGTCTCTATCATCTGTTCATTCTGCCTCTTTTATGAAACAAAATCATACAACATATGATTTGTGCCTGGTTTCTCACTACAAGTTAGAAAATAAATATCTTATTATTTTCATTTACAAACAGCATTCTACTGCAAGTCCATTTAAACCACTTTGAAATTTGAAATTTATGCCCTGGCAATGCTGAAGCATGCATGAGCAGCCCAGATACAGCTGTTGAACTTGTCCGTATGGATTTTATGGTCTAAATTGATGAGGACAACTGATCAAGTCTCTTCAAGGGGGTAACAGATGTCATTACAGATGGTTGTGAGCCACCATGTGGTTGCTGGGAATTGAACTCAGAACCTTCAAAAGAATAGGCAGTGATGTTAACCACTGAGCTACATCTCCATCCCATTTTACGAAGGCATTAATCAGCTAGTGATACGTGTTGTTCCTGCTTTTTGAACACTATAGTTATGAGCCTATAAATATCATTGTGTATGAGTCTGTACTTGTCTCTTGTAGGTATGGGCCTAGGAATAGAATCACTGGGTCACATGGCAATGATGTACTTAACTTTTTGGAGAATTGCCAAACTGTATTTCAGAGTGGCAGCCCCAATTGAAACTCCCCAGCTATAGACGGAATCTCCAATTTCTTGTCTTCTCATACACACTTCCTGTTAGTGATCTCTTGGCTCTAGCCATTACCTTACACCTAATTCCCAAATGATGAATGTTGATCATTTTTATGGACTTAGGATTTCAATTTGTCTTGGGAAAATATCAGTTAAACATTTCATCTTTAATTGGACTAATCATTCACTTTATCTTATTACCAAATACCAACTCCCAGATTAAAGTGTTGAATTCACTTTGGCTTTCTTTTCTCACATATGCCTCTATTCTCATATCTAAAATATGATTACTTTGATGAGTTAAAAATAAATTGCCCCTATGTTTTCTTCTAATAGTTGTATAAATGGGATTTTAAGACAATAACACATCTTGGGGTTTGCTTTTATCTGTTTTGTATAGTGTAAGATGTAAATCCAAATTTATTCTTCTGCAAGTAGATAGCCCACTGTGCCAGCATTATTTGCAAATATTACAAGCAGAATAGTATAATTGCATCACAGATATAAAAATAATATTAAGCACTTTAACTCATTTGTATGAAATAAATTATTGATTCTGTATGGTTTACTTTTCTTCAGCAAGGTTTGTAGCATTTCATGTAAAATGTTTGTACTGTTGTTTTTAAACATTTATTCACAAAACAACATTGTTGTTCTTTCTGATGCAGTGTGTTGAGCTGTTTTCATCAGTACATTTTCAGCACATTGTTCATTACTAGTGTGGGCATCCTTACGATACTTACTGATTTATCTATGTGTGTAAGATCATCCAAACTTCGAGTGGAATCCTTGTGGTTCCCCTTTTAGCGCAGAAAGGATGTGTATTTCCCCAACCTTGGTCTCACAGTTGCAAGCTTTCAAGTCATCAACAAAGATGAAAAGAGGAGAAGGCAAGAAGTGCCCATGCTCCAACCTGCTGATCTCACTAGGCTTCCACAGTTTTCCTCAGCTCATATCCTTCAGGTTGCTGTAAGATTTTAGTTGGTTTCCAGATCTCTAGAAACAAGTTGTTTTTACCAGTGTTTTCATGTTGGAACAAAGAAAAGGAAAGTCTCAATCCAGGACTTAGAAGGCCTGCCTCAGTTAATATACTTCAATTTCCTTAATTTTGTTTGAAAGCTTTTCAAATTATTAATATTTAGCTTGAAACCTGTTTCTTAAAATCATTAGCTGTTGCTATAATTGTCTCAGCTAGTGCCACAATAATTTTCCAAGTTGAATCTTTGAATTTCCAAGGAAAGGAAAGGAAAGTGTGTAAGTTAAGAAGCTACTAGAGTTTTTGCGGTTTCCATAAACTGTGCACAAAGTGCCCTCTTCTTCATTTTTCTCCAGCCTATGTCACTCAGTGTCCGTATTCCAGAGGACGTTTGTGCTTTCTAACTCTAAACTGTTGAAGGTAAAACAGCTCATTAAGAATAAAGATAATAGGGCTGGAGAGATGGCTCAGCCGTTAAAGGCTAGGCTCACAACCATAAATATAAAGAATAAAGATAATACATAGGAATCTTGATGAATTAGGAAGACTAAATGTCTTGCCACATTAAAATGGAGAAGTACCAAGAATCCTCCTGTGTGGAGTTCCTAGCTGGAGAAGCGTTATCTTCCTGGCTTTTCCCACTTCACAGCAGTTGCTACACTTCTGTAATATGAAGATGTGAGAAAGAAGTTCTGGGTAGGGACAACATTTTATTGACCTACGTCTCTCTGTGAAGGGTGCAGCATGATTAGAGGGAGCATATCACTGTGTGTGTTTTTTTTTTCCACGACCTTGAGCTCAAACATCAAGTTGTCTCCTGGGAATATTTAATGTGTTATTTTATAGCTCCATAAGTGTTAACAAACTTACTCATTCATTTAAAATTTTCCTTAAATGTATTTATGAATATACCTTTATGAGATAAAGCCCAGCTTGATTTCAGCTTAAGCATTTCTAATGCTTTTAACCATCAAATGTTAGTAGGTCTTAAGTGTATCTTTGTGTATAACTTAAAGACCCCTGTTGTCCCATAGAAGCAAATGCATAAATCACCAAGGATTATCTTAACAGTAAGAATCATTCTTAAAGCCACTGGAGTTACCTAACAGAATCACCAAATCATTGAACCTTCACATTCCAATCTTGCTTCTGCTCATTTTTGATACTGTTTTTATAACTATTATCTTTTCTCTAGATTCCTTTAGAAGGATAAATTCACTGGATAGCAGATCATCTTACTCACTTCCTCGCTTCTCCAAGAAACCTCTTAGTTACTGAGGGTTCCTCTGGCAATGACCTTGTCTGAAAGAATATTGCTTATAACCTCAGCATTCTCCATATGCTGTTGCCATGCTAACTTTCTAATATCATGTTTCCATCACTCACATATTTGCCTGATTTTGCTAAGTCTCTGAAGGCTCCAGCCACATTATTTAATACTGCCATAGCAATCTAATCAAACTGTTTGCTGCTCAAAATTCACATCTCCCAAAGCAGATGAACTTATGCTTTCCAACTGATATCAATCTGTTCTTTGTTGATGCCCCAAGTTCAACTACTCTTCTCCTTGTGACTTTAGAAATGCTGTCTTAGGTGTTGGTTCTCTCCCTCCCTGTTGAGTTCTGGGTACTGACCTCAAATCCTCAGACTTTCATGACAAGTGATTTTACGAGCTAAGCCGTATAGAATAGGAAACTAGATAGGCAACCATAAGAATAGAATAAAAGGTGCTGAGATAACAGAACGTAGAAGCCAACAGGTAACATGAGACATGAAGGTAGAAAAGAGGTTACCTGGCAGGGTAGGGCACAGAGGAACGCTATGAGAAATGGGGAAGTAGAATGGTAGATACAACAAAATAAGTTTTTAAAGCCATAATTAAATCTAACTCTTTGTAAGCTAATTAAAAGATAAGGGTTGTCAACCCAAAAGTGGTATTTCTGGCTTAAGAAAGATTGCTTCATAATTTTCTGAGAAATCTCCATACTGATTTCCAAAGAGGCTGTACAAGTTTGCACTCCTACCAGCAACAGAGGAGTGTTTCCCTTACCCTACATCCTCTCCAGCATAAACTCTCATAAGTGTTTTTGATCTTGTCCATTCTGACAGGTATAATATGGAATCTCAGAGCTTTTGGGGTTTTTTTATTTGCATTTCTCTGATGGCTAAAGATGTTCGGCCATTTGAGATTCGTCTGTTGAGACTTCTCTGTTTAGGTCTGTACCCAATTTATTTTATTGGATTATTTGTTCTTTTGATGTCAAGTTTCTTAAGTTTTTTGCATATTTTGGAGATCAGTCCTTTGTCCAATGTGGGATTGGTAAATATACCCAAAGGATGCTCAATCATATCACAAGGATATGTGCTCAAATATTTTCATAACAGCATTATTCATAATAGCCAGAACCTGGAAACAATCTAGATGCTTCTCAACCAAAGAATGGTTAAAGAAAATATGGCACATTTACACACTGGAGTACTACTCAGCAGTAAAAATAAATATAATAACATCTTGAAATTTGCAGGCAAATAGATGGATCTAGAAAAAAAACATACTGCGTGAGGTAACCCAGATGCAGAAAGACAAATATATTATGTGCTCACTCATAAGTGTCTTTTAGAAATAAAGCAAAGAAAAATCAGCCTACATTTCACAACCCCAGAGAACCAAGACAAAACAAAAAGGACCCCAAGAGAGACATACATGGATCTACATAGGAAAGAGAAAAATACAAGATCTCCTGAGTAAAGTGGAAGAGTGAAGGGTCATGGGAGATGGTAGAAGGGACAGAAAGAAGGGAGCATAGCAGAGAAAAAATGCATAGCTCAATTAAAACAATTAAAAAAGAAAAGAAAATTGAAAGAGCAAGAGGGGAAAAAAAAAGAAGTGTTGTCTTGATACCAGTGGTATTGGTGTTGAAACTGGCCTAGAATTTGACCTACCAATGGCAAGTTACTACAGCAGCCATATAATTTGGTGCATGAAGCAGAATACTTTTGAAAGTGAAAGGGATGTCATTGGTGATATTCCTAGACAAGAAGCATAAACTAAAATGTCTGAGTTTGCCTGAGACTTTTCCAAGCAAACTAGGTCTCAGGGTTACCTTAAAAGACAACTTTTGCAGCTAGGTAGTGGTGATGCACACCTTTAATCCCAGCACTCAGGAGGCAGAGGTAGGCTGATCTCTGTGAGTTCAAGGTCAACCTGGTCTACAAGAGCTAGTTCTGGACAGAACAAGACAAAAAGACAATTTTTGAAAACTTGTAAGAAAATTTTAAGAAAAAAAATGAAGTTCTACACATTGGTCATTATTAATCAAGTTATAATTCTAATTTGTACTCATACATAGTTACCAAGAGAAGAAAAGGATGACTAGAATCTTAAGGAATGCAAGCTAACTTTTAAAATCTTTTCTTCTTTACCATATTCATTTGTGTCATCACAGTCAACCAAAGTCCTTTAAGGAAATAAAATATATCAGCAAGTTCTATGTCAATATACATATAATTGTTATTCCTAATAAACTGTAAAACCAGTGTACTAATTTTACTTCTATCTCAACTCATCTCATAAGATCTAGCTTACTGTAATATACAATCAGGACATGAATTAACCAAATATCCATATCAATTTAAAGAGGACTATAGGCTATTTCAAGCACTCAAAACTGTCAATATATGTGATTTCTTTGAGTTTGTACAGTTCTTTATAATTAATCTTGAGAGGAGTAGGTATTCTGGATGAAGGCAATAAAAAAATTAAATGGTCAAAAAATTACACAACATATCTCTATCCTTCCAAGCCATGCCTGGGATATGCAGAAAGGAAAAGGGCTACTTCTCAACCTGACAGCCCAAGAACTGTCCCTCTTTCTATAAGACACCCACCCTGAAAAGGAAGAGACCCTGTCAGCTATGAAGCACTGACCTTCCTAATGCTATCAGCTATTAGTAACAATATGAACTTTAACCTTGTTAAACAAGTGTTCTGCACTGTAGACTTGTGTACTTATGTTTCGGGCAGCATAAACCCGGTTTCCTTTTCACCATCCCTAATTAACATCTGAAATTTTGATATAGCATCACAGCACCCAGAGACGAGACTACAACAGCTATGCTAATAAGCTGATAGAAATTGAGAACTCAGGGAAACCCTGTTTACACAGTTATTTAAATAGAGCACGTGATCGCATGTCCTCAGGCTTACTAGCCGTTACCCAGTAGGGATGCTTTTTATTGAAATTATGACTCTGATATAAAACTAATTTGAGGGTTTTTTTTCCTAATAAATAGCCTGAGAGTTGCTTTCACTGTTACAGAGACCCCATACAGTGTCTTCATTTCTATAATATGCACAACTCTTACAAGCGTTCCTGTAGCAACAGAAAACAAATTTCCCCCAGTGTGGGAAAAATGACCAAATGGGAAACACTATTAATTCCGCATGTAAAAATAAATAAATAAAAAGTTAAAAAAAGATTCAGCTTTTGAAAATCAGCATTCTCTATTCCTCTGGCACACTGCACACATTTTCAGGCATCCCTGGAGAAGAGGTATTTACTTGGCTTGTCCTCATGCAGACTCATTTTCAGTGGATGCAGCAGAGCAGAGACACCATTGTTTGTGCCAATGCAGGCTGGCTTCCTTACAAAGGAACAAGTCACAAGCCCAGAGGACATGCCTCAGAGAGTGCATGCCTCTCTCATCTCACACTTTCTTTGTTCCAAGGTAGGTGCCCTGCGATGACACTACGGTCTATTAAATTCACCTCGCACTTCCAGAACCCCACGCATTGCCTTGGAGTTCATGAATCTCAAGTCTTGCACTCTCTGTGTGTGCAGTTTGGAAGAAATTAGGAAACAGAAATTAGAAGTGACAGACATATCAGGTCTTTTTTTCTGAATTCACAGGAATATACAAACAAGCCGAGACAAAACAGGCACTATTAGAGTTTACTTTTCTTTTTTTTTTCTTTCACAAAGAGGAAGAAAACTTGTATGAACCAAGATAAATAGCTTTTAAACATATGAATGCCAAAGCAATCAGAGGGCCACTTTTCATAACTACCTCGGGAACTTTGAGATCCCCCAGGCTGTTCTTAGGAACTAATACACCTATCTATCTTGGGCTTGATAGCGGAGTGGGTAGGGAAGCCATACTCCTCAGACCCCTGAGTGTGTACACACTGTTCCTGCAAGTCACAGCTGACACCGAGGAACGATCCATCAGTGCTGCAGCAAGCAGGTAAGAGATGGGCCAGGGTGAAGGAGTCCAAATCTAGCCTGCAGCTGAAGGGAGCCAGAGAAGCACAGCGAAGAGGCAATCTGGTCATCTTCACTTTTCTTCCTTCTCAAGCCTGGGAGCCACAAGTAGAGTTCTCTGCAGGTGCTGCTCTGAAAGGCAGCTCCTTCTAACGCGACTAGAGCATTGTAGTGATGGTCTTCTGGAGGAGAGATGACAGAAACCCAAGCACCAGCCAGGCCCAAGACTAGAAAAAAACAACTCGTTCTTTAAACTTTACCAATTAAGATCCTCATGGTTAACTTGACTGCATTTAGAATCACCTGGGAGGCCTATCTCTAGGGTGAAGTAGGGGGTTAGCATTTTGAAAAAGGCATAACTGAAAAGGGGGCACAAGTCCTCAGTGTGAGCAAGCGCTGCACCATGGTTGGGGTTGTGGGCTGAATAGAAAGGGGACCATTAAGGGTAAAGCGAGCTGAACATTGCTTTTGTCTTTCTCTGCTGCCTCGCTGAAGATGCAAGGGGACCAGTTATCTCATGCCCCTTATGCCTTTGCATCATAAGGGCATGAGCCAAATCAAAATCTTCCTCCCTTCTGCTGTTTCTATCTAGCGCTTTGGTCACCAGGAAAGTGGCTAAGAGGAGAGGTGACGGGAAGTCATCTGCATGCACGTGTGATGTGTGAGTATCCCAGGTGTGATAGGACACAACATTCCGATAGGGAGAATGTGCGGTTCAGAGAAATGGATGCTTAAAGAATAGAACAAAGAGGCTGGAAAGAGGCAGAGGGCAAAGCATTATCATGAGATTCTACAAAGGAGTGAAGAAAGAGTGAATGAATTGATCCATTTTTCTCTCCTAAATCCCATCTCTCTTCTGCTCCTTCTGCCCATGTATTTCAGTCTTTTCATCGCTGCCCTAGCCTGGGTTTAATTCAGACTTCTCTCTTCACGAGCTGCTTCTTTCTCCCTCCAGACAAGTAGTTGAGAGTCCCAAACCCAGCGGGAAAATGCTGGCTTTTGCATTTAGTAGGAAAGCTACCTCACAATTTACTCAGCCACAGCTGCTGCTCTCCTCCCTCGCCACGGCGATACTCACCCCTTGGAAGAGAAGCATCATGGAAGCAAGGTGTATATTTCTACACTTCAGTTCTGTGGGCAACTGCTTTCAGAAGCTCCAATATTACCAAGATGCCCAGTCTTCCTCTCTGTGCCCACTGATAGGACACCTATCACCTTTGACAGTTTCCAAAGGCCTCTCTGAGGGAAATCACAATACACTGTATGCTAATTACTGTTTTTTTTTTTTTATGGATAAAGCCCCTTGAAAGCTGCAGGTGGATTTGTGGAAGAGCTAAGTTACCCTAGAAAAGTATCAGAGAAGACCTAAATTAAGAAACCTTGACCTACATATTTTGAGGAAAAAAAATGCTTTCTTTCTCCCACAGGGGAACTGTTTTGAAATCTACACAAAGTGAGGTTTCCAGAGGACTTTATTAGCTCAAGTTTGTTCCACAGAATTGAACTAGAAATCTCATCTGAGCCATTCAGCACTGGTAAGGCATCAAAGCTCTGACCACATGTTTCTATAGCCCAGGAGAAAACCTGGTGGCTTCTTCCTGAAGCAACTCTTCACAAGCTGAAGATTTTGCATAAGTTAAGTCCTTAATGGGCAATTCAAGGATTGTATAACCTTCTGCATTTGTTTTTCTTCTCTTTATACCACCCCCCTTTCCTTTCTAAATCTCCTCTAGGTGATTCATCAAGCATACTTCTTGAACCAGCTGTGAGAGATTAAGAAATGTTATTTGCATTCATGAGAAGAATTTTCAGGCAAGGCACAATCTGCCTGTTGAATACATTCATATAAATAGAACAAATGGCTTAAAACCCAGCAAAATGCAGGCAAGGGGCACATGGGAGATTTAAACAAGGGGTCTCTGCCTGAACCATGCAGAACTTTCATCATAGTTTGGAATGAGATCAGATCTCACCATGTATGAAAGGTGCTTAAGCCAAAAGGTCTACAGCTCTGATTAGAATTGCGGATCCCAAGGTGTGGCTTTCTCTTTGAATCCCACTAACCTGGTTTTAAAATTCTGCTCTCAGGTGTGCTTCTTATACAGTAAAATGGCGAAGTGTCAGGGGAGTGCAGAAAAATCACCCAATGGGAAGGCAAACCTGGGGCTCCATTCAACTGGGCCACCCACGAATTGTTAACTACAATAAGTAATTACAATGAGCAAGGTGGAAACTCAAGACATAACTCAAGGTACAATTCAATGGTGGAGAGACTTTACTAGGATACTCTGACCAGTTAACTGACCTTTCTGGGTTCTCCTTGCTGCTGGTTGGTTTTAGTCTGAAATGTCAGCAGCAGCAGAACACCCAGGCTCTTTCTAAGACTGATTGACAGGTCCTGCTGCTCTGCAGGACTGTTGTCTCTTCAGTCTTAGTCGCAGCATACTTTTCCCTTGAGTTCCTTTGACTTGGACATGAGGGGGGAAAAAAGAATACAGCATAGCCCTGGTGTAGTGAAGGGTGCTAGTATCCAGGAGCCCCTCGGGAACTTGGCGCAGTCACCCCTCTGAGCATGGCAAGCAGTTCCCTGACTGTACCCAGGTGCAAAGGTTCCTTTAAGAGACAAGCTCTGCCTACTCCCAATCTCTCTCTTACTCCTCCTTTTCCCTCTCTCCCTCTCCCTTCCTCTCCTCTCAATAAACTCCTCACTTAAACTCGGTCTGAGTGGTGTATTCTATCACCCACCATGGTTTGGACACACATGCTATGGGACACCTCAAAGGTCCCAGCTTCTGCTGTATCATAACAACGGACCAGGCTGACCTCCAACTCAGAGATCCACCTACCTATGTTTTTATCCCTTTTTGTTTTTAACTTAGTTGCTTTTTTTTTCCCCTGGAGATAAGCAAGTAGCTGTCAGGGTGTTTTAAATCTAAGATGATAAAATTCCAACTTAACAAGTATGAAACCAGGGGAAATCAAACTCAAGTCACATAAAACATTTAGTCTCTCTGTTCTTTCTAATGTCTCACTTTTTAATTTATATCCATTTATTTTACAGTTTGAAGGGAATCCATAAACCTATAAACCACACGTTGCCATTTTTTATTCTCAAAGTCTAATATTAAGGAAACTTTGGTTTTTAATGTTTTCCTAATGAGGTAGAATTTTTTCATGGTCTTTGACATCTACCTACAAGCTATTATTTATAGGAGATTACAAACTCCATGGCGAAGAGTAGGGTCCAGTTCCACCCTGAGCATTTAGAGGTGATATGTCATCTTAATCTATTTTCTATTTGTAAACAGCTTTGGAGAGAATTGCCAAAGAAGCAAAACTATAGACAGTAATCTACTTTTCCATAATACTTTATATATTAATAACAAAAAAATATGAGTAGACTATTTAAAGTATAAACATAAGTGGATACTTTTCTTTGTTGTTTGTTTATTGAAGTCCTTATGCAGAAGACGTGGCTCACCATTTCAGCCTAGTGGCTGCCCTAGTCTTCTAGAGGTCCTGAGTTCAATCCCCAACTGTTACATAGTGGCTTACAACCACCTGTAATGGGATCCAGTTTCCTCTTATGGTACGCAGGTGTTCATGCAGATAAAACACCGATATACATATAATACATAAACAAACCTCGAAAATAATCTTTTTTAAAAAGGAAGAGATCCTTTGATGAAAGACAGGGTCAAATTATAATACAAATGCTGCAAAACTCTGTCTCTTTTATTTAAAAGCCTCATTTTCTTGATATTGAGAATAATTTACTTTCAGAGATTGAAGGTTAATGTTGCTGCAAGTTTTTCTAACAATTAAAGACAATTATGTTATGCAGTTTTAGACTCAGATATATGACTAAGGTAACTGGAGCTAAGCTGGCATATCATTCAAGCTCAATTCAAGTTCAGTTGACCTGGATTTTCTCCTATTATTTCATGACTCTTGTTTGTCCCTCCAACAACCAGAGATCTACCCTAATGAAAGGAACTTGTCTAAATATTTAGAAATTATTTATACCATAAAAATATATTGTAAAGACACAAGTAACACAAGACTCATAAATATATTTTCCTTTGAAAGTACTTTTTAGCCATTGAAAATGTCAAATATGTTACAAAATATTTTCATAAACTGTTAAAACTCCTGTTCAGAAACTAAGTATTATCTACTGGAAGTATTTTTCAATGTAAAGAAGTATAGGAAGAATTCTCCTACTTCCACACCTTTGTTTTCGCTGGTTTGTTTACTGCAGATCAATTGTGAAATACCAGTTGTCTGGAGCTGTGTGACTTCCTTCCACGTATTTGTGAATGTTTTTTCTTCTAATCTTTCTTTCTAGCTTCTGTGGTGATCAAATAATGTTTGGCCTAATGCAAATCTTCTTACATTTATTGACTTGTGCCTTCCCATGTTATCTATTCTAGAAGATAGTTTGTACATTTGAGAAGAAAGCAAACTCTGCAGCTATTGAGTAAAGCGTTCTGCTGTGTCCATAAGACACATTTAGTCTAGTGTTTTGCAATGCCACTATTTGCATGTGGATTTTGTCTGGCTAGTCTATCTGCTTTGAGAGAAGGGAATTGATTTCTCCTCCTCTTTTATGTTGTTGCTGCTTTGACATTTTTTTTAAATGGAGTTTCACATAGCCCAAGTGGACTTCAAACCATGTAGCCAAGGCTATTCTTGAACTCAAGATCCTCTTGTCTCTACTTCTCACGTATTGAGATTATAGTTGTGTTCTGCCTACTTCTATTCTTCTGATAATGTTGTTTATGCCTCGTTTCTATTCTGTCAGTGTTTCTATATGTTGGTACTGTCTTATGAATACATATGTATTTGTAATTGTAAGCCCACATGATGGACCGGGTTATATATTATTACGCAAGGTCCTATTTTGTCTCTTGTGGTAGTTTCTGAATTAGGGACTGGCTTATCTAAGTACACCCATGTCTGTTCAGTTCTGCTTACCATTTGTACACATATCTTTTCCCAATCTTGCAATTGTAGTTTATCTTCATTTCTAAACTCGCTATGAATCTTTCTTGTACACAACACATAGTTAGATATTGCTTTCTTATGCATTCAGGTACCAGGTTTCTTGGCTGGAGAAGTTTAATCCATTTACATTTTAAAAGCTTACTAATAGGAAAGGACTTAATTGGCTTGTTTCTGCTGCTGTGTGTCATCTTGTGGGGTGTTTTTTCCGCTTGCTGTGTTCTTTCGGGCTTCACTGATTGTTTGCATTAACACACACTTCAATTCCTTTCTTGTTGTGTAACTTCTAAAAATGTTGTCTTTGTGGTTACCAAGAGACTCGCTTCAGTAATTAAATTCCTCATCATCAGTATTTATGTTTGGTTCTTTTGTGATTTTACCACCTGTTCCTGAAATTATCATTCTGTGACTACTTCTGAGTTCACTGAATGTTTTTTATGATCACTCTTTTCAATTCTCTTTCAAGTAATTCATGTATCTCCAAGTCATTAGTGACAGCTTCCGGAGCTTTTCCGATTCTTAAGGATATGTTTCCCCTTTCATTTTCTTTGATTCTGCATTAATATTTATATATTATGGAAAATTACTACCTTCACTTATCCTCCGTGATTGGTGTGGTGAAGAAGACCTTCAAAGAATAACTCACTGAGAGCTTTAGGGGTCCTTGCTATACATTCCTATAGTCCAAACAATCATCCTACTTTTTAACAGTGTCCTGGATCTAATAGGCTTGATCTTATCAACATTCCAAGATAGGTGAGACAAAAATCAGTTACTCAGTGGGTTTCAGAGATGTTGGACTATTGGAAACAGTCAAACTTCCTTTCCTCCCTATGGAAAAGGTGAGTCTGAGGTTTTCTTGTGTTCACAGGCTATGGCAAGGGCTCATTGGCTAATTCAAATCTCCATTTTACAGTAGCTTCCAGTCATGAGCCAGGTTCATTGACATAGGGTAACAGAAGCTACTCTTCAGGAAGAAGTAAAAGGCACATCTATGAGCATCCATGTGTTCACTCAAATGTTTGTTCTCTATAACCCCTCTAGATGTAGCACAGTTAAAGTCTCATCAGCCCTATGAGACAAACAAGATAGACAACAGCCCATCAATTACCCATGTTTCTTCCCAGTCACATTGTACCCGGGGTCAAGGAAGGAGGTCCTGTGCTGAGAGGTTATCTCTACGTTTCCAGCTGTTTCTTCTGTAGCTGTTTGTGTACCACTGGGGCAGCAGCTGCCTTCCAACTAATTTCTGGGCTTCTTGTGACTTCCCATGCACTGGCTGCTAAATCAATGCATCTGTGGGAAACACAGTCCAAGCCTTAGAAGCTTGGGAGTCTGTCCTGCTATTTTATACACAGCCTGGTGACTGTGTGTTTTATAAATGTCATGTTAGAATATGTGGTGCTATATTTTCAATAATATACCATCACAAGAATATGTTTGCTAAATAGTTTAAATGTTTGCTTTAGCACTCATAACATTGATCTGTCACATTTTAGTTTTTACATGTATTTGCAAAGATGCCAAGTACATGATTTTTTTAAGTTTCTTCCTAATATTGACATGTTACTTTATCTTCAAAAGCTTTTCATATAATATGTTTTTATCTTATTTCCTCCCAAACACTCTCAGATTCTCCTTACCTACCATCCAGCCAACTTCATGTTCTCTCTCCATCTCTCTTTGTTTCTCTCTCCGTCTCTCTCAAAAATAATCCAATACAAATTTCTTAGTGACTGAATTATTTATTTTGTCATTTTTAAAGAATCAGATTTTTGTTGTAATTATTTGATGCTGTTTTTATGCTCTTCTCTCATTAGTTTCTGTTTTTATTCATATAATTTTTGGGGCTTTTAAAAATTATTTTTTGTTGATTTTGTTGTTGCTGTTTGTTCTTTTGTTTCTGATTTGTGAGTTAACTCATATTTTAATTATTTGTATTAATGGTGGTTTAGAGTGATGATGTTTCTCTCGTGACTGTCTTGAATGTACCCTGTCAACTGTGACTTGATTTATGATTATTTCACAGAAGTTCTTTATGTGTGAGTGCACTTTTCATATGGTAGCCCTTTCAATTACCAGATTAATTAAAAGCTTTATTTTTAATTTCTAGGCATATATCTTTGTAATCATACAGCTTATATGAAACTTTTCTACTTTATAAAAGTTATTGTTTTTGTGTTCAATTTTGTGAATAATACATGTGGCTCTTTCTCTTTTTAAGGGCATATTTCTAGCATATATTATCATTGTCTTTTTATTTATTTTGTCAATATATCTGTCTTTTACTGAGAATGAAATGTTTTTATTAATTATATGAATATGCTTTTATACGATTCTTTTATAACTTTTATAGTTTATTTTCTACTGTATTTGTTATGCTACCTGGTGTGTAGGTCTCCTTGACTATTTTATGTTCAGTAAAGGTTGTGACAATTAACAACAATGAGTGTTCATTATCTTATAAAGGCCACTTGAATTCTGCTTTGTGGTTTATCAAGGTTAAAACCCTTGCTTTTTTGTTGTTCCGTTAGGTTAGACAGAAATTTAATCTACCCCTTTTGATTGCTTTGAGCCATTGGGTGGCATTTGATTTTGTGTAAAAGAAGTTTTCATTTATAAGCAAGGTAAATCCATTAACCCCTATCAATAAATTGCCATTCTTACTGTCAGTTATGACATGACTTGACTCCTTCTCCTTTGTCAGGATACATGCAGCATAATATATAAATACAATTCTTCTACCATGACCCTGTCTAGATCTTCAGTTACATACATGAATTGCTCAGTCATTTTCAACCGTTTCTGTATGGATTTTTGTTAGATGAAGTGGATCATCAAGTAATCAGCTCTGGAAGGGTAAGAAGGGCACTTGTGTGTAATATCCCTTTAAGTGTGACCTATTCAGAAGTGGCTCCTAACGTCTGAAGACGTTTCACAAGATATATTGTCTCGATTCACACGTTTCTGCTCTTTTAATTATGTACTTCCCATATTGTGTTAAATATATGTTTATATATGAACGAGCTGAGGAGATGGCTCATCAGTTAAAGTACTTGACACACAAGTAAGAGGACCAGACTTCAAATGCCAGGACCCGGTAAGTGCTGGGTGGACAATGGTAGCTCACCTATAATTTCTCCTTGGAAGCTGGAGACAGGATCTCCAGAGGAAAATGGCCAGGGAAATTTTTATCCATCTATCTATCTATCTATCTATCTATCTATCTATCTATCTATCTATCTAGATATTTATTTATTTATTTATTTATTTATTTATTTATTTATTTATTTATTTATTATACAAAGTTCTGTCTGTGTGTATGCCTGCAGGCCAGAAAAGGGCACCAGACCCCATTACAGATGGTTGTGAGCCACCATGTGGTTGCTGGGAATTGAACTCAGGACCTTTGGAAGAGCAGGCAATGCTCTTAACCACTGAGCCATCTCTCCAGCCCCTGACCAGGGAAATTATCCAGGTTTGTTGTTGTGGGGATATTTGTATAATGTGTGAAGATGAGTCATTGTGATTGGTTTGATTAAAAAGCTGAACAGCCAATAACTGGGCAGGAGAAATTAGACAGGGCTTCCAGGCAAAGAGAGGAATTCAGAACAAAGCTAGGCATGCAGCATTCACCAGTGAGACACGGAGGAAGGCAAACATACATGGTGCAGGAAAGGTAACAAGCCACTTGGCAGAATGTAGACTGATATAAATGGGTTAATTTAAGATAGAAGAACAAGTTAGGAACAAGCCTAAGTATAGGACAAGCCTTCATAATTAATAAGAAGTCTTCACATTGCTATTTGTGGAGTTGACAGTCCTTAAGGAAAGTCCCATAAGGAAGACCTACCATAGTAAATAAATTCAGGATTTGAATGAGAGACTCTGCCCCACTGAATAAGGTGGAAGGAAGAACCATCAAGGAAGAATTCCTACATCAACCTCAGTTTACAAGCACAGGCATGCTACTTGCACATGTACTGCCTCCCATGGGTATACCCACACAGGTACATCCATGCACATACACATATTCATGCACACTATACACATATACATGTAGTAAAAGGTGAAAAATAAGATGTCTGACTTTTTTTAATTTGTAGATAATTTCATTTTTCTTTTTGGAAATTCTGAAAACTTTGTTTTTGTTATTGATGTCTAATTGTTGGAAACATGACCCTTCTGGGTCATGGCTCCTGAACTTAGGCTTTTTCAGTGTGTGGAATCAGCTTTTTTTTTTTAATTTCTGGAAACAGTTTTGGATGTGAGTTAGGTCCTGATGCTGCCTCATGATTTTGATTTCCTTCTTCAGAGTGTCTGTTTCATGCATGGTGGACCTTCTTTTACCCACCATTCACCTTTTCTCTCCGTTTGCTTTTTTTTTTCTTTTACTTTTTGTTTTTCTCTTATTGTTCAATGCTTATTAAGTTTTTGTGTTTTATTTTCACGTTTGTGAGCCCTTTTCCAGTTAGTCTTCATTTATAATATAATCTTATATTCTACTTCTTTCTTTGTAAATTTAATTGATATTTTTATCCTTCCTGTCTTTTCTTCATTTGTGATCCATTTTTATTCATCGTTCTGATTCATACTGCTTTGTCTGTTATTCTCGCTGCTATGATCTGTCATTGCTGCTTTGTCTTTCATGTTCCTAAGTGGATTTTTGACAGTATGTAATACAACTGGGAGTGGTGCATTACAGTTTTATGAGTGATTTTTAACCAATACAAAAGCTTTTATTGGCGCGTCCTGATTTTTCCACCATCTCTGTGGTCTGAGTGTTCTCATCCCTTCTCACCTCACAAGTAGAGGCCCCTGCTCAAGAGAACCTACAGTGACAGGGGTTGGTCAGTGAAAAACTGAGTTTTAAGAATTTATTTTCAAATTTCACTCCTTATTCCCCTCAGTTTCTTGTGACCAGTAGATCTCATTTGCATGTATCTGATTCTCTGGAAGAAACCTTTTGCTGCGGTTTCAATTCTGTTAACATCAAGCCCCTTTAACCATGATGCTTCTTTGAATTGTCTTTATCTGTGGATGTGGCATTTGATGTTAATTTTTTCTTGGGAATTTTTCTCCAGTTATTCATAGATACCATTCATGTTTAACTACTCTTGGATTATGAGGGGTTATGTTTTTTTATGAGACATAGCCTCATGTAGCCATGCCTGGATTTGAACTCCTGATGCATCTGCCTCTATCTCCCTAGTGCAATTCTTACCGACATGAGCCACCATGCCAGGCTGCTTTGCTAAGCACCTTCACCCTGTGTCTTCAAATGTGTTATAACGGTCTCTGAGAGTTCTTTTGGCACTTGGTTGATTTCTTCTCTTTTATAATTTGAAGGTTCCATTTTCTAATTATTAGTTAATTTTTAGGTGAGTATATAAAGAAAAGGGATTCATTGTGGTATTTTTGGTTTGTTGATTTATTTTTATTTTTTTAAGTCAATCTCAAAAATTAGAGTTGAAAGTCCTGATTCACCCACTTAAACTAAGTGGTTAAAGTTAGGATCAGGATGTAGTCTTGAATTATTTTGACAGTATCTAACCTTGGTATCACACGATGAAAGTGGTGCTGTATTGTGCGAGCATTCCTTCAAAACACATCAGCCCAGTTTCCTGATAAGAATAACATCAGACAGATGCCAATAGAAGACCATACTATAATATCCCTTGGCTGTGCCCTCAAACTGCCAGGGTCATAAAAACAAGGAAAATATGAGAGACAGTCATAGCCCAGAAAAGCTCACGACCAGAAAACTAAATTGACTGTGACTTCCTGAGTGGAATCTGGAATAGAATAAAGGAAGTCAATTTTGAGTTTTTCTTTCTTTTCTTTTGACTGGAGAAAGTACAGACTTTAGTTGATAATAATATATCAATTTTTCATTAATTACTAACAAAAATAATTTAATAACGCCAGGAGTTACTAGTGGACACTAGAAACATGAGATGGTCGTCAGTATAAATGCCTCTATTTTTATTTTTATTAACGCTAAAACTTTTCTTTTAAAAGTCTGATTAAAAATAAGGACACAAATATGTAATCAGAAAAACATCTCTTAAAACATAAAGTAAAATATTAAAAAAATATAGAAAACCCTCACATAATTCAATTGCTCATCCTGTGTTCAGATTGAAAGAGTAAATAAAGCACTAAGAAATATAGTTTTAGGACTGGAACTACACACACACACACACACACACACACACACGTACACAGAGCAAGAAAGAAAGACAGAGAGAGCAAGAAAGAATGAGAGAGGGAGACTGTCTTGTTTATATGTGTAAAGATTACTATTTATGTAGACTAAATGAGGAGTTTAGATAGTTCAGATTTAAATGTAAATGTGTAAGTTTCTCTGCTACCCCCTGATTTATGAGTATTGTTTGTAAAGTGAGTCAAATGTAGTATAAAAGAGGTTGTTGTCTTCTCTTATGCCAAGTTAAATTTCCTTTTTAAAAAAAAAAAAACTACACATCTTTTACATATTTAAAGTGAATGGGGGTAGCAGATGGTCACTGAGACGTTATGCTTCTACACACAACTGCACTTGGTGTGTCTTTATCACCAGGTACCAGTGTCAAGCCACATACATGACCACTGTGCTTCCTCGAGAAGAAAACCCACATAGCTCTTGCTTACGTTTTGTATGTTACATAATTAGTAGCAACTCAGAATGATAATTCTTAAGTTAGATGATTGCATTGATGTTATTTGTCATTTATAGTTAGTATTATTTTTATTCATTTATTAAAGATTTCTGTCTCTTCCCCACCCCTGCCTCCCATTTCCCTCCGCCTCCCCCAAACAAGTCCCCCTCCCTCGTCAGCCCAAAGAGCAATCAGGGTTCCCTGCCCTGTGGGAAGTCCAAGGACCACTCACCTCCATCCAGGTCTAGTAAGGTGAGCATCCAAACTGCCTAGGCTCCCACAAAGCTACTACGTGCAGTAGGATCAAAAACCCATTGCCATTGTTCTTGAGGTCTCAGTAGTCCTCCTTGTCCGCTATGTTCAGCGAGACCGGTTTTATCCCGGGCTTTTTTCAGACCCAGGCCAGCTGGCCTCGGTGAGTTCCCGATAGAACATCGCCATTGTCTCAGTATGTGGGTGCACCCCTCATGGTCCTGAGTTCCTTGCTCGTGCTCTCTCTCCTTCTGCTCCTGATTTGGCCTTGAGATTTCAGTCTGGTGCTCCAATGTGGGTCTCTGTCTCT